>NC_090319.1:294298011-294612475 GCF_040869045.1 Eurosta solidaginis
AAATAATCTTATATTCTAAAACGTGGACAAACATGTTTCAATGCGTTTATGTACATGACATAACCCCAAGTAGCATAGCCCCGAGTTTTTTACTTGGGATTATGTCACAACTTATGAGGTGTCATAATAATAATAATAATAATAATACCCAACGGATTAATACCTTCCAAAGCCCGCCCAACCGACGCGAGGGGCGCATCCGCATGACGCGGGGATTGGCTCTGGGATGTTAGCACCCCATTTCTGGAATTTTATAACAAAACATATGCCAAATAATTGGTCACTAATTGGTCATAATTGGTCAGCAGGTTTCAGTAATTGGTCAGCATTAAAAAAAATGTTATGGAAATTTTAAAATTTTCGTGGTCGGGTGTGGGATGTTAGCACCCCATTTCTGGAATTTTATAACAAAACATATGCCAAATAATTGGTCACTAATTGGTCATAATTGGTCAGCAGGTTTCAGTAATTGGTCAGCATTAAAAAAAATGTTATGGAAATTTTAAAATTTTCATGGTCGGGTGTGGGATGTTAGCACCCCATTTCTGGAATTTTATAACAAAACATATGCCAAATAATTGGTCACTAATTGGTCATAATTGGTCAGCGGGTCCCACTAATTGGTCAGCCATAGAAAATTTTTTATGGCCATTTAAAGTTTTCCAAGGGAAAAAAAATTTTCCTGTTTAAACACCCTGTATACATAAATTTTCCAAAAAAAATTATACCAATTAATTGGTCACTAATTGGTCATAATTGGTCACCAGGTTTCGTTAATTGGTCAGCCATAGGAACTTTTTAATTAATTTTTAAAGTTTTCTTTGTTATCGGATGTTACCCTGTTATCGGATGTTAGCACCCCATCGGTAGTGTTACGTGTCAGATGTAGAGACACGGTTTTTGATATACAACATGAGAATATCCGTAGACCTACACGAAAACTGAAGCGTGCTCGGATTGGTGAAGAAGCTGCCGCTGTTGGAGCTAAAAATTGGCTCAAAAGCCAAGTTTGTGGACTACAAACCCAACGCATACCTCCTACTATTCCGACAGCAGCAGTCGTTCAAAAGTGTGTCAATGAATATCGCGATGGCAAGTTGGGAATTGGGAAGTTTAATAACTTCATCAGAGACATAAAAAAAGATAAATTTTATGTGTTCTACGGATCAAACGTCCAGCTGCATGCATACAAGCGTTACCACAATTTGATGAAAATTAAAAAGCAGAATTCGTCAATAGCCATAGATGCAACAGACACCATCTGCAAAAAAATTGTATATGACAACGGGAAACAAAGTGGCCATATATTTTTATATGTTATCGTATTTAATTTTAGCCAATCCACAATATCCGTGCACCAGCTTTTGACAGATGATCAAAGCACAATTTTAATAGAGTTATGGCTGAAAAAGTGGATACGAATGGGTGCTCCTAAGCCAGATGAGGTGGCGTGTGATTGCTCGAGAGCGTTGATTAATGCTCTATCTCTAGCGTTCAATGAACAAAATATAAAAACATATATTGAGACATTATTTTTGGTGGCCTCCGATGATCCATTGAGTAGGAACCGCATCAATGGAAGTGCATTAAAGCAATAGAGAACAGCCAGATAAGAAAGTTTTACCTATTTTGCATTGCATTGTTGATTGACGCTCAAACTTTGGCCGAATTCGAATCAATCCTGAAAAGTCTCTGTATCGTCTGTTTAAATCAATATAATGACTCCACTTTATCTCATGGTAAGACGGTAAACGATACAAGAAGGGATTTGGAAAAGGTAATCGGTGATCGCACTTTCAATCTAAGTGAAGATAGATATACTCCCACAGATTAAATTGGACAAAATGTGGACGATAACTCAAACGATTGCAGCCCCACTGTGAAAACATGGATTAGTAGAATTCGGCAATCAGCAGATGAAGTTGCTGAAATAGGAAGAGAAAGCAACGGATTCTATAACAAACGTTTTATCGATGACTTTTTTAAAACAAGTGCTTTGGAATTTCCTCTTTGGTCAGCAGCTTGTCTACCTGGACAGCAGGGCCATGCCAGTACAAGGAAAGGGGGCAGTGATTTTTTATATCGTTTATAAAATTAGGTACCAATCACCCAGAATAGATAAACCATGTTAAAGAAGAAAAAGGTCCTTTCTATAAAATAATTATTTAATAATGGGCATTCGCAATATTGTTCCATTCCATCCCAGTAATTAAAAAATGGATTTAAGCATGGAAGTTTTCTCGCCAAAACAAAGTTAACTCATTGCTAACCCTAGTTATTAGCTGCATTTTTTTTACATCTATATACATATACGCTTAAATCTTATATGGACTGCTAAGCGTTAAACATTATCTATTCTTCTGAAATTGCTGCGCAGAAAATTAGTACTCCTAAATTTCAATACGCATTATACTCAGTTGTAAATGAAATATGTGTCTATGTTTCATCTCTATGTATTAACTCTACAAATGGTGTGTGTCCACTGTTCACCGCAACCGATTCAGCTATAGGTTATACGCTATTGCCAACAGAGGTGTGTGTCTCCGCTTTTCGGTACAACATGTTCTGTAGCTAGTTGCCGCTAGATGGGTCCCCTAACCATTACCTGAGTGAGGATGAGCGTTTTTTTAACCGCAAACATAGACGTATATCCGTGTAAAAAACAAGCCTATTATTGCTTATATATATTAGTTTATTCTCTGTAATCGGGGTTGATATAGTTAAATAACCATTTACATAAAAATCAACCCTTTCTTTAAGCGATGACAGAATTAAGAGAGATGAATATGAATAAATAGTTATTACCTAATCAACATTTGTTAACATTTTAATATATAAAATATGTATAAATATACATATAAAGGGTTATATTGGTTTAATTGCAAACAGTTAGATTTTATATTGTTGCCAGCGTTGCCGTTTTCTGGGTAATTCGCTAAATTTGGGGAGTTTCGAAAGCGGGTGGGTAATTTTCGAGTACGCTCTTCTTTATTACCTATGAAGGCACGGAGTTCCATGAAAGGTCTTAAATAAATTTTTTACTTCACTATTTCGGTTGCGTCGTGTTTCGTTGGCTATAGTTGCAGTAGTTTGCAGCATTTATTAAAGCTCACGGCTGAAAATAATTTTTTTATTCCGACCCCATGAAGTCATGGCCAGTATTGGCGTGATTGCGTTAAATTATGGGTAAAAGTCTAGTTGAGTCGACTGCTACTACGCTACAAAAATATCGAGAGAGGTGTCAAAAGACCCGTATTGACCTCGACAACAATAATCCGAAGGCGAAAAAAAAAATTGTATATCTGTCCGGAGATATTTGCAGTTGAAGTTGGCGATTATCAAGTGGTTGTTGTAATGTTGTAGAACCCACAAAAAAATTGTGAACATAAGCGTTTTGCGCGGATATAGTTTTGATCTCTAAACCGGTGTTGGACCCACCGAGGGTAATTTTTTATACGCAGAAACGTGTTCTGGACAAAAATACTATGGATACCACCCCCGGTTTCGGAGGAACCCGCGGGTCATTTTTCGGTTTTTCGTTAATATCTTTTGAACGAGTTAAAGTTTTTATTTTCCCACTTCGGATTATTATTGTCGAGGTCAATACACGTCTTTTAACACCCCTCTCGATATTTTGGGACGCGACTTAGCAGTCTTCCTCAACTAGACTATTACCAAATTATCAAACCTATATGTCTTATTTTACAATGTTCTTATATGCTATAAGCCTTAGTCGTCTTTATGGCTTATACAAAAATGTTTAAAGTAAACAAAAATAATACATTTCAAAATACAAAATATGGGTAACCGGAAAGTCTTCCTTTGTCTTACAATCTCAGAAAGGAAACAAAGAGCAGAAAATGGGTGTGAAATATTGTTCAATTATATTTAGTATGATACCCACCCAATGTTCATTGGAAAGTAAAGACATGTGTCCAAAATTTTATGAGTAGGAACATTTTGAAATTCATAAATACGATATAATTGTGATGACATGAAATCACAAAAAAAACAAAAAATAAAATAAACTTCTTATTATTTCCCGAAATTTTACACTATCACTTGCGACGTATTCACTTAAAAAAATAGAAATCCATAATTTCGCGCTTAAGATACAATGGCTAACATAGCTTACTATAGTCAAAATGAAATTAGCTTCAATTTATTTTACAGCTTCGAAGTAATTTACAGTCGTCACAAGTTCGAAGTTAACTTATTTTGCCTATCACTAAGCAACAAAACAATTTATTTGACGAAATTTTGATATTTTGGGGAATTGAAAATTGTTTTTTTTGGGTAATTTGAGAACGGCAACACTGGGTTGCATCTAGTTACATGCCAACATTTGTATAAGCTCAAATTCCCATTAAGAAAATACTCCGAAAAAACGTATGGGTATATGTATACAGGGTGTCTAGACAGGAAAATTGATTTTCCTTGGAAAACTTTAAATGGTCATAAAAAATTGTCTATGGCTGACCAATTAGTGGGACCCACTGACCAATTATGACCAATTAGTGACCAATTATTTGGCATGCTTTTCGAATTCAAAATCCACCGATGGGGTGCTAACATCCGATAACAACGAAAACTTTAAAAATTAATTAAAAAGTTCCTATGGCTGATCAATTAACGAAACCTGCTGACCAATTATGAACAATTAGTTACAAATTAGTTCGCATAATTTGTTTTGGAAATTTTTTGTATACAGGGTGTCTAGACAGGAAAATTGATTTTCCTTGGAAAACTTTAAATGGTCATAAAAAATTGTCTATGGTTGACCAATTATGACCAATTAACGACCAAATATTTGGCATGCTTTTCGATTTCAAGATTCACCGATGGGGTGCTAACATCCGATAACAGGGTAACATCCGATAACAAAGAAAACTTTAAAAATTAATTAAAAAGTTCCTATGGCTGACCAATTAACGAAACCTGCTGACCAATTATGACCAATTAGTGACCAATTAATTGGCATACTTTTTTTTGGAAAATTTATGTATACAGGGTGTCTAGACAGGAAAATTGATTTTCCTTGGAAAACTTTAAATGGTCATAAAAATTGTATATGGCTGACCAATTAGTGGGACCCACTGACCAATTATGACCAATTATTGACCAATTATTTGACATGCTTTTCGATTTCAAAATCCACCGATGGGGTGCTAACATCCGATAACAGGTTAACATCCGATAACAAAGAAAATTTTTTAAAATTAATTAAAAAGTTCCTATGGGTGACCAATTAACGAAACCTGGTGACCAATTATGACCAATTAGTGACCAATTAATTGGCATAATTTTTTTTTGGAAAATTTATGTATACATGGTGTTTAGACAGGTAAATTATTTTTCCCTTGGAAAATTTTAAATGGCCATAAAAAATTTTCTATGGCTGACCAATTAGTGGGACCCGCTGACCAATTATGACCAATTAGTGACCAATTATTTGGCATACCTTTCGAATTGAAAATCCACCGATGGGGTGCTTACATCCGATAACACGATAACATCCGATAACAAAGAAAACTTTAGAAATTAACTAAAAAGTTCCTATTGCTGACCAATTA
Organism: Eurosta solidaginis; assembly: GCF_040869045.1. Lineage (NCBI taxonomy): Eukaryota > Metazoa > Arthropoda > Insecta > Diptera > Tephritidae > Eurosta > Eurosta solidaginis. The sequence continues at coordinate 294,303,585 of NC_090319.1, forward strand.
ACGAAACCTGCTGACCAATTATGACCAATTAGTGACCAATTAATTGGCATAATTTTTTTGTGAAAATTTATGTATACAGGGTGTTTAGACAGGAAAATTATAAATGGCCATAAAAAATTTTCTATGGCTGACCAATTAGTGGGACCCGCTGACCAATTATGACCAATTAGTGACCAATTATTTGGTATACTTTTCGATTTGAAAATCCACCGATGGGGTGCTAACATCCGATAACAGGGTAACATCCGATAACAAAGAAAATTTTAAAAATTAATTAAAAAGTTCCTATGGCTGACCAATTAACGAAACCTGCTGACCAATTAGCGACCAATTAATTTGCATAATTTTTTTTGGAAAATTTATGTATACAGGGTGTTTAGACAGGAACATTTTTTTCCCTTGGAAAAGTTTAAATGGCCATAAAAAATTGTCTATGGCTGATAAATTAGTGGGACCCGCTGACCAATTATGACCAATTAGTGACCAATTATTTGGTATACTTTTCGATTTGAAAATCCACCGATGGGGTGCTAACATCCAATAACACGATAACATCCGATAACAAAGAAAATTTTAAAAATTAATTAAAAAGTTCCTATGGCTGACCAATTAACGAAACCTGCTGACCAATTATGACCAATTAGTGACCATTTAATTGGCATAATTTTTTTGTGAAAATTTATGTATACAGGGTGTCTAGACAGGAAAATTGGTTTTCTTGGAAAACTTTAAATGGCCATAAAAAATTTTCTATGGCTGACCAATTAGTGGGACCCACTGACCAATTATGACCAATTAGTGACCAATTATTTGGCATGCTTTTCGAATTCAAAATCCACCGATGGGGTGCTAACATCCGATAAAAAGGTAACATCCGATAACAAAGAAAATTTTAAAAATTAATTAAAAAGTTCCTATGGCCGACCAATTAACGAAACCTGGTGACCAATTATGACCAATTAGTGACCAATTAACTGGCATAATTTTTTTTGGAAAATTTTTGTATACAGGGTGTTTAAACAGGAAAATTGTTTTTCCCTTGGAAAACTTTAAATGACCATAAAAAATTTTCTATGGCTCACCAATTAGTGGGACCCGCTGACCAATTATGACCAATTAGTGACCATTTATTTGGCATAAGTTTTGTTATAAAATTCCAGAAATGGGGTGCTAACATCCCAGAGCCGCGGAGATTTGTTTTTGCCGAGCTGTTGATAGGCGGAGGTTTTTTAAGTGTTGAGATCTAAAATTGCTCAGCTACAGAATAAAAATCATCAGCTGAGTATTATAAATAACAGTTAGAAATTATGCATATAATACATTGTTAAGTAAGTCAATTTTTTTAAAGTCAAATTTTAACAAAAAATTTAATATCTTTACTTTATATAAGTAAATTATGTCAACATTCAACTCCAGAAATGATATGGTGCAACAAAATACAAAAATAAAAGAAAATTTTAAAATGGGCGTGGTTCCGCCCTTTTTCATTTAGTTTGTCTAGAATACTTTTAATGCCATAAGTGGAACAAAAATTTACCAATCCTTCTGAAATTTGGTAGAGGCATAGACTCTATGACGGTAACTGTTTTCTGTGAAAATTGGCGAAATCGGTTGAAGCCACGCCCAGTTTTTATACACAGTCGACCGTCTGTCCGCTTGGCCGTTAAAACGATAACTTGAGCAAAAACCGATATATCTTTACTAAACTCAGTTCGCGTACTTACCTGAACTCACTTTATCTTGGTACAAAAAATGGCCGAAATCCGACTATAACGGCGCCCACTTTTTCGAAATCGAAAATTACGAAAAATGAAAAAAATGCCATAATTCTATACCAAATATGAAAAAAGGGATGAAACATGGTAATTTTATTTGTTTATTGACGCAAGAAATAACTTTAGAAAAAACTTTGTAAAATGGGTGTGACACCTACCATATTAAGTAGAAGAAAATGAAAAAGTTTTGCAGGCCGAAATCAAAAGCCCTTGGAATCTTGGAAGGATAACTGTTCGTGGTATTACATATATAAATAAATTAGTGGTACCCGACAGATGAAATTCTGGGTCACCCTGGTCCACATTTTGGTCGATATCTCGAAAACGCCTTCACATATACAGCTAAGGGCCACTTCCTTTTAAAACCCTCATTAATACCTTTAATTTAATACCCATATCGTACAAACACATTATAGAGTCACCCCTGGTCCACCTTTAGAACTATGGCCGACTCCCTTTTAAAATACTCTTTAATACCTTCCATTTGATACCCATGTCATACAAACACATTCCAGGGTTACCCTAGGTTCATTTTCCTACGTAGTGATTTTCCTTTATTTTGTCTCCAAAGGTCTCAGCTGAGTATGTAATGTTCGGTTACACCCGAACTTAGCTTTCCTTACTTGTTATTTATTTTTATACTCAGTTGAGCAGAGCTCACAGAGTATACTAAGTTTGATTGGATAACGGTTGGTTGTACATATATAAAGGAATCGAGATAGATATAGACTTCCATATATCAAAATAATCAGGATCGAAAAAAAATTTTATTGAGCCATGTCCGTCCGTCCGCCCGTCCGTCCGCCCGTCCGACCGTCCGTCCATCCGTCGGTCCGTTAACACGATAACTTGAGTAAATTTTGAGGTATCTTGATGAAATTTGGTATGTATGTTCCTTAGCACTCATCTCAGAACGCTGTTTAAAATGAACGATATCGGACTATAACCACGGCCACTTTTTCGATATCGAAAATTTCAAAAAACCGAAAAAGTGCGATAATTCATTACCAAAGACAGATAAAGCGACGAAACTTGGTAGATGAGTTAAGTTTATGACGCAGAATAGAAAATTAGTAAAATTTTGGACAATGGGCGTGGCACCGCCTACTTTTAAAAGAAGGTAATTTAAAAATTTGCAAGCTGTAATTTGTCAGTCGTTGAAGATATCATAATGAAATTTGGCAGGGACGTTACTCCTATTACTATATGTACGCCTAATAAAACTTAGCAAAAATCGGGGAAGGACCACGCCCACTTTTAAAAAAATTTTTTTTTAAAGTAAAATTTTAACAAAAAATTTAATATCTTTACAGTATATAAGTAAATTATTTCAACATTCAACTGCAGTAATGATATGGTGCAACAAAATACAAAAATAAAAGAAAATTTCAAAATGGGCGTGGCTCCGCCCTTTTCATTTAATTCGTCTAGAATACTTTTAAGGCCATAAGTCGAACAAAAATTTACCAATCCTTGTGAAATTCGGAAGGTGCATAGACTCTACGACGATAACTGTTTTCTGTGAAAACGGGCGAAATCGGTTGATGCCACGCCCAGTTTTTATTCACAGTCGTTCCTATGTCCTTCCGCATGGCCGTTAACACGATAACTTGAGCAAAAATCGACATATCTTTAATGAACTTAGTTCACGTGCTTACTTGAACTCACTTTATCTTGGTATGAAAAATGAACGAAATCCGACAATGACCACGCCCACTTTTTCGATATCGAAAATTACGAAAAATGAAAAAAATGCCATAATTCTATACCAAATACGAAAAAAGGGATGAAACATGGTAAGGTAATTGGATTGGTTTATTGACGCGAAATATAACTTTAGAAAAAACTTTATAAAATGGTTGTGACACCTACCATATTAAGTAGAAGAAAATGAAAAAGTTATGCAGGGCGAAATAAAACACCCCTAAAATCTTGGCAGGTATTACATATATAAATAAATTAGCGGTATCCAACAGATGGTGTTCTGGGTCACCCTGGTCCACATTTTGGTCGATATCTGGAAAACGCTTTCACATATACAACTACCACCACTCGCTTTTAAAACCCTCATTAATAGCTTTAATTTGATACCCATATCGTACAAACAAATTCTAGGGTCGCACCTGGTCTACCTTTATGGCGATATCTCGAAACGGCGTCCACCTGTGGAACTAAGCATCACTCCCTTTTAGAATACTCATTAACACCTTTCTTTTGATACCCATATTGTACAAACAAATTCTAGGATCACCCCTGGTCCACCTTTGTGGCGATATCTTGAAACGGCGTCCACCTATGGAGCTAAGGATTACTTCCTTTTAAAATACTCATTCACACCTTTCTTTTGATACCCATATTGTACAAACAAATTCTAGGGTCACCCCTGGTCCACCTTTATGGCGATACCTCGAAACGGCGTCCACCTATGGAACTAAAGATTACTCCGTTTTAAAATACTCATTAACACCTTTCATTTGATACCCATACCGTACAAACGCATTCTATAGTCAGCCCTGGTCCACCCTTATGGCGATATCTCGAAAAGGCGACCACCTATACAACTACCACCACTCCCTTTTAAAACCCTCCTTAATACCTTTAATTTGATACCCATATCGTACAAACAAATTCTAGGGTCACACCTGGTCTACCTTTATGGCGATATCTCGAAACGGCGTCCACCTGTGGAACTAAGCATCACTCCCTTTTAGAATACTCATTAGCACCTTTCTTTTGATACCCATATTGTACAAACAAATTCTAGGGTCACCCCTGGTCCACCTTTATGGCGATACCTCGAAACGGCGTCCACCTATGGAACTAAGGATTACTTCCTTTTATAATACTCATTCATACCTTTCTTTTGATACCCATATTGTACAAACAAATTCTAGGGTCACCCCTGGTCCACCTTTATGGCGATACCTCGAAACGGCGTCCACCTATGGAACTAAGGATTACTTCCTTTTAAAATACTCATTCACACCTTTCTTTTGATACCCATATTGTACAAACAAATTCTAGGGTCACACCTGGTCTACCTTTATGGCGATATCTCGAAACGGCGTCCACCTTTGGAACTAAGCATCACTCCCTTTTAGAATACTCATTAGCACCTTTCTTTTGATACCCATATTGTACAAACAAATTCTAGGGTCACCCCTGGTCCACCTTTATGGCGATATCTCGAAACGGCGTCCACCTATGGAACTAAGGATTACTCCCTTTTAAAATACTCATTAACACCTTACATTTGATACACATGTCATACAAACACATTCCAGGGTTTCCCTCGGTTCATTTTCCTACATGGTTATTTTCCCTTATGTTGTCACCATAGCTCTCAACTGAGTATGTAATGTTCGGTTACACCCGACTTACTTGTTTTATTTATTGTTGTTAGGAGTTAAGATAGGATAGGACAGTTTTCTTTATGGTGAAAAGTGGATCCGTTATATAAAATAAACTAGAATGAGTGTTGAAATCATGACACAAACACCGAAATGGTTCATTTAGTTCGAAATTAGTTCTACACTGCCTCAAACGAAGAGGCTTGTATTGTCTTGAAACTCGTTATGGGACGTTAAAGTTTACTTCGTTTAAGAGAATTGGGCTAGAAATCAATCCATTCAGTAGTTAGCCATAAATATTACGCCTAGCATTTCTCTACGACTTGCAATAGTTGGAAGATTGATAAGCTTCAACCGACTAGTATAAGGGGGAAGATTATACGCAGAGTCCCACTGAAAAGAGGAAAGTGGAAATCTTAGTTGGGATAATAACGAAGATTTACATAAACAACTTTAAGGCAGTCACCTTGGGGTTCTGAGTAGTTTGATTTTTTTTACCGAACACATAAGTTCGAGATCCTCTAGGATCCGTTAATTTCAAGAAGTTTATTAATGGTTTTCGGGAATCATTCACCTTTTGACCCATCATGTTGTTTCTGCCTTAACGATTTTTTTTAGCAGAAATGTGTGGATGATATTACACATATATAGATTCTGGTGACAAAACCGCACTCTGTGGTGTTGTTCTACAAAAAAATCATAATAATGGGCAATCACATCAAACACTTTAACATTGCATTATTTTGATGCTAAATTTGAAAGTACTCCAAAAATAAGTTTATTTATTATTCCTATGGCTAGCCACTGAACAGCCGTTTAGTGGTGAGCTAATGTGGGAAGGCGACATTCTGGCTTGGCCATTCTGACAAAAGGGCCAGCTGGGGGATTTTCATCAGCAGCGTCTGTCCATCACAAGGTGCGGTTGCAAGAGGGCGTCCGTCTTGGATCGAGCGGCTCGCTATATAAAAGTGCAAATCATATTTTCATTTTCGCTAAGCGGGTTGTGCGCTGGGCTTGGGACCCGCCACGTCAAACCACATTTCAATGAAAAACTCAACAAAGACTCGGATAAGAAGACAACCTTTAACTGATGACAACTATGGCAAAAGTGAAAAGGTATATGATTTTGGGCATGCACCTGTAATGTCCGTTTCCTGAATGGGATTATGGCAGATGCTCAGCTAGTTGATGTCCTCGTTAAAACAAAATTCACCATCCCCACCATCCAAGAAATTCGTTGCAATAAGCAACGAAGGAAGAAGATTAAAAATTGTGTCATCTACTAGAGCGACCATACAAATAAGCGCAGTTTAAATGCCGGAATCGTGGTGGGTGAGAAAATTTGTTGCCAAGTACTGGCGTTCACCCCTGTGGACGAACGTCTTGCCGCTATTCGAAGATAGCAAAAAAAGATGAGCAAAAATTTTCAATATATCAGTCATCTGTGCTCATGCACCGGCAGAGGAGAGAGGCGATAAGGTAAAAGGCGCCTTCTATGAACGTTTAGAATGCACATACGAGCGCTCCCTCCGGCATGAAAATGGTCATATCCAGCACGAGGTTCATGCATAAACATATACATCGAGCTACATAGCTGTCCTCCGATTGAAATGCACACAATCAGATCGCCTAAGTTGTGGTAGAGGGACGGCATGCCTCTGGTGTTTTAGATGTGCTCACGATCCGAGAGCCTAAAATCGACTTGGACCATTATCTCCTCGCAGCCAAAATATGCGCCCACCTCTGAGCGGCTAAACCAAAGAAAAAAAAAAAACACAAGGAAACTAGATGCCGAAAGGCGGCAATCGCAACAGATCGACAATGTTTTCGCAACTCGACTCTCACACCTGCTCGTCCAGAGCACAAGTGAACCCAACGGGATGCAGGATTAGTGAAAGCATATCTCTTAAGCAAATTTTCCCATATTATTAAATAAAATTATAAATTAAGAATTGCTTCAAATAAATGTTTTCATACATTTAAAACCAATGAGGGCAACCCCCGCTTAATTCATACAAATATACAACATTGGTTAATTCTTTGCAGTTCTATAAATGGAACAAAAGTAAAAAATACCAGCTCCATGCAAACCGCCAACAAAAAACATATCTGTGACGCATGATTACATACAAAGTATGTACTGTGTAAAAAGAATCAAATATCCAAGGAACGCAATTGGGATAATATCTACAACAACTAAGGCAGGACTTGCCTGAATGCGTTTGTAACGCTTCATCCATCGTGGGAGTGCGGGTTCAAATCACACTCCCGGGAGAATAGGCCTTGAAGAGATTTACAAGATTTACAAGGTATATTCGAAACAGCTGTCCCTTGTCCGTCCTGATGTCAAGTTGTTTAAATTTTTTCCAAATTATTAAATACAATTATAAATAAAAAATAAAAAATTGCTTCAAATAAATGTTGTCATACATTTAAAAGCAATAAGGGTAGTCCCCGCTTAATTCATACAAATATACAACACGAGCCGGACACGTGCGCATCTTGCGCAACCAAAATAAAAACCTCTTAACAAATATCAAGAGAAATCGGCTGTTCTATCAATCAATTAGAACTTACAGCTTACGCTATAGCGTATGGTAGCAACTGCTGGTAATGCAGTGCAAATATTAGCAATAGTGCCATAGTACAAATAGATTTCTTTGTGTGCTCACAATCGTTTATTTTTAACAAATTATTTTAATAAAACATCGTTAAACAAAAGCAGTACGACCAAGATTGCCCAAAGCTCGCTAATAGTCCGAATCCCCATCTTTACAACCAAAACTTTATTTATAGATTTGGATTCCACATAAGAACGAAAAAGGGACCCGTATATAAAAACAACAATTAGATATAATATATATGATTGGTTGATTCTTGGCAGTTCTATAAACAGAACAAACTAATTACTGGATTTTTTCGGACTATTTCAAAGCCATTTCAGTATGACTTCGGGATTGTTTGCGGAACATTTTTACCTTCGGGACTATATTCAGATAGTATCGGCGTTGCTATGTTGATAATTTCACACTCTTCCAGATCAATTAAAATTTTTTCAAGATACTTACGAAGTTGTTGCGAAATAATTTTATTTGGCAGAATTTGGACAAATTTTTCTAAATCTTTTTGGTATTGTTCTGCAGTATAATTTTGATACTGTTTGTGCATAGTTTTGGAGCTAATTCGGTATAAGTTTGGGACTATTTGGAGGTTTTTCGTTACAACGTTACTACTATTTAGTGACCATTTTTTCGGAGTATGTGCAGAATGGGATCGAACCTGTTTTCGCAACTGCCATTGGGCTAATTTCGAGGCTGCTTTTGGGATATTTACTGTTATTATTAGGACGATTTCAAAGCCATTTTGGTATGACTTCGCGATCTTTTGCGGGCGATTTTTATATACGCGACTATATTCGCGTAATATTATGGTTTTTCTCGCGACAAACTCCGGGTTTATTTCGGGATCAGCGAATTATTTTCTTCGTAGTCCTTCGGCATGATTCAGAGATTGTTTCACATATCGGTACTATTTAAAAACTAAGTCCGGATTGTTTTAGAGATAATTTGTAGAATACTTCGTTCTTACTCTATTCTAGGTTATTTTAGGATACCTGCCGAAAGAGTTTGATTTTGACACTGTTTTGTGGTCGCTGTGCCAGTATCAGTTTCCTTGAAAATAATTAGATATTCAGGTTTTCCCTAAATTTAATATCATCCATCAAATTAGTTCCACAATATCTCATGTTACCATATTTAAACTTCCCAGTTAGGTATTGTTTGAAAGCCGTGACACAGCAGTTTTTCTTGAGTCGTGTGTATGTTTGTATAAGCGTAGGAAGGATGCGAGAATTGGTGCTAGCTGTTTTTGGTGTTAAGCTTTTGAATTTTCTTGAATACAAATTAATGAAGCTGAATTTTTTAAAGCGCAAATTGCTGTTTATATAAATTTTTTCAGTACTAGTATTGAATATAGTATACAGTGTTTTAAGCGCAAAATACATATTGCACACTTAGATCAAAATAGCGATCAACTCAAAAAATCGCAATGTTTAGAAAACGCGAACAACTGACTTCTTCTCCCAAATGCACCAATGTAATTTTAATTTTTTACAAAGCCTTTTCTCGCTGACCAGTGGAGGTTTGAGTAAATTGAGTCTACAGTATGGTAGGTATTGAATTCGCAAACCCGGAGGCACTCATTACTTCGATATTTCAGACATTTGAGTTTGCTCTCTATGAAACTTAGTGTGTGATTTGTATGTATATATTTTTTAAATTTAAATATATTCTTACTGCACATTTACAATACGGTTCTACTGAATGATTTAAAATTTTTTTTACTTTTCTCTCATTTCTTTTATATCCTTATACACCTTTCACGATTTGTAGCACATTTACTTTGGCAAACCGTTAAGGCAATTAATTACACAAAATTTGCATGTGTATTTGCAACCGAATTGGCATTGAGCCTGGAAGTAATTGAAAATTTTCAATTTAGTTAAATGCTGTCGTTTCGTTTATATGTAAACATGTAGATGTGTAAAGTAGGTAAAAGTACATTCAAATGAATACATACATACATACATATATACTACAATTCAAATACCTATCGTTTGCCACATTTAATTGAATTTTAATTTTAATCAATAAAATAAAGCCAGTCGAAAGTTTATGCAAATCGAAGAGGCAACCAAAATTTTGGTTTAAGTAAATATAGTTAATATATTATAATATATATGTGAATTTTTACTAAATCCATATAATAAATTTAAAATGAATTTGTGGTAATTAAATGCAATAATTATAAGTAAATACGTTTATTGGAAATCTGTTTGAACGAATATTAAATAACTTTAATTGCACACCAAAAAATACTTACCTCTTGTAAAGCTTATTTTATTTCATCAAATGACTTCAAACATGGTGCTTGCAATTTTTAAGGAACTAAGGTATACGTAGTGATAGAACGATACGATTACTGACTGAGTAGTGTCGATACGTTTCCAAAAACTACTCTAGTATTTCGTACACGATGCTTTTTTCCAAGTAGTGAGTAAACTATATATACTTTACCTCGATATTTTTCTTCGATACTTTACCAAGTGCCGATGGTCTACATATTTAGGATCGATATAGTTTAGTCTATTAACATCATAATTTGAGCATAAATTGAAATCGTGAACGATGCGGTAAAAGCTCCGCATTTAACTTAAACCGACTTTTTGGTAGTGGTGGAATGGGAGATGACTTCTGAACATGGTGGTAAAAGAAAAATATTTGTTTAATGTCCAGAATCACTAACTTCAACAAAATTATGAAAAGCTGCTAACTCCATAAAATTTCAATACATTTTAAGTTGTCATGCAATAGAGATTTTTCGTTTTACTCTGAAGTTTTGGTGGATGGAGTTAGCAGCTGTAGTACGTAACAATACCACCAGTAGAGATAGACTTATCAAAAACTATGTAATAAAATAGAAAACCATCTCCCTCCTTACTCCAGTTTTCCCCTCGCGAATCCTGACATTGTCACCGACCAACATACACAAACGTTGACCATATTGGACATCCACGTCAATGCCATTACGCTACCGACTACGAAAAATACTGGGTGTGACGTTTAATCACGGTCTACATTTTTGCAAGCATACATTTGCAATTGTACCTAGAATTCAGAGCAATAACAGTCCTCAAATCACTTGCCGAAAAAATACTATCCCGTCAAAACACCGCTCTCAAAACCAAAATTCGTTACAATTGTAACGTGGAACTTGCGCCTCTAACATCAATCTCCCCATAGTCCGCCGGTGTTGAAACTGCCAGTTTCCTTGGACTTCCGTTAGAAGACCTTGATGGCAATTTCTGAGTGGTCGTGCCCTTTGCAAAAAAGAGCTTTATATCAGTTATATTTCTTTTCCCAAGTGGAATTATAACAAGAAATAAGAAAAAATTCAAATTCTGGAAAATGGGCGTGGCACCGCCCCTTTTATGACTAAGCAATTTTCTATGTTTCGGGAGCCATAACTCCAAGAAAAATTACCGGATCGCGACAAGATTGGGTACATATATTTTAGTTATAGCAGGAAATATTTCTAGTAAAAACGAACGGGATCGGTTAAAAACCGCGCCCACTTTTATATAGAAGACATTTAAAAGGGTCGTAGACTAGAATAAAAAACCATATCTTGGTGAAAAATAGTTTTGTATCAATGGTATTCAACTTACTAAGTTTTATTATAAGAGGAAATTGGGAGAGATTTTTTTTTTAAATGGGCGGTGCCAAGTGTTATGTAGAAAAGTAATTTAACTGAAATGAGCTGTACAATTGAAGTTAACGCTGAGTATATAATGTTCTCTTACACCCGAACTTATACACCTTTATTTGTTAGATAAAAAGTTGGGCGCACGTATTTTATTTGTAAATTATCTTTATTGAAATGCTTCTGAAAAGTTTGTTTTTATATATCTTTTACTTTCTCAATTCTTCCCGCTTTTTTGTAATACATATACATATGTATTTTACTTATACAAAATTTTATTATGTTTCTTGAACTTTGATATTATTAGCCTTAATTTGATATTTTCTCGCGCTTTAACTGAAGGTCCCCATGTAAAAACTTAGTTTTGTATATTAGTTTTTGCACACAGCACAGATTCCATGTTTTCTCTGGTCATTTAGGACAAGCAACGGAGCATACAACCACCGTTACTTTGAACGCGTTTAAATTGCCGACGGCGTTGTTAAAATGTGCCCACCCTCACATTTGCAATTAAAAGCTCAGCAACAAACAAAATTAACATTGTTGCTGGGTGATGAGAAGATTGTGGCATAACGCCAAGCTGAACGTGGATAAAGTAACGTAAAGTGAGTAAGCGTTGGTATAAAGTTTGAATATTCTTGGTTTTAGTACAACGAAATCACATCCATTGGGTTATCTATTAAGCGGCAGCTACTCACGAACGTACGTACAAAAAACGTGTCAGCTGACACGACCTATCTTATGAGTGTGCAATGTAAACGAAAACTCACCGACGTGCAACGCCCGTACGTACGTAGCCCGGAACGTAGAAATCCAAAAAATTTTGATTTTTTCCGTAAGAACGTGTCAGCTGTTCGCTCTCTCACTAGGCAGAGTAGCCTAGTAAACTTTTATGCGCTAATTTTTGACCGTTTGCAGTTTTATGCAAAAACACCTAATTAAGGTTTGAAAAATTGTGAAAATAATTCGAAATAATTATTTAAAAGTGCAGATTACAAATATGTAATCGACTTATATTTATTTAATATTAATTCCAGCCTTTTACAACATTAAAAATTAAATTGGAAAAAGGTGCTGTTTCCATAAGCATGCATGCAAACTGGTCAATGGCAACAGTGCTTACCTGTAAACAATACACACACAAATATGTCATGTACATGTACACAGACGCACACATTGATTCCTACGGGCTTGAAAGTTCGGTCAAACGTGTTTCGTACGACAAACGTCCGTATGTACGGCACACGTCGGTGGCTAATTGCCGCTTAAAGCTTATGGAAACATCAACTTTTTCCAATTTAATTTTTGATGTTGTAAAAGACTGGAATTAATATTAAATAAATATAAATAGATTACATATTTATAATCTGCACTTTTATATAATTATTTCGAATTATTTTCACAATTTTGCAAACTTTAATTAAGTGTTTTTGCATAAAACTGCAAACGGTCAAAAATTAGCGCACAAAAGTTTACTAGGAAACTCTGTCTAGTGAGAGAGCGATCAGCTGACACGTTCTTACGGAAAAATCAAAATTGTTTTGATTTCTACGTTCCGGGCTGCGTACGTACGGGCGTTGCACGTCGGTGAGGTTTCGTTTACATTGCACACTCATAAGATAGGTCGTGTAAGCTGACACGTTTTTGGTACGTACGTTCATGAGTAACTGTCGCATTAGTTTTTCCCAATTTGTGTCTGTTTGCTTCCTCTATTTTGTTTTTATCTGTGTCTACCTTACAGTTATTTTACATTTTATGCTTTATGGCCACAAAGCGCACCTGCCATCGCGGTAGCAACATTAGCGGTTTTTTTTTGTCTATTTTACGATCCCTCCGTTAGTTTTCGTGCGCTATGTACTTTAGTGCGAATTGCAATTGCTTTTTTAACGGTATGACTTTCTTGCTCTTTTCTCGTTTTAATTTTTTCGTTTTCACCTTTTCGGCACGAAATGGGGAAAGGATGGCGTCACTAAAACTCTGAACTTTTTAATTTTAATTGTTATAAAAAGGTTTACGTTTGCATTTGCATTTATTACGCTAAACGCAACAACGAACATAGGTGCCTTAAAAGCAGTGGTCATATTTATCAATTTATTATTTTTTTTTCAAGCGCGATATGACTTTAGCTAATGCAGTGTAAGCACAGTTAGTGGCATTTTAATTTACTAATGTATATGGAATATATTTTGAAGAGCAACATGTAAAGATAAGAAGTCCCCTCGAAACCCATCCTGATACATACCTTTTGCCGACAATTTTGCTTTAGCGGATTTGCCTTACCTTGGTCATCATAGGCGAAGTGCTAAGGCACAGTAAGTCACACTTTTAAAGTAGAGTGGCATAACAGCATGTGCTGAGTATACCTTTATTGAAAAGCCAGCTGAGTGTTTGGTAATTAACGACCCCAGTGGGTTAGGGACTTAGAATATACCCGAGGTAGGAATGCTTGTCGTAAGAGGCACATCAACCTGTTCACGTTATTCAGTATGTTGAACAAAAGGCATAAGCATCCAAGCGGCTCATGAGGCTGCGAATATAACCGCGCAGGAATGTCTGTTGAAAGCGGCAACTTTAATACCCTAATAATCCAAGGGATTGTGTAGCGGTTCCTTCAAGGGGTTGACAGCGCAAATTATAGATTCTTCAGTGCAATTGGCAACCTCTCCTACCCGTGGCGAATCATGTTTCCTTATCATCTCAGGCTCTGGCGACCCAAGTTCCGCATTCAGCTAGCGGATGGGGAGCGGAATGGCCTCGAAGTTTCAATGTGGTCATGTTTAATCGTTCCCAAAATGATCGGGATTGTATGTTAATAGTGCTTGTTACCAGAATGTACTGGATCTATATCCGGCAAATGACCAACGGCATCGATAACACTCCCCAAAGCTTTAGATTAGTGTCTTTATGGCTACAACATACTTATACTAGTCTATTTTTTTTACCTTTCTATAAAAAATGACTTGCATTTTCAAAAACTATCAGGTAAAAAGCGAATCCGAACGTTTCGTCTCTTGCTGGCTTTGCGATGGGCTCACCCATGGAAAGTGCGCGGGACTGAGGGCTAGAGTTGTTTACACTGTCAATTGCGGGGAGAAGGGAGTACGTTTGTCATGCATTAAATGCAGATCAACTGAATTGAACTATTTAGACAAATTCGAAATTCGTATTCTGAAACTGCTAAAGAGTTTTCCATAATCACAGAAAAATTCAATCTATACGATAGTTTGTTCAAGTCTTTCAAGTGTTTGGATGAGTTAGCGCATTGCATTAATAGAAATAGAGACAACCGCGATAATAAACAAAAGTGCTCTAACGATTCGCCTAACGTTTAGAATCTTAATCCTGCTCAGAACTCTAATCTTCCGCAAGTGGAGCTCATAGACTTAGCTTTCCCTAATCCACAAGGCGCGGAAAAAACCTTATAGTCTCAAACTGTAACTTCTGAAACTGTAACTTCTTAATCTGTGACTTCTTACTCAGAAGCACCGGCTAAGAAGCTGGTTGTAGTTCCGCTCAAAAAATTGAATTTTTTATCTCGCTTTGACAAAGACACTTCCGTTGAGGATATCAACTCTTATGTCACTTCGAAAATTAAGGCTGACGGCATGACTTTAAGAAAACTTAAATTTAATTACGAAAGAAACATTTATTTTCAACATTCATTTAGACTTGATGTCTACTCAAAAGATTTTGATGAACTTTTGGACAGCTCATTTTGGTCCCCAGAGGGGGTCGTAAAGAACAAGAAGTGGGAGTTGTTGGTTCTGCGATGTACTCTCGTTTACAACAAATGATGCGACTGAAGTAGACAAGTACTGTTACGAATATTAGCAAAACTAAGGGGTGCTGCTATCTCTAAGCCGATGCTAAACAGTGATATCATGCACATCGATAGATCAATCATTATGTATCTACATAAACGAAACAATAATTGCGTCTACACATATGTACCATGTACGTATACGAGCAGCGGAGAGTCAATGCACAAACACATGCAATATCTGAGATATTCCTAAAAGTATGCAATGAGAAAAGCTATAAAGTCGTGCAATTGTAGTTACAGCTGAGAAGTTTGAGAGCTGATGGCAACTAGTAGAATCTGGAAGCGCCTAGAAGATGCGAACGTTGAAATCAGAGAGTATAAAAGGCAGCAAATATAGAGGCGCTGGAATTCAGTTTGAGTTGAGCTATCAAGCAGTTTCGATTAAGACACTATCTAGCGAGCCATAGCAGTATTATTTTGAAAGTAGAGTTTCATTTGAGCTATCAATCAGTTTGGCTTGGTTAAGCCAGCTAGTTGCAAAGTATAAGTGTTATTGTGAAGTACTGTAATAGAGGCCATTTTTCCATTATTCAATATTGGAGTTATTTATTCAAGAGTTTAGCGATACGAACGTTGGCAGAAGACTGCAAATAAGGGGAATTGCAGTAAATTCGTTACAGTACTATTTTTAGGAATAGCTTGAACAAATACATGATGACCCCATCAAAACATCAAAATGATGCCTGGCCTGGCCACTGGTAGATTTCTAGGAACCTTAATCTTAAATGTAAGTATCCTGACTACAAATAATCGCAGTAAAAGAGCGGTCTACCAGCTGAGCTTCTCAAAAACTGAGGCGAGGCGTTTGCATAAAGCTTTTCTCTGTATTCATGCAGATAGTAGTAGGCTTTTACTTATCTACAAGAAAGGCGATTCAGCCAACCGCGACTATCAGCGCTGAATCAGCCGAATTAAAACCTCAAGGAAAGGTTTGTTAAAAAGTGAGTGTACCTTCAGACTTCATAAATGTATTTCAAATACATTGAAATCCCCTTTCACGCCCTTTTCTTTACTTTCGTTTCTATAATACTATTTATATGATTACATACATATTAATGATAAAGCATATATACAGATGTATGTTCGCGCAAACAGGCGCCTTGTAACAAAGATTAATGTCTCGACGACTGATGATTTTCAAAGATTAATTAGGCGAGATGAAGAGGCATTTTGCTTAAAAGTGTGTGAAATGCATCAAAGAAACCGAAGAAAGCTCCTTTCAACTGGTTTTTGTTCAATGATTATGTACAGCTATGTGCAAGGCAGTAGCACACCATTTCATAGTCAAAAAAATTACAGATGAACAGCTTTTCAAAATTAATTCCGACAGATATGTATATGTGGTTATTCCAGCTGCATCACACAAAGCTGGAATAACCTCATATACATATCATTTCAAACTTAAGTAAAATTAACTTGATGATTTTTTCCTCTGCGAAATTTTTGGACTCCGATTGAAGTTTAAAATTTGAGAGAAATATGAGTTAGAAATTAAATAACGTTTTCTGTTCCTATTATATTAGTTCTCCAATATGGACTGCTCACTTAAGCTCTCGCGAAAGTTAGTATTGGGAGGCAGGAGTTATCCTGCCCAGGGACAACGCAGTGTAAATTGAAATTTTATTAAAAACAAGTAAGGAAGGCTAAGTTCGGGTGTAGTCGAACGTTACATACTCAGCTGAGAGCTTTGGAGACAAAATAAGGGAAAATCACCATGTAGGAAAATCACCCTAGGGTAACCCTGGAATGTCTTTGTATGACATGGGTATCAAATGGAAGGTATTAAAGAGTATTTTAAAAGGGAGTGGGCCATAGTTCTATAGGTGGATGCCATTTCGGGATATCATCATAAAGGTGGACCAGGGTGACTCTAGAATTTGTTTGTACGATAATGGTGTTAATGAGCATTTTAAAAGGGAGTGGGCGCCTTTTCCAGATATCGCCATAAAGGTGGAGCAGAGGTGACTCTAGAATGCGTTTGTACGATATGGGTATCAAATTAAAAGTATTAATGAGGGTTTTAAAAGGGAGTGGCCCTCAGTTGTATATGTGAAGGCGTTTTCGAAATATCGAACAAAATGTGGACCAGGGTGACCCAGAACATCATCTGTCGGGTACCGCTAATTTATTTATATATGTAATACCACGAATAGTATTCCTGCCAAGATGCCAAGGGCTTTTGATTTCGCCCTGCAGAACTTTTTCATTTTCTTCTTCTTAATATGGTAGGTGTCACACCCATTTTAAAAAGTTTTTTCTAGAGATATATTTTGCGTCAATAAGCCAATCAAGTTACCATGTTTCATCCCTTTTTTCGTATTTCGTATAGAATTATGGCATTTTTTTAATTTTTCGTAATTTTCTATATCGAAAAAGTGGGCGTGTTTATAGTCGGATTTCGGCCGAGATACCAAGATAAAGTGACTTCAGATAAGTACATGGACTAAGTTTAGTATAGATATATCGATTTTTGCTCAAGTTATCGTTTTAACGGCCGAGCGGAAGGACAGACGGTCGACTGTGTATAAAAACTGGGCGTGGCTTCAACTGATTTCGCCAATTTTCACAGAAAACAGTTACAGTCATAGAATCTATGCCCCTACCAAATTTCAGAAGGATTGGTAAATTTTTTTTCGACTTATGGCATTAAAAGTATTCTAGGAAAACCAAATGAAAAAGGGCGGAGCCACGCCCATTTTGAAATTTCTTTTATTTTTGTATTTTGTTGCACCATATCATTATTGGATTTGAATGTTGACATAAAGCTGTAAAGATATTAAATTTTTTGTTAAAATTTGACTTTTAATAATTTTTTTTTAAAAAGTAGTCGCGTTCTTCATCCGATTTTGCTAATTTTTATTTAGCACATATATAGTAATAGTGCTAACGTTCCTGCCAAATTTCATCATGATATCTTCAAAGACTGCCAAATTACAGCTTGAAAAATTTTTAAGTTACCTTTTTTTAAAATGGGCGGTGCCACCCCCGTTGTCAAAAATTTTAATAATTTTCTATTCTGCGTCATAAGGTCAACCCACCTACCAAATTTCATCGCTTTATCCGTCTTCGGAAATGAATTATCGCATTTTTTAGGTTTTTCGAAATTTCGATATCGAAAAAGTGGGCGTGGTTATACTCCGATTTCGTTCATTTTAAATAGCTTTCTGAGATGAGTTCCCAGGAACCTACATACCAAATTTCATCAAGATACCTCAAAATTTACTCAAGTTATCGTGTTGACGGACAGACGGACGAACGGAAGGACATGGCTAAATAAATTTCTTTTTTCGCCAAAATAATTTTGATATATAGAAGCCTATATATATCTCGATTAATTTATGCCGTTACGGGGTACCGTTATGCGAACAAAGTTAGTATACTCTGTGAGCTGTGCTCAGCTGAGTATAATGAGTACAACAGGTGGGAACAATGAAACATTTCGCAAGATATTTGCTAATGGCTTCTAAAGGCTTTTACAGCACAGGTCCTAAAGCTGCAGTTAGATTTTTCCGAAGTGAGTCAGGATTTCAAGATATTCGGGGCTAACATTGTAAGAATCCTTTTTTTGCTATACCATGGGCGGACAGAAACAAAAATAAATTTTGTAATCAGAAACATAACTTACTCTCTAAAGTTTTGGCATGCTGAAACCCCATATTTTGGGTCAAACCAGACCCGAAGCGTCAAGGTTTTGAGAACCTAGAACCTAAATTGGCAAAAAAAAACATTTTCAGGTACATTTGAGATCATGTCATCTCAAGAATATTTTTAAAGCTTCTTATTCCGCCTGAAGATATCGCTTTTCAAATATATTTCCAGTTTTCTGAAATTATTATTTTTTAATATCCGGCACTAGGGAACAGCCACAAAGCCATAGACGATTGCTTAGAAGCACAGACAAAATGGATTTTGATGAGCAGTAGGAGTGGTACTTCGACATACAATAACGATCTTGAAATAAAAAAAAATGTCCAGAAGCGACATGACCTCAAATGTACCTTAGGTAAATTTTTTGGAACTACCATAACAGCGACGTTCAACCACTTTAATGTGTGAATGAACAAAAAAAAATGTTATTTGCTTCTCCTGTAGATTTGGTGGTTTAGGGCCTTTGTAAATTAAGCTTTTTATTTTATTTATAAACACCTTGTTAATTTGGTTCTAAAGTTTAGATAATTTTGATCACATACACCTTGTTTTGTTTCTTTAGAGTATTCTTTCACACTACGTGGTAGAGTGCCAAATCTCTGAGCACAGCTGTACATTACTTATGTTTGCCCATATATCACTTATGTAACATAATTTGTTGCTCTTCTTATAAATATTATTTCTACATATATTTAGATATGTTGTAGTTGTAATTGGTGCTGAGCTCTATGTTAGGTTTCTTCGAGGATTAGAAAATTAATCACAAAACTTTTGCTGTCGCTCCACATATATGCCTTTTCATATGTATGCGCATACATCTTCAGTAATTGCTGAGTTATAATAACCCTGCAAAAAATCGTGCGCTTAATCCCTGAAGGGATTGGTCTCCGATTGATCTCTTTTGTATACATTTGGGCATAATTGATCCTCTTTAGTCCCTATACTTTTTATCCCTTATTAGATTTGGTGGCTTGGAAAACCTTTGGATTGTGTTTCTGCCATGAAAAATTCGACTGGTCCCTATTTGAGTTCTTATTGAACCGAAAAGGGTCTAGTCTTCATATGGTCACATATGGGTAGAAAGAGATTTGGTCTTATCGATCCCTTTCGGGTATAAATGGGTACAATTAGTCTCTTCATAGGACATGCTCAAACAAAAGGGAACATTTCAACTCATACAAGGAGATCAAAACAGGTATTGGGCGCATACTCATTTGCGACTCACCCCAGATTTATCCTGGACTAATGGCATTCCGGAAGTAAAGTGCCAGTTTGGTTTGCCGCTATCATCCAGCAATAAATAAGTTTATATGTATGTATGAGTAAGGATATTCGCAATTTTTCGCATTTGCGTTTATGAATTTTCGCAGATATATCTGTGTATGTGTGTGTATGCGCGTTAGCGGATATATAATAATTAGCACCATATGTTTTGAAAATGTGTTTAGAGTACGCAATTAACAGGAAGAGTTAGAGAAAAAAGCGATTATTCCGTTTATAATAATTAATGCTATCATTGCTACATCGTATTTTGTTGAATGTTTGCTTCTTATGTGTGTGAATTATTAAGTGTTACGAAAGTTTATGTGGATCGTAATAGTCGAGAATTGCATAAACAATGTTGCGTGTTAAACAAAGTCATATATGATGCTATGAATTCATAATGAATTAAATGCGTGTTATGAATTTTTGAATAGACACGAGTTTGTATGTACCCAGCTAATTTTATTTTCCGATATAATGGTTTTCGATTAAAGTAAAATTTTATACACACATACGTAGGTAAGTAGTGAGCTTAACATATTTTGTTATAACAAATTTCGGATTTTATATGATACTAGCAGACCCGGCAAACAGTGTTCTGCTCCAAATTTCGTCTATCTGCATACATTTTAATAAGCTTTTTCCGTCTAAATCTGTCCTCCCCCATCTTCACTTTTTCTTAGTCCTTTTATTCACTCCTCCCTCCGTATTTTTCGCTTCATCTATCTCTATCTTCGTCTCACTCTATTTCTCAGTCTCCTTTTCCTTCCCTCTTTTCTCTTCTTTCAAGTTCTCCTCATTCTCCTTCATCCCTTATTGCCAGTCCCAGAGGGTGGTATCTATTTTGTTCCAGTCCCATTCCGAGTCCCAGTCCCACTCCGAGTCCCAGTCCTAGTCCTAATCCTAGTCCCAGTCCGTCTCTGGTCTACTTCCCGGAAAAAAGGATCGCAAATACTAATACAGGCAAATTTATATACCAAATTTCAGGCAAATCGAATAGGAAGTATGTAAATAGGTATGTGGGTATTATTTAGATCATGTCTTTATTTCGACTTCGCATGCATATTTATCAGTATTGCCAGGTTGATGCGACTAAATCGAATATCCCAATGAATATTACTTTAAAGCTCTCAGCAACCGATTTCATTTGATATCCATATTACATACACATTCTAGGGGTATCCGGGTCCACGTTTTGGCCTATATCTCGAGACCCTAGTCACCCAGGGGTACGAAAATTTCCCCTTATCAAAGTACTCATAAACAGCTTCCATTTGATAGCCATACTGTACAAACACATCCCAGGATTACCTTAGCATAAAAAAATATATTGAAGAACTAAATTTCCTTAGTGCACAAATATTAGCATATACATGCAAAAATACCAAAAAATAAAACTTTTGTTTAAGAGTGTTAAGAAAATGTTCAATGTTTTTAACGAAAGAGTATTTTTCAAGAGATATTTGCCGTCTTAACTATTTATGTTGCATTAACTTGGCAACAACGCATGAATATGTATGTACATACATATTTCAAGCTGATATGATATGAAAATACATCCATACATATAAATGTACTCCCGAAGTTTAATAACGCAGCGAATGCTACATATGTGTCGCCTGCCTCACTCAAAAGCAATTTGCGCGCGCAGTTGACGCCGAACAACCACACACACGTATTTTTTGGTAAAAATGTTACTTTTGTTTAAAAAATTTGGCTGATATAAGAAAGGAACCGAGTATTTCTTTTTTTGATGCAAAACGAACGTAAATATTTCAAAGTTGTACTGAAACGTTGAATTTTCTAAACCCATCCATCCGTTTATGAGTTATAGCTGTGTAAACAAAAATTTTATGATTTTTTACTACATTTTGGCAATTTGCCATCTCCCTATAATATATACCTTCAAATTATATTAACTGTATCATCTCACGTAGCTAAGCTTCCAAATGAAAAAACCGGTTTAAAATCAGAGCATTCTGTGTGAAGTTATGTGCGTACATGGCATTTAGGGGCTTTATTTTATAAGATTTATAGATAGATGTTGTTGTTGTTGTTGTTGTTGTTGTAGCAGTGCTTCGCCCCACCTAACAGACGCGACCGATCACAAACTGTCATCAATATCCTCTAACGGGAGTCCAAGGAAACTTGCTGTTTCAACAGGGGTGGACCATAGGGAAAGGGGTGTTAGAGGTGTTGGTTCCACATTACAATTAAAGAGATGGTTGGTGTCATGTGGGGACACATTGCAAGCGGGGCATACATTTTGTATGTCGGGGTTGATTCTGGATAGGTAAGAGTTTAATCTGTTACAGTATCCAGAACGAAGTTGAGCCAGAGTGACACGCGTTTCCCTGGGGAGTATGCGTTCCTCTTCCGCAAGTTTTGGATACTTTACTTTGAGTACTGGGTTCACCGGGCAATTCCCGGCATAAAGGTCCGACGCCTGTTTGTGGAGTTCACCAAGGACCTGCTTATGTTTTTTCGCTTCATACGGCTGTGTTCTCAGATGCCGTATTTCCTCAAAATGCTTACGGAGATGACTCCTTAAGCCCCTAGGCGGTGCTGGCTCGTCAATCAGATGTCTGTTGGGATGCCCAGGTTTCTGGGTATTCAACAGGAACTGTTTGGTCAGCATCTCGTTTCTTTCCCTGATGGGGAGTATTCTCGCCTCATTATGTAGACGGTGTTCTGGGGACATAAGAAGACAGCCCGTGGCAATTCTGAGAGCAGTATTTTGGCAGGCCTGTAGCTTCTTCCAGTGGGTAATTTTTAGGCTTGGCGACCATATGGGTGACGCGTAGCACGTAATCGGCTGGCTAATTGCTTTGTATGTAGTCATGAGCGTTTCTTTATCTTTTCCCCAGGTACTGTCAGCAAGAGATTTGAGGATTTTGTTACGGCTCTGAATTCTCGGAACAATTGCGGCTGCGTGCTCACCAAAATGTAGATCCTGATCAAACGTCACACCCAAGATTTTGGGGTTTAGGACAGTCGGTAGCGTAGAGCCATCGACGTGGATGTTCAAAATGGTCGACATTTAATTTTGTTTATAGATAGATAGAAGAAGATTATAGATTAGATTTTCTCCCCCTTTTTCCCTTCACATTAATCTCGCTTTCCATCGCTCCCTCTTCCGCTTTCTTTTCATTATCGGAAAGGAATCGATTTAAAATCAAAAGGTTATCGATTATTTGTCGAATTGTAATCAGAGTACAACGAATTTTTTATCATAAAGAGTTATCGAAAGTATGTAGATTTTTTATCATAAGTAGATTTATTATCAAAAAAGCATAGACATCAAAAAGTTATCGGTTCATTATCGGAATATTGCCAATTTGTTATCGGCGTGTTATACAAAATAAAACGATTTGTTATGGAAAAGTTATTGATTGATTGAATTGAACGTGTTATCGATATACTATCGATGACTCATCGGTTAGATATAATACAGATACCGACAAAAGTTCACTATAAACTCAATAACAAATCTGAGCCCGTAATACTTTTTGCGATCAGTGACTGAAACCCATTTTCACTCGAAAAAAAACTATGGCACTGTCAAACTATTTCAAAAAACTACAATAATTTATAGATCTAACGAGTACTATTTGTCGCTAGCTCACATATGTCATCATTCTGATCCACCCTTTCAGAGCTACTGCGATTTAAAAAATAAGTTTTGATCACAAACCGTTAAACTTTGCATGGCCCCCACCACAACAAGGCGATAAGGAACCAATGAGAAGCCGGTGACTCGGCGATAACAATCCGATAGCTCGACGATGATAGTAAGGCATGGGTTGTTGCCGATAAGAAGGCGACGAAGCAGTTTTGAAATTGCCCAAAAGTTACTCCGGTTGTAGTTTAACTTTAACTCTTAACTTAACGAATTTGTGATGCATAGCATCAATGATTAGCAAACCAGGAGCCCAAAAACTTACGCTGACAGAAGCGTTGTATGCCCTTATAAACATGCCCCCTACAGACCGAATGGCCCAAAATATCGCGATAGCCACTGCAACAAGGCCTAAAACCTCAGGGCACCTTGAGAGCAGGCCGTATGGCCATAGCAGGGGGCCACAATTGAGCTGGAGGGTTGGCGCCAGGGTGCAAAAATTGCAGAACATACTAATCACATGTATATGAATGGTTCCAAATTAAGGGAAGTAGTCGGGTCTTCTCTTTGTTGTGTCGATCCAGAAGTAAAAAGATCTCTAAGCTGCCAAGTTACTGAATTCTTTTTCAGGCGGAAGTTATATCGGTGAAGAAAGCAGAAGAAGTTCTGGAGGAAGAGTGCTTAAACTGCAGTAGCATCAATACATTTATTGACAGTCAGGCAGCGATTAAGACAATATTTTACACACTATGTTATTGTTGCTGTATTAAAGATACAGACACTCCCCGAAGGTGTTATGGATGTTGATGGTACTTCGCCGTATACAGATCTGGTACGTTCCGCCAATAAAGCACCATAAAGTTACTAGCCCGAACATCTCGAGAACGATTAATATGACCACATTAAATCTTCTAGGCCATCCCGCCCCCACCCCCTACTGCCATGAGGAAATTGGGGTCGCCAGGGCCTCGCCTGCTAAACATGTGTATGATACATTCATATTTGTAACAGGTTTCCCCTCGCGTAGGTGAGGTTGACAATTGGGATGAGAAAGCTTTGAAGTTATAAACCTTTAAATTGCGCTTATGAACCACTTGAATCCCATTTTACAAGTCTGATATTACAGAAGGTTTTTACAAGAAACTGATCGAAATTTTACACGCTATGTTATTAAGAAGTGTCCTGAAATGCAAAGAAACATTGGAAGAACTTCGGTCAGACCAGATCATACATTTTTACTGGGTGTCAGGTCTTTAAGGGATAAAAGGTAAAGAAAAGGCCGATAAGTTGGCAAAGGAGGATGTAACACTCGCCGCATCGTCGATAAACGTTCCAATTCGGTTAGGAGAAATCAAAAGGAGACAGGATTTACAGATGATCCATCAAGCAGAAAAGACGCGTACAGAAGCGCGAGGCTGCAAACTTTCTAAGATCATGTGGAAATCCAACGATATAAGACACACAAAGTGGCTCATATCTCGAAAATAGAAGAGCAGACTCTCACGATGGGCATACTAACTAGAACCTGCCATCTGGCGTCATATGCTTATATGTTAGGTCTCGTAAGAAGCAGCAGATGTGGGAAGTGAGAGCTACAAGAAAAAATGGTTGAGCACATTTGTGATCATGTCTCACGCTCGCCAGATCCAGCCTCCGGCTATAAGGGGCGGCAAGGTAGCCAGATTTCGAGGCAGTAATAAAGGCAGGTACTAGAAAACTTCTGATTTGGGCTCTTGCGTTTGGTTGTCAAACAAATTCTGGTAACAATATGGACACATTCAGTCTATGTGAGGTCTTTACTGAGCAGCCAGTTCAACCTAACTTAACGAATTTATGTTCAAATATTAAATTATTAAACCCTATATGGAGTGAAAAAAGTATAATGCCAATTTCACACAGAGGCTTAATAAAATAATTAGCCAAGTTTTCTACATTAAAGCCCTAATCGAACTCAATCTTCCATACAAAATAAAAATTCTTAATTATCTCATTATTAATTTAGTGAATGCCTGATCGAGTGAAAAATCCAGAAGGTTTTGATTAGCACTTCGAATTTTATTGTCAATGTAACAAATGACAATCAAAAATAAATTATTTTCAATAATTTAAAAAAAGTAGAAAAACACGAAAAAATTCAAAATTTCATTTTCGCTGCATTTGCTGCAAAAGATAATATGGCTTTTTCGAAAATAGGCACATATTTGGTTAGGTGCAATAATTATTGGTAGTTGCGCATGCATTTTATTATACTCAGCTTAGCAGAGTTCACAGAGTATATTAACTTTGTTCGCATAACGGCAATCCGTAACGGCATAAACTAATCGGGATAGATATAGACTTTTATACATATATCAAAATGATCTGGGCGAAAACAGAAATTCATTTAGCCATGTCCGTCCGTCCGTCCGTAAACACGATAACTTGAGTATATTTTGAGGTATATGGATGAAATTTGGTATGTTGGTTCCCGGGCGCTCATCTCAGATCGCTATTTAAAATGAACGAAATCGGACTTCAACCACGCCCACTTTTTCGATATCGAAAATTTCGAAAAACAGATAAAGTGCGATAATTCATTACCAAAGACGAATGAAGCGATGAGACTTGGTAGGTGGGTTAACCTTATGACGCAGAATAGAAAATTAGTTAAATTTTGGACAATGGGCGTGGCACCGCCCACTTTTAAAATAAGGTAATTCAAAAGTTGTGCAAGCTGTAGTTTGGCAGTTCTTGAAGATATTATGACGAAATTTGGCAGAAGCGTTACTCCTATTATTATTTGTGTGCCAAATAAAAATTAGAAAAATCGCACTACGAACACACCCACTTAAAAAAAAATTTGTTTAAGTCAAATTTTAACAAAAAATTTGATATCTTTACTGTATATAAGTAAATTATGCCAACATTCAACTCCAGTAATGATATGGTGCAACAAAATACAAAAATAAAATAAATTTTCAAAATGGGCGTGGCTCCGCCCTTTTTCATTTAATTCGTCTAGAACACTTTTTGTGCCATAAGTCGAACAAAAATTTACCAATCCTCGTGAAATTTGGTAGGGGCATAGATTCTATTACTGGAACTGTTTTCTGTGAAAATGGGCGAAATCGGTTGAAGCCATACCCAGTTTTTATACACAGTCGACCGTCTGTCCTTCCGTTTGGCCGTTAACATAATAACTTGAGCAAAAATCGATATATCTTTACTAAACTTATTCCACGTACTTATCTGAACTCACTTTATCTTGGTATAAAAAACGGCTACTATAACTACGCCCACTTATTCGATATCGAAAATTACGAAAATTTAAAAAATGCCTGAATTCTATATCAAATATGAAAAAAGGGACGAAACATGGTGATGGGATTGGTTTATTGACGCAAAATATAACTTTAGAAAAAACTTTGTAAAATGGCTGTGACACCTACCATATTAAGTAGAATAAAATGAAAAAAGTTATGCAGGGCGAAATAAAAGCCCTTAGAATCTTGGCAGGAATACTGTCCGTGGTATTATGTATATTAATAAATTAGCGGTACCCAAAAGATTATGTTCTGGGTCACCCTGGTCCAGATTTTGGTCGATATCTCGAAAACGCCTTCACATATAAAACTAAGGGCCACTCCCTTTTAAAACCCTCATTAATACATTTAATTTGATACCCATAACGTACAAACACAATCTAGAGTCTCCCCTGTCCACCTTTATGGCGATATCTCGAAAAGGCGTCCACCTATAGAACTAAGGCCCATTCCCCTTTAAAATATTCATTAACACCTTTCATTTGATACCCATATCGTACAAACACATTCTACAGTCACCTCTGGTCCACCCTTATGGCGATATCTCGAAAAGGCGTCCACCTATAGAACTAAGGCCAAATCCCTTTTAAAATACTCATTAGCACCTTTCATTCTATACCCATATCGTACAAACACATTCTAGAGTCACCTCTGGTCCACCTTTATGGCGATATCTCGAAAAGGCGTCCACCTATAGAACTAAGGCCCATTGCCTTTTAAAATACTCATTAACACCTTTCATTTGATACCCATATCGTACAAACACATTCTAGAGTCACCTCTGGTCCACCTTTATGGCGATATCTCGAAAAGGCGTCCACCTATAGAACTAAGGTCCATTTCCTTTTAAGATACTCATTAACACCTTTCATTTGATACCCATATCGTACAGACACATTCTAGAGTCACCCCTAGTCCACCTTTATGGCGATAACTCGAAAAGGCGTCCACCTGTAGAACTAAGGCCCATTCCCTTTTAAAACATTCATTAACACCTTTCATTCTATACCCATATCGTAAAAACACATACTAGAGTCACCCCTAGTCCACCTTTATGGCGATATCTCCAAAAGACGACCACCTATAGAACTAAGGCCCATTTCCTTTTAAAATATTCATTAACACCTTTCATTTGATACCCGTATCGTACAAACACATTCTAGAGTCACCTCTGGTCCACCTTTATGGCGATATCTCGAAAAGGCGTCCACCTATAGAACTAAGGCCCATTCCCTTTTAAAATATTCATTAACACCTTTCATTTGATACCCATATGGTACAAACACTTTCTAGAGTCACCTCTGGTCCACCGTTATGGCGATATCTCGATAAGGCGTCCACATATAGAACTAAGGCCCATTCCCTTTTAAAATATTCACTAACACCTTTCATTTGATACCCATATCGTACAGACACATTCTATAGTCACCCCTAGTCCACCTTTATGGCGATATCTCGAAAAGGCGTCCACCTATAGAACTAAGGCCCATTCCCTTTTAAAATACTCATTAACACCTTTCATTTGATACCCATATCGTACAAACGCATTCTAGAGTCACGTCTGGTCCACCTTTATGGCGATATCTCGAAAAGGCGTCCACCTATAGAACTAAGGCCCATTCCCTTTTAAGATACTCATTAACACCTTTCATTTGATACCCATATCGTATAAAAGCATTCTAGAGTCACCTCTGGTCCACCTTTATGGCGATATCTCGAAAAGGCGACCACCTATAGAACTAAGGCCCATTCCCTTTTAGGATACTCATTAACACCTTTCATTTGATACCCGTGTCATAAAAACACATTCCAGGGTTTCCCTAGGTTCATTTTGCTAAATGATGATTTTCCCTTATTTTACCTCCAAAGCTCTCAGCTGAGTATGCAATGTTGGGTTACACCCGAACTTAGCCTTCCTTACTTGTTTTGATTGTATTTTTAGTTAAGAAGGAAACGGCTGCTTTCCATTTTAACTATTTTTTGTAAAAATGTAATATTTTTTTGGCGCTGCTGAGAGATGTTCGCTTAATGAAGCAAATGGCCCTGTATGAAAAGGGAAACTTAATTATTTCATTAAATAAAATTGTGATTCGATTAAGTTTCTGTGTGAAAACGATATAATATTTTTAATTTAATTAAAACACTGTTTGCTTCATTTTAGAAAAGCACTTTGGCAAAAAAATGCTAAAAAGGAACATGAAATGTTATCTACACATGTTCTAAAACTGAGATGAGCAGATATCGTGAAGTAAGAACATAATAAAAACAAGTAAGGAAGGGACTGTCTTCGGCTGTGCCGAAGACTTCATACCTTTCAGGAATGGGCTGAACAATAATCTTATCCCGTTCCTAATCTCCGAATAATCGGATGTATAAGATAAGAATAATATAGTGAACAGATCTACATACCTAAACGATTTTTAAGATAAATATAAAATAAAAAATAGGTAGGTACTTTGTGTGAGGATGCAAAGTTTCAGGTTTTTTGTGGTCTGCGTGTAAAAACTATGACTACGAATCACGTATTTCAAAAATATATGACGTAAACGTAACTATTTGATGAAATTTGATGAATTTTGAAGCTTCTATCCGTAAAGAAGGGGCAAAAATTACAGTTTATATGAAGTATATAATATATATACCACCGATCTCTATGATTTTTTCAGACAACAATATATGCTATACACGTAAGCATTTGCTGAAATTTGAAGTTTCTAGCTGTTAAAATGAGGTAGAAATTGCGAAAGGTTTTATGAGATATATACTATATATACCACCATATATATACTATATATACCACCGATCTGTATGATTTTTACAGACAACAATATATGCTAAGCATTCATTGAAATTTGAAGCCTCTAGCTCTTAAAATAGGGCAGTAATTACGAAAAGTTTCTTATCTGAACAATCGGTTGTGGGGGATATATACTATATATACGACCGAACTCATCAATTTTTTCAGGCAACAATATGTGCAATATACGAAAGTATATGGTGAAGTTTGAAGCTTCAATCTGTTAAATTGAGTAAGATATTACAAAAATTCTCTTTTTCAGAAAAATCGGTTGTATGGAGGATATATGCTATAGTAGTCCGATCCGGCCGGTTCCGACATATGTCTAATCGGACACCCAAATACACCTGCTCACCAAATTTTATCAAGATATCTCCAAAATTGAGGAACTAGTTTGCATACAAACAGACAGACGGACATGGCTAAATCAACTCAGCTCTTCAACCTGATTATTTCGGTGTACTTAATGGTGGGTCTATCTATTTTCCTTTAAGGACTTACAATTTTGGGTTTCGTTACGAAATTAATATACCATTTCATTTTCATGCAAGGTATAAATATAAATATATAAGATTATATATAAGCAAATGTTAACGTTGGAAGAAGATAATTAATAGAATAGAGCGATGTTCCTTTTTTTGTTGCAATATTAAGAGCAGTAGAAGGAATTTGAAAGGGATATGACATATTCAACACTAGTATAAAACACTACATACATACAAAAAACTTTACATGCACTTGTTTGTGTAAATTTTAGCTTAACGCTCGCGAACTATGAAACTAGTGAAAAAGTCTTACTTATCACCGGAAGAATAAATAAATATGTTTGAAAAAATATAGACTAATGAAAAAGGCGCTGATGCCAACGACGCGGGTGGTGTAACTTTAAAAGTGTCGGTAACGGAGGTTTCATACGTTTTTACTAATGACTCTGCAGTTTTTAAGTTGTTGCAAACCCATAGAAAATTATGGAGACATTTGCAAAAAAAAAAAAAAAAAAACAATAAAGGCACGTATGCATGTCTATTAAGGTGGATCTTAAAAAAAATTATTGGCCTTTTAACTCCCTCTCGCCGTTTCATACGATATTATAACAGGCATGGATAAACAGTTTTAGACCTGGTTCCGTTTAGAGACAATTAAGGCGTGCCGGACAGCTTAAGAGTTCACTATGTGGACTGAAAAAGTTATGTTCAATATTTCGAAAAATGGAGATGCTACGAAAAGCGGCCTCTTCATTTCAATTCACGGTTTAAAGTAATTTAGTAATCATCCATAAGATCTCATGCAATAAAATCAAGGTATTATATTTTGAAGACCAGTAATTTCGTTAACAAATGAAGTCAGGTTAGGTTGGGTAAAGTTCAAGTGGCTGCCGTCGCATCAGAGGGGCACACCTAGGCTTTTATAGGCCCATTGTGAAACCACACGGCTTTGTTCCTACTATCCTAATCAAACCACTAAGCATCGTCTATTGACCTCGGCAATATCAGCCAGATCTACGAAAAACATCTTGCCCATAAAACGGTGCCTTCTTCTACCGAGCGCTGGACATTCGCGGAGTAGGTGCCTAACAGTTTCAGGCTTCTACAATAATCATTAAATGGAGCGCCAATCTTTCCGCATGCAAATGAAGTTATTGTGCTGCATCTTTATTTAAAAAGGATGTTGGCTTAGCTCTACAAATATAACTGCTTGAAATCAAAACTATCGCATGCGTTTCGGAGATAATTATGAATTAAGTTAGACAAGTTTATACACCACGAATAGCATTGCTACATACGTAAGAACGAAAATTCAATGCTGTAGTTGCAATAAGTGTGATGGTGTGAGCCGTAAATCAGCTACCCTTCGTTTATTCGGCTAACGAATTGCTTATAACATTTTGACGTAGCTATCGGGTACATAATTTTTTGCTTTCACGCAAACTTATGTAGTTTTTCATATTTTTGTTTCATTGTGCTTGCGTCAACTTATGCTTTGAATGATGTTGAACGAACTTCTTACTAATGTAAAGCAAGCACATACAAGTGCGCAAAAAAATAACAACAACATATTTATAAATATGCACACACATATCTTTGCACGTATTTGTATCTCGAAGAAAGAAAAAGTGTTACATTGTGTGCGTGGGTATGTTTTGGCGCGTTACTCATCGATTGTAAATGACATTAACGTATAACTGATGAAAGGAACCATTGACATCATAACCCCAGCCATTACTACTCAGGACCAGTTACAGCAAAAACAACAACAAAAACAATGTTCCTGCCATCAGATTCGCTGCCAATGTCTCTTCCACCGATTTTGCTTATCGAAAACAATAGACATATACATACATATATACGACGTATGTGAATCTATATGAAGATATTGTAAGTATGCTCCTGCAAACAAATACCTTTATCTGTTACGTTGCTTTATTCGCTTATTTTTAGAGCAACGCCATCATTACTATCATCACTTGTGATTATAATAGAAAATAAATGAATGATATGTTTTTGACAAGTTGTCGTGTGGTAGCAAGGGATGCATTAGCGTATCCTGTACGGACGGATACTCGTGTACGTAAATATATTGTTAGTATATACATATGTATATACATATGTACACATGTGCACACCACTTATTAAAATTAATAATAGGGGGACTCATGATAGCATATAAACTTATAAGGTGTAAAATTATATCCATTTACACACGCGGTTATATGAACGCACCTAGTAATACTCTTGATAAACTTGATTGTTTTACAGCTGTATTATTTCGAAAAAATTTTTTTTGATTGTTATACAAATTAAAAAATACAAAGATTAAGTGAAAAATCAAAACTAAAACGCCTTTACTTGCTGATGTTGGAGATTTTTGATGAAAATGCCGTCTGTAATGTCTGCAAGGTTGCATTCCTTTGAGTTTACCGCGTTTACACAATGAAATGTGCGCGTAAATTTATACAAATTGTGTAAATGATTTTTCATACAAAATTTGACAGCTCGTGCGTAAACTAGATAAATTTATACGTTTACACACTTTATAAGGCATTTATACGGTTACATGAGTCCCCCTAATGTTCTTACATATGCACTGGTTGTGGTTTACATAATTGCTTCAACTTGTATTCTTTTACTCAAATGTGTTTTTAATATTTTCAGCGTAGAATTTTGTATGAGCTGGAATGAACGAAAGATTGAAGAGAATTAAATATCACAAAGTACAAACCGCCCATTAGATATGATGATGATGTGTGCAACTAAATTTGAATTAGAAATGAGATAAACTCGATTTGAAAAAAAAAATAAATGTTTATAATGAGTTGGTTTGAACCAAGCGAGCAATGAAGCCCGTATTTATTTGACGGCCAAACAGAAAACTTTTGGATCAAGCTTAATTGCAACTTCGGGATCTATTGCTGTACTGCTCCCTTTAGCCAGAGTTTCAATGTTGCGAGCGCAGAACACTAACACACTATTCTTTGTTGTATTTATGAGGTAGATCTCACTGAGAAGGCCATATGATAGTGCCTTGCACAAACGCCAATTTAGAGGTCTGTGCTCGTCCCACCATTATTCGAAAAACAGTTGATACGTGCTCTTTATCAACGCTTGACCTCCATTTTAGTGGCTAAGTGGGTGACTCAAGAAGAGGAGGGAGCGAATCGTGTTTATTTAACAGACGAATTTCCTCGCAGAAGGAGTAAGCTGAAGCTAAGTGCGTTAGTGTAACTTTTTTTCCGGAATGTACTGGATCAATATCCATCAAAGGACCATCAACGTTTACAAAACTCCATAAAACTATGAGGGTATCTCCTTGTCGGTACCGGAAAAATATGAAGAAACAGATAGGCGGGTGGTTCGTCTTGTTATTCTTAAGCCAGGTTATTGAATCGACTTCGTCATATCCATCGTTATTTTACACTGTGTGAAGTAGTGTTCCGTCTATAATATAAACGCACTCCATACGTAAGTTACCAGATAACAGTTATCTTTCTTTAAATAATCTTTCTCGGTGTTATAACCTGCGCCTACACGCCGGAATTTTTGTAGCATTTTCGGACATTTTTTCTATCTGCCGGTATTTGGAGCTCTTCGCACTTACGTCATTCTAACTCACATTTTTTTTTGTTTCTAACTGAGCGTTTATGTTCCTTCTTTGCGTCATCATATCTCTAAAAAGCACCACGCGTTGCTGCGTTCATAAACAAAGTGGTCGTACAGACAGCGTGCTCTTTTTACGCGGAAACGTCAGCAGTCTGTTTCGTAAGCAGCTTATATACCGCAAACTTTTCCTGTGTCACATCGTTATCTTCTTCGCTGCTAAGAAGTATGTGCGCGTATCTTGCGCGCCACAAGATAATGGCCCGTTTTCATTTCTGAACTCCGAAGAATATGAATATTCAGGACATTAAGGTTATGCCGGCCGTCGATTGCGCCGTCATCGATTTCGTTTCGTGTTTGCGATCAAAAACCCGCTGGAACTCTTTCTTTGCTCACCTTGGCGTTAAAGCCGCCAAATATGACTTTGATATCATAGCGGCGGCAGTTACATATGTTCCCCTGAACGAAGTCCTTAAACTTGTCGTCTGCATCATCTAATGGCAGGAATGCAATTTTAAACATTGTATTGAAGAACCTCGCTTTAAGGCGGATTGCGGTGCGATGCTCGTTTACAGCCGTGAACGACAGCACTTGACGGCAAAATCTCTTCCCACTTAAGCACTCACACCTTGCAGCCAAATATTGCTTCTGTAGTAGCCGTCGTAAAACCCAATTGTCCTTCTGCCTCGGCGTGATTCCTTCATAAGAACACTATCAAACAGATAAAATAGCTCAGTATCGGGACCTTTTCGTGAATGGGCCCGGATATTCCAGGTACATGCCCTTATATAGTGATCCTTTAAGTCGCAGTGCGTTAAACGTTCGCCATAGTTGGCATAAGAAATAAGCACCTCGTTATATTAAAAACCAAGCTATTAAACGTAAATATATGCGTGCAACCTGAAAAGATTTTTGGTATAAAAGAGTTACATGATACAAATATAAACGTGTTGAAACGAGATCTCATCCAAGGCTTGCTAGAAATTTTATTCAACGCACAAACAGGGTTACCTTGAATTATTTCAACATTATTTCCCACTGTCCCAGGGATCTCTTAGCCCGATGTAGGGAGTTTCCTCTTAGTGCAGTAATCAAATCTTGTACAGATGTGCCTCAAGTCATCTCAGATCTCGGCTGATTGTTGTTACATATGTTGCTGTTCTTCACAACCGCAAGTCAGACTTCAAAGTCACATAAGCCCAACATTCTTAGTGAGAAAGTACCGCACATGGCTTGTTGACCAAACAATTTAAATCCCCATTTGATTCCAAATATATCCACCATTTTCAATGCTGAAATTAACCAAAGAGTTGAAAAAAGGCAGCGTAAGTCAAAGCGATGTTCAGGGGCCTTTTCAAGAAACCAAATAAAGTTTTCTGTTTTATTTCTTTAAAAATAAAAGTAAATGTGTGTAATTAGATATGTACAAACATGTATACCACTTTGAATCTGCAAGCAAAAGCAACAGAAATAATACGGGAAAACAAACCAAATACAAATACAACTGTATCATTTTGTTTAACACCCGCAACAAAACCTTCTGACAAGTTGCAAAGTAAGAATTTCTTAACCAACCGACCTCATCACGTAAACACATTCATATACACGAGTATCTATGTATGCGCATCTATATAAAGCAACATGCACATCTATACAAGGATATAAAAAACTACGCAAACAAAGCAACAACAACAATTACAACAATATTTTGTGTTTACAACTTGTAAAGCCATAAACTTAAAGGCTTAATTGCAAAACTTTAATTCGGTTTCATTTCTCTTAGTTGCCCGATGGCCTGATTTTGGCCGGAAAAATAATAGTAAAATGCAATAGCTACGCAACTTAAAAAACACATATACATACATATAAACTCTTGACAACTACACAGCTTTAAAAATCACGCATTTAATGTAAGTCAGCGTGGCACGCCAAAGAATCGTTCAATAAAATATATACAATTTACGCGTTTATAGAGTTGAAGGATAACAAACAAATATAACAAAAAAAAAAAAAACGAGGGTAACCCTGGAATGTGTTTGTATGACATGGGTATCAAATGGAAGGAATTAAAGAGTATTGAAAAGGGAGTGGGCCATAATTCTATAGGTGGACGCCATTTTGTAATATCGCCATAAAGGTGGCCCAGGGGTGACTCTAGAATGTGTTTGTACGTTATCGGCATCAAATTAAAGGTATTAATGAGGGTTTTAAAAGGTGGTGGCCCTTAGCTGTATATGTGAAGGCGTTTTCGAGATATTGACCAAAATGTGGACCAGGGTGACCCAGAACATCATTTGTCGGGTACCGCTAATCCAATTACCATGTTTCCTCCATTTTGTCATATTTGATATAGAATTATGGCATTTTTTTAAATTTTCGTAATTTTCGATATCGAAAAAGTGGGCATGGTCATAGTCCGATTTCGGCCATTTTTTATACCAAGATAAAGTGAGTTCAGATAAGTATGTGAACTAAGTTCAGTAAAGATATATCGATTTTTGCTCAAGTTGTCATGTTAAGGGCCGAGTGTAAGGACAGACGGATGACTGTGTATAAAAACTGGGCGTGGCTTCAACCGATTTCGCGCCATTTTCACAGAAATCAATTAGAGTCATAGAATCTATGACCCTACCAAATTTCAGAAGGATTGATAAATTTTTGTTCGACTTATGGGATTAAAATTATTCTAGACAAACTAAATTAAAAAGGCTCGAGCCACGCCCATTTTGAAATTTTCTTCTATTTTTGTATTTGGTTGCACTATATCATTACTGGAGTTGAATGTTGGCATAATTTACTTATATACAATAAAGAGATATTCAATTTTTTGTTAAAATTTGACTTTTAAAAATTTTTTTTTTAAAAGTGGGCGTGTTCTCCATCCAATTTTGCTAATTTTTATTTGGCAACGTTCCTGGTAAATTTCATCATGATATCTTCAACGACTGCCAAATTACAGCTTCCAAAACTTTAAAATTACTTTTTTTTAAAAGTGGGCGGTACCATGCCCATTGTCCAAAATTTTACTAATTTTCTATTCTGCGTCACAAGGTCAACCCACCCACCAAGCTTCATCGCTTTATCCGTCTTTGGTAATGAATTATCGCACTTTTTCGGTTTTTCGAAATTTTCGATATCGAAAAGTGGACGTGGTTGTCATCCGATTTCGTTCATTTTAATTAGCGATCTGAGATGAGAGCCCAGGAACCCACATACCAAATTTCATCAAGATAGCTCAAAATTGACTCAAGTTATCGTGTTTACGGGCGGACGGACGGACGGACATGGATAAATGAATTTCTTTTTTCCCCCAAATCGTTTTGATATATAGAAGTCTATATCTATCTCGATTAGTTTATGCCGTTACGGATTACCGTTATGCGAACAAAATTAATATACTCTGTGAGCTCTGCTCAGCTGATTATAAAAATAGGTAGGCACTTTGTGTGAGGATGCAAAGTTTCACGTTTTTTCTGTTCTGCATGTAAAAACTATGACCACGAATTACTAATTTCAACTATATATGACGTAAGCGTAAGTATTTGATGAAATTTGAAGCTTCTAGCCGTAAAAAAGGGGGCAGACAACAATATATGCTATATACGTAAGCATTCGGTGAAATTTGAAGCCTCTAGCTGTTAAAATGGGGAAGTAATTACGAAGAGCTTCTTATCTGAACAATTGGTGGGGATATGTGCTATATATACGACCGATCCAATCCATTTTTGCAGACAACAATATGTGCAATATACATAAGCATATTGTGAAGTTTGAAGCTTCAACCTGATAAATTGAGGAAGATATGAATTCTCTTTTCTGAAAAATCAGTGGTGGATATACGCTATAATGATCGATCCAGCCGGTTCCGACAAATGTCTAATCGACACCTAAATATGCCCGCTCACCAAATTTTATCAAGATATCTCAAAAATTGTGGGCCTAGTTTGCATACAAACAGACAGACGGACATGGCTAAATCAACTTTGGTCTTCATGCTGATCATTTCGAAATACATACTTTTTGATGGGTCTATCTATTTTAATTTAAGGACTTACATTTTTCAGGTTCATGACGATTTCATTTTCATGAAAGGTATAAAAAGATAATAACATTAACAGATCTGCATATAACGAGCGGGCGCAAAAGCAAGAGATAACATAAAAAAAAAATTGTATACATTAATTATTATGGCAACGGTTTAAGTGTCATTTCAAAATGTTTTGTGCCCTTTCCATAAGTTTTTCCGCGCTCCCTCTTAGCAAGGAAACGTTTGTGTCCATAAGAGCGGTGAAAAGAAACTGACGAAAGTGATGGTGATTTAAAGCAAGCAACAACAGTTCTAAATATGACCTCTGCTGGCGGGTATTGTGTGAATTAGCTGCTAAAGTGTCAAGTTGAGTTAGTAGGGGAAAATATGGTTGTTTGTCATACATTTCGCAATCAAAGCCTAAAAAAGCTGTAAGAAATAAACTGCCCGCACACCCATAAGGTGAAAGCATAAAAATATAAGAGAGCTCAGGCATTTACAAAGTAAAAGGAAAAGCAACCGACGTGGTTGTCGGCTAGTCCGAGAGCTTCATACCCTTCATGAATATAACTGATTTATGATCTGATTGAATTATTGAGTAAGTATTTAAATAAATCAAGCTGCGTGCAGGAATCAATTTTATCTAATAGCACCGATATTGGGAATAGGAGGCATTGCTTGTGCTTCTCTTTAACTAACGGTTTTAACTATATTTGGCTGGCTCAAAAAAAAGTTGTGCGTCCCTAAATTTAACGCCTATGTTGAAAGGGGTGTCGGGAAAAAGTTTTTACTTTTTTATACTGCCCTTATAGTATGATTTTCTTTTGACTAGACAATGAAAAAATTAGAATGTGAAAACGCCTTCATATCAATTCTGAAATCAGATATTTCAAATAATTAAGTTACAACGAAAAAAAAAAAAATAAATTTAATGCATTTGGGGGGTTAAAAAAAGAACAAAAAATTATTCCGAGACCGTCTCAACATAAACTTCAAATACAGGTGCAAAAGGTGGCACTTTTGTATTCGCGTAAGGAATAGCCCAGTTTAGTAAACATGTAAAAAAGTTTCAGTTAAATTTCGTGTCCATGGAAGGTATACAAAAATGCGGAAAAGCGAATGTCATACTAAAACGAAATTCCTGTAATTTTCACGGTTAAATTGGTGAGGTAGTGATTAGATATTTTCACTTGATAAAAAAATTGTATTGCTGTCAAATTATTTGAGAATAAATAATTTAGGCATATATGTAATACTCTTATATTGCTAATAGAAACTGCTCGCAATGTGTTTTGAATTCGAAATCAAAACAAGACAGCCTATAAATGTGACAAGAAAAAATTCAAATTTAGGTACATCCAATTATTGAATACAAAAATTAAAACGTTTAAATAGCAATATACATCGGCATTCTGATGGTTGGGAATGTACCTAATCTTTTGTAACAATATAGGAGGATTACATACATGAATTTAGGGCTCTGCAAAGAATATTTTTGATAGAGGTTTATGCAGATTGAAGAAAATATAAGCTTTTTTGATGTAGCTTTTATGTTAGATGCCTCTTATTAGTGAAACAAGTGGAAGGCCAAGATGCTACCTCTCAAGGAAATTAACGTTATCAAAGGACGGACAGATGGACAGATCTAGCTCAATCAAAATATTTTTAGACACTTATGATACAGACACTTTTTTAAATTATTATTTTAAATTTTGAAATTGAAAACGTTTGCTTTTGTTTGATTTTCAAATGAAAATGCAAGTAATTTTGTTCTTAATAAGAATTATAGGTCAACGTTTATTTTTCACTTTTCTTAATAATTATTATGAACGATAAGTGCGACGGTACGTTCCATCTTATGGAATTGGCGAATTGGCCTCACAATCTTCCTAGCTGCTTAACAATGAGAAAATGTGCTACATTCATAATTTACATACACTCTGCATATATGGCTTAAGACCTTCAGTAATTCGCCGAATTTTGTTGTTGCGTTTTGGTTTATTTTTCCCACAGCCTCCAAATCATGCTCATGAAGAATTTTTGAATTCTTGTAGCCCAATCGATATTTAGACCGTCTAGAGCCCGTAAAATGTGATTTATGGAGATATGCCTGGTATTGAATATTGAACCATTGTTTTGGTTTCGGGCTTTTTGATCAGGGCAAAACGCTAAGTTGCCTTTTGGGGTTTTGCGATCTGGTATCTGGTTATACTGATACCACTAGATCAAGGTGCGTCGAAGCCTAACAGACCTCCACTTTTCAATTGCCTACATGTCCAGTTACCAGATTAAGTCCTTTCCTTTTTCGAAATTATAGAAACCAACATTAACACGGTTACAAAGGCGAGACTTCGATGATTGCTTGTACGACAGGTTATTAAAAACTTGGTTTCCCGGCTAATCTATTGGCGTCAGATATTTCAAACGCATTCTAGAGTCACCCCTGGTCCACGTTTTTGGCGATATATCGAAAAGGCGTCCACCTATATAATTTGGGCCCACTCCCTTTTAAAATACTCATTAACACTTTCTTTTGATACCCATGTCGTACAAACA
This sequence comes from Eurosta solidaginis, assembly GCF_040869045.1. Lineage (NCBI taxonomy): Eukaryota > Metazoa > Arthropoda > Insecta > Diptera > Tephritidae > Eurosta > Eurosta solidaginis. The sequence goes on from NC_090319.1 coordinate 294,344,100, forward strand.
AATTCTAGAGTCAGCCCTGGTCCACCTTTATGGCGATATCTCGAAAAGGCGTCCACCCATAGAACTAAGGCCCACTCCCTTTTAAAATACTCATTAACACCTTTCGTTTGATACCCATATCGTACAAACGCATTCTAGAGTCACCCCTGGTCCACGTTTTTGGCGATATCTCGAAAAGGCGTCCACCTATATAACTCGGGCCCACTCCCTTTTAAAATACTCATTAACACTTTCTTTTGAAACCCATGTCGTACAAACAAATTCTAGAGTCAGCCCTGGTCCACCGTTATGGCGATATCCCTAAATGGCGTCCATCTACAGAACTATGGCTCACTCCCTCTTAAAATTCTCTTTAATACCTTCCATTTGATATACATGTCATACAAACACATTCCAGGGTTACCCTAGGTTCATTTTACTACGAGGTGATTTTCCCTTATTTTGTCTCCATAGCTCTCAACTGAGTATGTAAGGTTCGGTTACACCCGAACTTAACCTTCCTTACTTGTTAAATATTAAATTGCACAAAAACTTCAAAAAACAAAACATGGCCGACCAGAAGAGAGAACGACTCAAAACATTCAGAGTATCTAAAATAAAAATTTCGAAATTATGGTAAATATTTCTCGCTTTTCCGGATATTTTCCAAAACGTTTTTGTGATTGTAAGCAACGAGTGACTTTATTCTTTTCAATGTATGGACATATGTAAATATTTTCTTAAAGCAGTTTTTCAATTTTAAGTTATTGCATAGCACACTGAATGATGGATGTTTTTAAAGTTCAATGGAAAATGGTGGGAAGTCTTTTTAGTTCAAAAGCAAAATACGTAGCTTTGGTGTTGTTCTTTGGAAGAATAATGGTATAACCAAAACTTCGTTTGCCTTGTCCGTTCTTGAAATTCAAAATTTGAAAATATGTTCAGGTATTAAGCAATAAGACACTCACCGATCATATAATAACAAATTTCATTCATGGTAAGTTGTTTTTGCTTCTAAAAATAGAACAATTAACAAAGTATGTTGGTATGGAAGTACAATAACGTGGAAAATGGCGACAGTTGGAATAAAGTTGCATTTCGTCATGACTTGTCTTTGATCGGGAGTGTTTGTAAACACACTGATCATCGCAGCAGTGCCGGTTCTGATCCCATTGAAATAGCTATCGCCTTGTTCGTCCTGATATCGCCTTCAATAATTTTTTTCCAAAATAATAAATTCATAATAGGTGAAATATAACTTACCAGTCCGTGAAAAAGTCATGTGACCTTAATAATTCCATAGTGTTATTAGAAGTTTACTTAACGCCTAAACTGAAAAACTCTATCTCCGTTCTCTAGATCTGACTTTTGTGTCAATTCTAATAGCTGGCTGCCAAGCGCAGGATGTGGGCATAGTAAGTGCTCAATCATTCCGTGCTAAAACTTGCATTTCGTACATCTGCTTTCACTGACCAGGCCCACTTTAAAAGCATGTCATGCCTGCAGGAAGTGAGAATATCCATCATCTACAGTCCTCTATTTTTTAGTCATAACATAAACTTTGTTAGTCTAAGATCGTATGAACTGCACATGATTTTCGATACTTTGCAGCACCACGATTTGTAATACATCTTACCTATTTTAAAATTGCCCTCATTCCTTTTACTTTGCAATATCATATCTATCTATTACCATACCACCAGGATTTTAATATGGGCATATACTTCTGCCTATAACCATATTTCCAGGGATTGCTTACACTCTAACAAACTTGTATATGTTGTACCATGCGATATTATTACCTTTTTTGATGCTGGAAAGAGAAGAAGAAAAGATTCGTTTGATGATAAATGAGGACAAAACGATATACGTGCTGTCATCGAGCAAAGAGCAGCGCATTTGCGCCTTGGCAACCACGCCACTGTTGGCAGCCATAATTTCGAAATAGTAAAAAATTTTATTTATTTGGGATGCATTTTTAACACAAATAAAAATATCAGCTCTGAAATCCAGCGAAGAATCACTATTGACAATAAATGCTATTTTGGACTGGTTAGGCAATTAAAAAGTAAAGTTCCCTCGTGGCAAACGATAATCATGCTCTACAACAGGGCCGGCCACACATATACTAAAACAATTGCATAAGTGTGTGTAAAAATTGAGTGACAACTCTCCACAGTGTGCTAAAAGAAAATGTGGACTGTGAAGTTTGAAATTAAAAATGACTTTGGTTATTTGATTTCAAGCTAATCCTGACTATATTTACTTATGTATATTCGTATAACTAAGAACGTGGAGGTCGAGCTTGTCAGATAAAACTTTTTTATAAAAGAAGGTATGGTCAATGCAAAATTTACTTTAAAAAATTCACTTTTTCATTAAGAAAGAACTATAAAACAAAGTAGATGTAAAGATAGAAATATATATTTTCAAAACATGAAGTTATTCAATAAAAAAATTGTATGAAAATTAATAAAACTAAGTAGAAGGTATAAAAATATATTTATATTAAATTGCCAATATTTATTAATAATTAATATTTAAATTATCAATATTAATATGTATGTTCAAAGGAGCTTAATAAAACTAACTAAAACGTATTAAAAGTCACTTTAACATTGCAGCATATTGTTTTTATTATGTGCCCAAAAAGTAGCATGGACTTTTCCTTTTGCATTCACTGTTGATTTTAGTGAGTGACAAGCGAAAGCAAACGATCGTGATTACACATCGTTAGTGTCGGTGTGAAAATACGAACTCAAATTGCACAATGTGCAACTTTTGGCCGGCTTTGCTCTACAAGTCACTTTCTGTACCCGTCCTGATGTATGATGCACAAGCATGAACTACGACAAGAACAGTTGAGGTGGCTCTGGGAATGTTCGAGCGAGAAGTTCTTCGAAAGATTTATGGGCCTCTGCGCGTTTTCGACGGCGAGTACCGAAGAACGTAGTGGCTACGCTGGAAAGGTTATGTTATGCGAATGAAAGACGACGCTCCAGCTAAAAGAGTATTTTTGTCAGAACCCGCCTATTGCATCAAAAGAAGAGGGCGACGGCTACTCCGCTGGAAGGACCAGGTGGAAAACGATTTAAACTCTCTTGGTTTGACCAATTGGTGTCAATTAGCGAAAAAGCGAATGGCGCGCGTTGTTGGACGGTCATAATCTTTGAAACGGTTAAGTGCTAATTAAGCAAGAAAGTAAGTTTCTATAGCTTTGGTCACGGATACTACTTCCGCCGAAAAACTACCGTGAGGTGGCAGTTTGTGTGATCTCTTTATTTCTGTATCAGCACAGTATATGGAAGAGCCATTACTACAACCTTACCTTTCACCAATTATTTCATTTCTTAATCGAATTTTTGGACATGTTACCTTATTTTATAATAATATAAATTTTTCATGTAAAATCTACTGTTTTGTAATCTTTAGCCTTTACATATCATTTTCGTTAGCACATCTTTTGGTATGGGCTCTAAAAAAAAAAAATGTTTTAGTTATTTGCAGAATCAATTCTATCCACTGTTTAGCTTATTTCAGCTTTTTGTTACTGTTTTTAACATTTATAACAATGTTGAATATTTCATATTTCATAACGCTCAATTTACGCATGTTCAAATTATCATATTTTTTCCACATCAGAATAAATCTGCGTATGTCATTTGCATTCGTTGCGTCAAATATATTGATTTTACTAAAAGTTGCAAAGCAATGGCATAATCATGGAGGATTTTCAGAAAATAATGCAATAGCTCATGCATACTATGCACATTGGTACCTTCTTTTGTTATTGTTGTATACATTCCCAGTACACAATATAATAGTTAACGCTATATAAGTTCGTATTTAGTATACCTGCTGCTATTATAATTTCAACGAATGATATCATTTGATGTGGAAACTTTGGACATTTTCGCGGAATAAATGTGCTCGTTCATCATAAATAATGGAAATATGCTTATCAAATTTGAGTATCTGTGAGAACTTGGTATATGATTAATATTACTGTGCATATTCGTACGTGTGATTAGGGCAGTGGTCGTTCAAAATTAATGTATTGGATATATTATGCAACAATTTATATTAGAGGTCATCTCGAAGCATGAGTTAATTATTAAAGGTTACCCATATATCCTTAGACCACCCCGTGCTTTTCACATTCCAAACTCCCAAATCGCTCCTAGAAATGAAGTGTTATTTCTTTTAAAACTCGTAACAAAACTTTAAAACAGTACTGAAAGTTTTACTTTTCAGAAAAAAATGTTAATTGGGTACACTTTTATAGTTTTGATAGTTTCTTTTGATAACATTCGTGAGAAATTTAATAATTTTGCTATAAATTACAAATAAAAATGCAACTACCAATGTTAGTACCTAGTGAGAGTACCTAGGTCCTCCCTGCTTAGATTAATGAGTTTGGCTGACATTTTCGTTGCGGAAGTATAAACAGTTTGGCCTATCTTTGCCTTGGGCAGTCAATCCGGTGACGTCTGAATTGTTTAGTTTACCAGTTACTTATAGTTTCCCTGGTGTGTACTTTTGTATGTCCACAAAAGGGCTCTGAACCATAGATTGCTGCTATAGCACCCTGTTTTGCTAGGTAATCTGCATGTTCATTACCCTCATGTCCCTGATGTCCGCGAACCCATCTAAACAAAACCTTATTTTTGGCTCCCAGGCCATTAAAGGATTCACTGCGGTCATCCACTAACTTAGATGTAACTGTGTAGGATTGCAAGGCATGCAGGGCCGCCTGGCTGTCCGATATAATGTAGATGCTCTTCGATTTTGAGCCTCTCCGCAGACATTTTTTATCACAGACTTCTATTGCCTGAAATATGGTAGGTTAGCATCCGATTGGTATCGATTTCTTAAAGTTCTACCCATAGATGCCAGCTGCCGTCCTTCCGTCATCGATCTTCGATCCATCCGTAAACCAGAGCTGAGAAAGATCGTTATAAGGATCCCAGTTTCCCAGTCGGTCCTGCCCACAATGGGCACTTCAAAGTTCCGTGAGATTCTTAGCTTAGATACTAACAAGTTTAAGATACGTACAAGTTTCTATGTATCTATAGTCAACCTTTGTCACTAATGTTTATGCCTCTGCTTTTTAAGAATAAAAAATGCGTTAGATATTTATTACTTTGATCAATATAAATGCGACTTAGAAATTGACATTCAGCTCACAGTTGGTAGGAAAGCGTTGTTATAAATAAGTGTACTTTTATAAAATCTGGTACTTTTTTATTGTATATTTTTTTAGAACAGAATATTTTTGTCAGAACCGGATCGTTTTCAGAACCGGGAACTTTTTTAGAACCTTCCAGCTTGTAGCTTATAGGGAAGTTACTTAAATTTCAAAATGTAGCTTGTAGCTTATAGGGAAGTTACATAAATTTCAAATACTACTACAATTATAAAATTCATAATGCTCGCTATACAGAGAAAAGCTAAATAAAACCGTATAAAAAGGAAAATGTGAAAATGTTATTCACTACATATTTATTTATGGTTTGATTTTAATTTATTTCAAATTTACAAACGATTGAGTAATTTAATTATATTTTGAAAATTATAGAAATATTAATATGTATAAAGTAAATTTAATGTTTCGCGACTTTATTTAAGATTAAAAAAAATCGACGGCTTGCGACTGAATTCTACAACTCACTCTGCTGGACCAACTGATACGTCAAACGAATAGATCAACTGCACTAAACAACGGCATTAACAGAGAGAGTAAATAACGACTAGAAATAGTCATATATGTCGTTACGAATATTAGCAACACTAAGGGGTACTGCCATCTCTAAGCCGATGCTAAGCAGCGCCTTGTATGCACATCAATAAATCAATCAGTATATATCTACATAAACGAATCAATCATTATGTCTACACATATGTACGTACACCCAGCGGAGAAGAGATGCACAAGCACATGCAGATATCTTATCTGAGATGCTCCCGAAAGTATGTAATTGTAATTGTGGAAGTGTCGCTCACAAATACGCGCGCATATGAGAAACGTGCATTTGTAGTTATAATTATATGGCAGTAACTAAGTAAATTCTGGAAGCGCCTAGAAGATACAACGAGGAAATCACGGAGTATAAAAGCAATGGTAGAGGCGCTACAATCAGTTTTCGATTAAGCACGTCATCTGTCGGGCAATAGTTGAGTTATTTATTGTGAAGTATTTTAATAAAGGCCATTTTGCATTACTGAATAGTGGTGTTATTTATTTAACAGTTTAGTGATTCGAACCTTAGTAGAAGATTTGCACATAAGAGGATTTGCAGTAAATTCGTTACAATATAATACTTCTATATCAATACCTTCCTATGTTCCTAATGTGCAAATTTTCTGCCAATCATTATTTGCTGAAACTGTGCAAATGTACGTTCTGCGCATGCGCGGACTTTGTTAGTGTTTGTGAATTGTAGTAAAAAAAGTATTAAGGGGGTAACTCACTATCCCCTTTACCTAACTTCTGTATACTAATTGTAATACAATCTTTGTTTAGTCGATTAATCAAAGAAAAGGCCAACAAATACAATACAAGGCTTGATGTATTTATTATTTATGGGATGCAGCCATACAAAGTACATTATTTACATAAATATTGAAAAAAACAAGGCGAAGAATTCATATTTTTGAAATGAAAAAAATTTAAATATACATGTATAAAAATATACTTATACATACATCCCAACAAACACTTATTTAAGCGTTTTTAAAAATAATTTAAGGTGAATATATATTTAAGCCCCTTTTTATAAAAATTGAACGACAGTCTTGATATTTTGTCTCCTTCTCTCGTTGTGTATCTGTACTGTAATGTTTGACAGGCTGCACAGTTCAGTAGTAGTAATATAGAAGTATTACATATATGGAAATAGTATGACCATGTTACAACTGGAAAGTAAAGTCACACTGGTTGTTGTTGTCAACTTTTATTAGACGGTGACCGCTGTTTACATGCATCACACTCAAAGCAAATATGCTTGTACAGTTCACATTGAACAACTACACGAACAACGAACTTAATTTTCAACCTGTTAATTTTGTGTCACATCTTAAATTTTCACTCTCATATTTTGGTTTTATAAGGCGTCCAAAGAAGTATAACTTCAAAAATAATTATTTTAATGAAAACAAAAGAATTACAAGCAAACATACATACGTATCAGCTCTAAAAACGCATAACATTTTTTTATTATTTCGTATATGTTATACTCCTATATTGCTACAAAAGACTAGGTACATTCCCAAACATCAGAGTGCCGATATACTGCTGTTTAAACGTTTTTATACTCAGTTGAGCAGAGCTCACAGAGTATATTAAGTTTGATTGGATAACGGTTGGTTGTACATATATAAAGGAATCGAGATAGATATAGACTTCCATATATCAAAATAATCAGGATCGAAAAAAAATTTGATTGAGCCATGTCAGTCCGTCCGTCCGTCCGTTAACACGATAACTTGAGTAAATTTTGAGGTATCTTGATAAAATTTAGTATGTAGGTTCCTGAGCACTCATCTCAGATTGCTATTTAAAATGAACGATATCGGACTATAACCACGCCCACTTTTTCGATATCGAAAATTTCGAAAAACGGAAAAAGTGCGATAATTCATTACAAAAGACAGCTAAAGCGACGAAACTTGGTAGATGAGTTGAACTTATGACGCGGAATAGAAAATAAGTAAAATTTTGGACAATGGGCGTGGCACCGCCCACTTTTAAAGGAAGGTAATTTAAAATTTTGCAAGCTGTAATTTGGCAGTCGTTGAAGATATCATGATAAAATTTGGCAGGAACGTTACTCCTATTACTGTATGTCCGCTTAATAAAAATTAGCAAAATCGGAGAAGGACCACGCCCACTTAAAAAAAAAATTTTTTTAAAGTAAAATTTTAACAAAAAATTTAATATCTTTACAGTATATAATTAAATTATGTCAACATTCAACTCCAGCAATAATATGGTGCAACAAAATACAAAAATAAAAGAAAATTTCAAAATGGGCGTGGCTCCGCCCTTTTTCATTTAATTTGTCTAGGATACTTTTAACGCCATAAGTCGAACAAAAATTAACCAATCCTTTTGAAATTTGGTAGTGGCATAGATTTTATGACATTAACTGTTTTCTGTGAAAATGGGCGAAATCGGTTGAAGCCACGCCCATTTTTTATACACAGTCGTCCGTCTGTCCTTCCGCATGGCACTTAACACGATAACTTGAGCAAAAATCGACATATCTTTAATGAACTTAGTTAACGTGCTTACTTGAACTCACTTTATCTTGGTATGAAAAATGAACGAAATCCGACTATGACCACGCCCACTTTTTCGATATCGAAAATTACGAAAAATGAAAAAAATGCCATAATTCTATACCAAATACGAAAAAAGGGATGAAACATGGTAAGGTAATTGGATTGTTTTATTGACGCGAAATATAACTTTAGAAAAAACTTTATAAAATGGTTTTGACACCTACCATATTAAGTAGAAGAAAATGAAAAGTTCTGCAGGGCGAAATAAAAAACCCTTAAAATCTTGGCAGGTATTACATATATAAATAAATTAGCGGTATCCAACAGATGATGTTCTGGGTCACCCTGGTCCACATTTTGGTCGATATCTGGAAAACGCCTTCACACCACTCCCTTTTAAAACTCTCATTAATACCTTTAATTTGATACCCATATCGTACAAACTCATTCTAGAGTCACCCCTGGTCCACCTTTGTGGCGATATCTCGAAACGGCGTCCACCTATGGAACTAAGGATTACTCCCTTTTAAAATGCTCATTAACACCTTTCATTTGATACCCATATCGTGCAAACAAATTCCATGGTCACCCGTGCTCCACCTTTATGGCGATATCTCAAAACGGCGTCCACCTATGTAACTAAGGATTACTCCCTTTTAAAATACTCATTAACACCTTTCTTTTGATACCCGTATTGTACAAACAAATTCTAGGGTCACCCCTGGTCCACCTTTATGGCGATATATCGAAAATGCGACCACCTATATAACAACCACCGCTCCCTTTTAAAACCCTCATTAATACCTTTAATTTGATACCCATATCGTACAAACATATTCTAGAGTCACCCCTGGTCCACCTTTATGGCGATATTTCGAAACGGCGTCCACCTATAGAACTAAGGCCCACTCCCTTTTAAAGTACGCATTAACAACTTTCGTTTGATGCCCATATTGTAAAAACAAATTCTAGGGTCACCCCTGGTCCACCTTTATGGCGATATCTCGAAACGGCGTCCACCTATGGAACTAAGGATTACTCCCTTTTAAAATACTCATTAACACCTTTCTTTTGATACCCGTATTGTACAAACAAATTCTAGGGTCACCCCTGGTCCACCTTTATGGCGCTATCTTGAAACGGCGTCAACCTATGGAACTAAGGATTACTCCCTTTTAAAATACTCATTAGCACCTTTCATTTGATACCCATATCGTACAAACGCATTCTAGAGTCACCCTGGTCCACCTTTATGGCAATATCTCGAAAAGGCGACCACCTAAACAACAACCACCACTCCCTTTTAAAACCCTCATTAATACCTTTAATTTGATACCCATATCGTACAAACACATCCTAGAGTCACCCCTGGTTCACCTTTATGGCGATATTTCGAAACGGCATCCACCTATAGAACTAAGGCCAACTCCCTTTTAAAATAATCATTAACACCATTCGTTTGATGCCCATATCGTACAAACGCATTCTAGAGTCAACCCTGATCCACCTTTATGGCTATATCCCTAAATGGCGTCCACCTATAGAACTATGGCCCACTCCCTCATAAAATACTCTTTAATGCCTTTCATTTGATACACATTCCAGGGTTTCCCTCGGTTCATTTTCCTACATGGTTATTTTCCCTTATGTTGTCACCATAGCTCTCAACTGAGTATGTAATGTTCGGTTACACCCGAACTTAACCTTCCTTACTTGTTGTTGTTGTATTAAATAATTGAATGTACCTAAATTTTAATGTTTTCTTGTCACACTTATGCTATCACAAAAATTTATAGGCTGTCTTGTTTTGATTTCGAATTCCAAACACATTGTGAGCACTTTCTGTTAGGAATATAGGAGTATTACATATATGTATTATTTGGAGTAAAAGAGAGTTACATACATAAAATAATAGTGGGTATAAAAACTCGATTACATCACCCTATCAATTACCTAAATAAATAAAATATACATTAAATAAAAGTCGAGCAGTTAATGGCAGCCGACGTAAGGTTATAGTCAGACAACTCACTGACGTCGCAAAAATTAATTAACTTTTAATGGCAAAAACTCAAACTTCATAGTTAAAATAAATGGCGCGATGGTCTAACACACTTCGGTGCAGAGGGAACTACGTACATCTTTAATGCTTTCTCGGAAAGTAAATAAAATGCATATAAAAGTTCAGCATTCGTCTTTAGTAGTGAAAGTAAACGAGTGTTTATGTGTGTGTCTGTGTGTGTGTGTGTGTGTGTGTGTGTGTGTGTGTGTGTGTGTGTGTGTGTAGATAAGAGTTGATTAATTTCCCTACTGTTTATATGAATTACTTTGATAATTTAAAGTTTATGCAGAAAATGCACCTGTCAAGTTTGTAAAGGAAAATGCAATGCACGCCTTGTCCACATATCAACGCAAGCTTTAGAATCAAGCAGAAATGTCACCAAACCTTGTAGTTGAGAAAATTTTATAGTTAAAAATACATGGTGCAGCAAACAATTTGTATAGTTAAATCTTTCGACTTGCACCTTATTGAAGCGAACACATTTTTAAATGAACGGGCAAATGTAAAGAAAATTAAAAGGTGATCTCATCGGAGGGGATTAAAGTAGCCATTTCTGAGGACACATTATTCGTTCAATAATTAAGTTAAGTAGAAAAATTTTACTTCGAATTAGTCATTGTAAGGTTGGCTGATTCATACGGATCTCATATATACTGAATGAGTCCAAAGTGTTAGCAGAAGTTGAACGATCAAACCGAAAACCCCTATCAAAAACCAGTACCTATGTTATAAAACAACTCCGTCCTCTTGGCAAATAATAGAAGTTTTATAGGACCTATGTCATTTCCTGCTTTTAGATTTGACAGCTGTATAACTTCTAATAGCTCCAGTCTTAGCCCTTAAAATAAAATAAAAAACAAAAAGAAAATAATGCGCAGAAAATGAACACAAAACATGCTCGATCGTTTCATTCTGCAACCCGCACTTCCTACACCTGCTTTCACTTTGACCAGTTTAGCTATCTCATCCGTTTTTTCACTTCTATCTATTTCCATATGCTGTGTGACTCAATTAATATATATGCATCCCCCTACCCCGATTATTTCCTGGGGTTGCTTACACGCTAACACGCTTTTTGATACTTTGCTATGTGAGACTTCCAGTATTTCTATTACTTTAATTTTCTGCCTGAAAAAGGCTACAGGGATCTGGTGGCTTAAATAATCTTTCTATTTCTGGATGAGCACAGTATATCACAGACTCTACTCCTTGCACTATTTTGAAATTATCTGTGTACACGGGTATCGCCCTGTCCGCCAATTGGGCATCATTGCGCCAACCAGCTAACTTTATTGTGGCTCTAAAAGCCACTTCAAAGGACAGATACGGAATCAGAAAATTGATGACGTTACACTAATATGGCCATATGGTTTGCGCTGGAGCCGCCCCGAGGCACTAAGGCTCGTTGCAGTTGTTAACGTTATGTTCTTTGCCACCAGATCTACAGGTGCAATGTGCAGAATAGCATACATTCCAGCCGTCAGAGTTATGTTCAGGGCTTGCGAAATGCTAATTATTGCCATCCTGCATGGCCCCCTAATATCTTGAGTTAGTTTTTTTTTTTATATGGCTCTCTACCAAACAAGGACTCCATAGTATAGGATAGGCTTTTAGAATTGCTGTAAAAATCAAATGAGAGAGAATTAGTATGAAATGATCATAGACCTCGCGAACACGTCAGCATTCTCGGACATGCAAAAAATTCAATCCAGGCTTTGTTCACTCTCTCCTCCAAGTTAAGCTTCCACAACAACTTTATGTCTAGAATTATTCCTAAATATTTTGTGCAGCGTTTTTCTGAAGAGTCACCGCTTAGGCCTGCCTCAGCTTGAGACTTTGAACTTCTCAGTTAACAAGACCATATCCGTTTTCTGCGCGTTGGCGGTCAACTCGACATTAAAGAGGTTTCCACTTGTGACAATTGCATTGTCGTCTACATTCGCCTTAGGTTTGACGGCTCCCTCATAGAATCTCCTCAGCAGTTGATTAATAACCAGCGGAGAACGTAGATGTGATAACACCCTGCCCTACGGTATGCCTCTTTAAACAGATTTCGTAAAAAATCACAGATAATCTAGCGATATCAAACCGAAAACTCATTGGTTAAATGCTATTGAAAAACAATTTATAACACTTCGGTAGAAATCCGTAACTCGTCTAGACCTCGTTTTTAACACGGCAATAAGAAACCTTTGAAAAACGGATAATATTTCGATAGGAAATCGTTAGCGCCCCTACCCACCACCCCCATACTTGCTCCTGCAATTCTGTATATTCTATTTTTTCCATATAGCACGTCACTTTCATGCAATACGGCTACACTCACGCTTATCTTGTAGTAACATTCTGGATTCCCCCATACCAAGTGCAAAGATGTTTGCACACCAAAAACTTTACCCAAGTCAGCACTCTGTTTAGATTTAAAATTTTTACACAAAAAGAACCGCCTAATTCATGCATACATATGTGGTCATATACATGCATATTGTTACGAATATTAGTGAAACTAAGTGATACTAACATCATTAGTCTGATGCTAAGTAAATGAAGCCACAACAACAATAAAGCAGGCAGTCACTCGTTTTTACATAAACGAATCAATCATTATGTCTACACATATGTACGTGTACGCAGCATAGAAGAGACGCACAAACACACGCATATATCTCATCTAAGATGCGCCCAAAAGTAGGCAATTATCTGTGGAAGTGCCACTCACATATACACGCGTATATGAGAAGTTATACATGTGCATCTGTAGTTATAATTTTATAGCAGTAGCTAAGTAAATTCTGGAAACGCCTAGAAGTATGGAACAAGGAAATCGAAGAGTATAAAAAGCAGCAACGGTAGAGGCACGACAACCAGTTTGATTTAAGCAAGCTATCAGTTGCGAAGTATAAGTGTTATTGTGAAGTACTTTAATAAAGGCTATTTTGCATTATTGAATAGTGGAGTTATTTATTCAACAGTTTAGTGTTTCGAACGTTAGTAGAAGGTTGAAAATAAGAGGAATTGCAGCAAATTCGTTACAATATGTTTGTCTGCAAATGTATTTGCTACGTCAATTATACCTTTGCGCTGCTAACTTTTTAGATACTACCACTTGTGGCGTTTGTCATAAAATATATGTGTATATGTGCATATTAGTGTGACCATTATTTTTTTTTTCGTATTTTCACTTGGCAAACTCCTTAGATTTATTCCAAATTAGAAACAAATTATATATAAAAAATGTTAGATCGTTTGCATAATTATTGGGCGTGCCTTGAGCCCACAAAATTTGCTAAAAATGCTATTTTTCTCACTATTGCTCGTTTTAATTATTTTTAACTTCAGAAATATTTATTTTATAGAAAAACTTTATTCACAAATATTCTAGGGACATATCTGATGAACAATGTTGCTTTGTATTATTTTTCTTTAACATTAATATTTAATCCAGAAAAAATCAAATTAAAGAGCAAGTAAGGATGGGACTGTCTTCGGCTGTGCCGAAAACTTCATACCTTTCATGAATGAGCCTGAACAATAATCTTATCCCATTCGTAATCTCCAAATAATGCGCTGTATAAGATAAGAAATATATAGTGAACAGATGTACATATGTAACGATTTTAAGATAAATATAAAAAAATGCCAAAAAACCCCCTTATCTGAACGATCGGTTGTATGGGATATATATTATATATAGCTCCGATCGAAATGATTTTTACAGGAAATCTTCTATGATATATTAGAATATATATCACCAAGTTTCACGTTTTTATATTGGAAACTAAGAGAAAAATGGCCAAAAATCTTGCTATCTGAACGATCGGTTGTATGGGATAGGTATATACTATATACATATAGCTCCGATCAAAGTGAACTTTTCAGGAAATCTTTTATGATATATTATGATATATATCACCAAGTTCAACGTTTTTATATTGGACATTAAGGGAGAAATGGATAAAAATCTTCATATCTGAACGATCGGTTGTAGGTATGGGATATATATTATATATAGCTCCGATCGAAATGATTTTTCATGAAATCTTCTATGATATATTAAAATATATATCACCGAGTTTCACGTTTATACTTTCTAAATTAAAGGAGAAATGGCCAAAAATCTTTCTATCTGAACGATCGGTTGTATGGGATATAACTATATATAGTTCCGATCAAAGTGATTTTTTCAGGATATCTTCTATGATATATTACAATATATATCACCGAGTTTAACGTTTGTACTTTCTAAATTGCGGCAGGAATGACCAAAATCGTCTTATCTGAACGATCGGTTGTATGGGAGATATATGTTATAGTGGCCCGATCCTACCGGATCCGACATATGTCTAATATAATATAAAAATACATCCCTGTGCCAAATTTCATTGGGATATCTCAAAATTTGAGAGACTAGTTTGCGTTCAAACAGACAGACGGACGGACAGACGTACATGGCTATATCAGCTCAGTTCGTCGCCCTGATCAATTCGGTATACTTAATGGTGAGTCTATCTTTTATATTTCTCAACGTTACAAACATCGGACCAAAGTTAATATACCATTTCATGTTCATGAAAGGTATAATAGCAGCGAAATTTTCACATATCTTCGCATTCTTTGCATATGAACATATTTTCATATAATTATTTGCAACATAATTAGTGCAATAGTTTACCGTTAGTTCTTACTGAGTAGCAGAGGAGAATATTATTTTTGTTGTTACTTAACGACGACTACATTTCATTTATTGTCGTGCATTGAAAGTAATTACACATGTCATAAAGACATGGGTATAAACTACATTCTAACAAAGAAGTTATGAAGGTATATTTTTTAGTTTATGCGCAGTATAATAAAATTTACGTAAGTGTGCTAAATTAGTGGCCGAAGAAGTGAATATTTTTTGGAATAAAGCTCGAATCCCCACTAGAACTAAGAAACACTGCACAAGAAAACTTCAAGATTTATATAATGCATGGAGGAAAGTGAATAAAAATTATAAAATTAAATCGGAAACGCAAAAAGAAAGAGAAGAGGCGTGGACGCCGAAGTTAAATGACTTATTTGATATAGCAAGTTCAAATACACTGGACCTTATTAAAAATTCAGAGGACAAATTATTTTTGGAGAATCAAAGAAAGAAAGGTAGACCGGGGTTTAAGTATGGCACCGATTACAAAACAGCAGTAAGTGAAGAAAGAATGGGAGAACGTCAACAAAATTATTTAAAACGAAAGAACAGAATGATCGTGAATTAGCTGCTTTTAGTAAGAAGAAATTGTATATTATTTTTAATATAGTATAACATATATTTATTTGTACTGTCTTTATTCAGATGAATCGGCTGAACTTTCTTCCTGCAGTTCGGAGAGCGATATCAGCGAAATCGCTGCTAGCTATAAGGTAAGTTCAAGGTTACAAATTATAAGTAAAACGTGTGAATGAAACTATATAAAACGTAGATGAGAAATAATTGAAACACACAGGGTTACCTAACAAAATTGTAACCAAAACACTTAATTCCTTTTTAGCAGGTCTTGGGAGCAGAAGCTGTAATGCCAACGCCAGCCAAAAAAATGAGAGGATTTAAAAATATAATGACTCCAAAACTTGCAGCCGCTTTAGATGTTTGCAAAGTCAGTGATCGAAAAGCCGTGTATTTAATTATATCTGTGGTGCAAGCAGTCGGTCTTGAAGTACAAAACTATATTATAAATAAAACGCCTATACATAACGCAAAGAAAAAAATACGAGAAGAACAGTTCAAACATATAAAAGAACGTTTCAACAAGAACGAACTTGGTGCAATTTGTTTGCACTGGAACGGAAAGCTTTTTCCAGCTCTTACTGGGAATGAAAAAGTTGACAGACTTCCAATCATAATTTCATGCGGGCGTACGGAGCAACTACTTGAAGTGCCCGCACTTAAAAGTGGAACTGGCAGAGAGCATGCGTCTTCTGTTTGTAAAGCTATATTTGAATAGGGACTTCAAGATCATATAAAAGCCTTGGTGTTCGACATAATTGCCGTAAATACAGGCCGTTTTAATGGAACCTGTACGACTATTGAACATAGTCTTCAAAAGCAGCTTCTTTGGCTACCTTGCCGTCACCACATTTTGGAAGTAGTATTAAAAAGTGCCTTTGAAGTTAAGATGAGCAAAAGCGAAAGCCCAAATGTAAAAATATTTGAGCAATTTAAAAATACATGGGGAAATATTAACCAAAATAATTACCAGCCTGGAATGGAAGATAATGCTCTCAAAAAATATTTAATAGTAGATAAAGATAAAATAATTGAATTTGTGAACGATGCGATCAAAACTAAATAGCCAAGAGATGATTACAGGGATTTTCTTGAGCTAACACTAATATTTCTTTACGAGACTCCACCTATTCGCGATGCAGCTTTTCGCGCCCCTGGGGCTGTCCACCACGAGAGATGGATGGCAAAAGCTATATACTTCTTAAAAATATTTTTCTATTTCGACGTGAATTTGATTTGGCAGTAAAAGATAGGAAAGCTTTAAGTAATATATGTATTTTTATTGTTTCAATATATGTTGAGAAGTGGTTCTCTGCCCCTTCTGCTGCACAAGCACCATACAAAGATTTCCAGCTTTTAAAAAAACTGGATTCTTTTAAAAAAATTGATGCTGATATATCTCAAGTTGCATTACACAAATTTAAAAACCACTTATGGTACTTGAGTCCAGTATGTGTGGCTTTAGCATTTTTGATAACAGTGTTTCTGTTGAGTCAAAAAAAGAGATGGTGAAAGCATTGATTCGTGAGACGTAAAACGCGCCTCAATTCAAAATTTAATGTTATGCATGTTATTGAAGGCGGAATGAATCAGTTCATTTCTTCGGAGACAAACAATTTTTTTCTTCGCTTTAAAATCAATACAGCATTTTTGAAAAATGATCCAAGTTTATGGCCTGCGGATAGTAATTTTAAAACTGATCTTCAAATTTTTAATGACATTCACATGGTAAACGATACAGCTGAACGAGCGGTGGAATTCATGCAAGACTACAACCAATGCTCACAAATGGCGAGGAACAAAAAGAATATATATTGCAAGTAGTCAAAAACTATCAAAAACAATTTCCTATGAGCACGAAGGGGATTCTATAAAAATTTTTTTTATAATTACACCATTTAATAAAATAAATAATCATCAGGCAAAGAATGCGAAGATATGTGAAAATTTCGCTGTTATTTTTTAATTTGGTCTTTTTCTGGATTAAATATTAATGTTTAAGAAAACTAATACAGAGCAACATTGTTTATCAAATATTTCACTAGAATATTTGTGAATAAAGTTTTTCGTCGTTGTTATTATTGAGCTCAAAGCCGGATTAAATAAAACGCTTTTATTTTGTTTTTATTTAATTTAATGTCAATATTTCGACCTCAGTCTGAAGTCATCATCAGGACTGCAAAAAACAATACGTATTTATAACAAACACTAGAAGACCCGGCCGACGTTGTCCTGCCCTAAATTTGGCCAATCTGCATACATTTTAATAAGCTTTTTCCATCTGACCACATTTTGGCCTATATCCCGAGACCATAGTCACCCAGGGGTATGAAAATTACCCTCTAATAAAGCACTCATCAACAGCTTACATTTGATATCCACATTTTATAAACACATTTTAGGGGTACCCGGGTCCTCGTTTTCGCCTATATCTCGAGACCATAGTCACACAGGGGTATGAAAATTACCCTCTACTAAAGCTCTCATCAACAGCTTTCATTCGATATCAATATTCTATAAACACATTCTAGGTGTACCCGAGTCCACTTTTTGGCATATAGCTCGAGACCATAGTCACCCAAGGGTATGAAAATTACCCTCTACTAAAGCTCTCATCAACAGCTTTAATCTGATATCAATATTCTATAAACAGATTCTAGGGGTACCCGGGTCCACTTTTTGGCCTATATCTCGAGACCCTAGTCACCCAGGGATATGAAAATTACCCTCTAATAAAGCACTCATCAACAGCTTTCATTTGATATCCACATTCTATAAACACATTCTAGGGGTACCGGGGTCCACGTTTTGGCCTATATCTCGAGACCCTAGTTACCCAGGGGTATGAGAATTACCCTCTACTAAAGCACTCATCAACAGCTTTAATCTGATATCAATATTCTATAAACAGATTCTAGGGGTACCCGGGTCCACTTTTTGGCCTATAGCTCGAGACCCTAGTCACCCAGGGGAATGAAAATTACCCCCTACTTAAGCACTCGTCAACAGCTTTCATCTGATAGCCATATTCTATACACACATTCTAGGGGTACCCAGGTCCACGTTTTGGCCTATATCTCGAGACCCGAGTCACCCAGGGGTATGAAAATTACCCTCTACTAAAGCACTCATCAAGAGCTATCATTTGATATGCATATTCTAGGGGTACCCGGGTCCACGTTTTGGCCTATATCTCGAGGAAATATGCTGTTTTGAGTATTTTCCCGGCAAGTATTCGAATTTTTCTCACCTTTTAAACCTTTCCTAGACCTCCACGAATAATTCAAGACCAAGATAAGATAAATCCGTTCAGCCGTTCTCGAGTTTTAGCGAGACTAACGAACAGCAATTCATTTTTATATATATAGATATGCACCTAAAAACATTAATTAACATACATCATATCAACACAACTTAGATCTTGAGCTGCACTTGCAAGACTAAAATTTAGCAAAACAATTATAAAATGAAACAGCGATTGATAATCTAAACAGAGAGTATAAACAAATGAAAGAACCGTAATTGTAAACAAAAAACTTTCAAAACAACAAAGCAATAGACGTCGAAAACATAAATGCGTGGTCATCTCAGCATTACAATTACATTCAAAACGAAGACGAAGCCTTTATATTTGTGTGGGTGGGTAAAAAATGTGTCACGAATGTTTGTTGTTCCTAATTAGATTGCGGTAGACATGTGAACAATTCGCAATGTCCGTTTTAAAATTCATCCTCTTATCATTAAGGGTGTCCACTATGTGTAGCATTTCTAACACGAAACGTTTATTATAATTTCTCTCCTTTTCTAAAATAGCGACATTGTTAAAGTCCGGGCAATGTCCTGTAACTTGGCAGTGCGAAGTTAAAGCTGTTTTGTTGTCCGCAAAATTGTTCCTTAATTATACTCAGTTGAGCAGAGCTCACAGAGTATATTAAGTTTGATTGGATAACGGTTGGTTGTACATATATAAAGGAATCGAGATAGATATAGACTTCCATATATCAAAATAATGAGGATCGAAAAAAAATTTGATTGAGCCATGTCCGTCCGTCCGTCCGTCCGTCCGTCCGTCCGTCCGTCCGTTAACACGATAACTTGAGTAAATTTTGAGGTATCTTGATGAAATTTGGTATGTAGGTTCATGAGCACTCATCTCAGATCGCTATTTAAAATGAACGATATCGGACTATAACCACGCCCACTTTTTCGATATCGAAATTTTCGAAAAACCGAAAAAGTGCGAGAATTCGTTACCAAAGACAGATAAAGCGACGAAACTTGGTAGATGAGTTGAACTTATGACGCAGAATAGAAAACTAGTAAAATTTTGGACAATGGGCGTGGCACCGCCCACTTTTAAAAGAAGGTAATTTAGAAGTTTTGCAAGCTGTACATTGCCAGTCTTTGAAGATATCATGATGAAATTTGGCAGGGACGTTACCCCTATTACTATATGTACGCCTAATAAAAATTAGCAAAATCGGAGAAGGACCACGCCCACTTTTAAAAAAAAAAAATTTTTTAAGTAAAATTTTAACAAAAAATCCAATATCTTCACAGTATATAAGTAAATTATGTCATCATTCAACTCCAGTAATGATATGGTGCAACAAAATACAAAAATAAAAGAAAATTTCAAAATGGGCGTGGCTCCGCCCTTTTTCATTTAATTTGTCTAGGATACTTTTAACGCCATAAGTCGAACAAAAATTAACCAATCCTTTTGAAATTTGGTAGAGGCATAGATTTTACGATGTTAACTGCTTTCTGTGAAAACGGGCGAAATCGGTTGATGCCACGCCCAGTTTTTATACACAGTCGTTCGTCTGTCCTTCCGCATGGCACTTAACACGATTACTTGAGCAAAAATCGACATATCTTTATTGAACTTAGTTCTCGTACTTATCTGAACTCACTTTATTTTGGTATAAAAAATGAACGAAATCCGACAATGACCACGCCCACTTTTTCGATATCGAAAATTACGAAAAATTAAAAAAATGCCATAATTCTATACCAAATACGAAAAAAGGGATGAAACATGGTGAGGTAATGGGATTGGTTTATTGACGCGAAATATAACTTTGGAAAAAACTTTATAAAATGGTTGTGACACCTACCATATTAAGTAGAAGAAAATGAAAAAGTTCTGCAGGGCGAAATAAAAAACCCTTAAAATCGTGGCAGGTATTACATATATAAATAAATTAGCGGTATCCAACAGATGATATTCTGGGTCACCCTGGTCCACATTTTGGTCGATATCTGGAAAACGCCTTCACATATACAACTACCACCACTCCCTTTTAAAACTCTCATTAATGCCTTTAATTTGATACCCATATCGTACACACTCATTCTGGAGTCACCCCTGGTCCACCTTTATGGCGATATCTCGAAAAGGCGTCCACCTATAGAACTAAGCCCCACGCCCTTTTAAAATACTCATTAACACATTTTATTTGACACCCATATCGTACAAATTTATTCTAAAGTCACCCCTGGTCCACCTTTATGGCGATATTTCGAAACGGCGTCCATCTATAGAATTAAGGCCCACTACCTTTTAAAATACTCATTAACACCTTTCTTTTGATACCCATATTGTACAAACAAATTCTAGGGTCACCCCTGCTCCACCTTTATGGCGATATCTCGAAACGACGTCCACCTATGGAGCTAAGGATTACTCCCTTTTAAAATACTCATTAACACCTTTCTTTTGATACCCATATTGTACAAACAAATTCTAGGGTCACCCCTGGTCCACCTTTATGGCGATATCTCGAAACGGCGTCCACCTATGGAACTAAGGATTACTCCCTTTTAAACTACTCATTAACACCTTTCTTTCGATACCCATATTGTACAAACAAATTCTAGGGTCACACCTGCTCCACCTTTATGGCGATATCTCGAAACGGCGTCCACCTATGGAACTAAGGTTTACTCCCTTTTAAAATACTCATTAACACCTTTCATTTGATACCCATAATGTACAAACAAAGTCTAGAGTTACCCCTGGTCCACCTTTATGGCGATATCTCGAAAAGGCGAACACCTATAGAACTAAGGCCCACTCCCTCATAAAATACTCTTTAGTGTCTTTCATTTGATACACATGTCATAAAAACACATTCCACGGTTTCTCTCGGTTCATTTTCCTACATGGTTATTTTCCCTTATGTTGTCACCATAGTTCTCAACTGAGTATGTAATGTTCGGTTACACCCGAACTTAACCTTCCTTACTTGTTTTATGTTAGATTTGTGTGCGGATATACTTGTCTTGAGTTTTGTTTTTGTAGTACCCACATATACTTTCTCGCATATGTGGGACCCGCCACCATTGCAAGGAATCTTGTATACAATATCCGATTTTTCTTGTGTTGAGATTTTATATTTTAGATTACTGAAAATTTACCGTAGTGTGTTGTTATAGGTGAAAGCTAACCGCACGTTTTCTTTGTCATACATGTTGGAATATCTTATTCTTTCTGATAATCTCGGGACATATGTTGCAGACTTGTATATCTTGACGTTTATAGCTTCATTATTAACGCTATCACTGGTTCGGGAATAAAAATCGCGAATTATTTTCTTGGTAAGCTCTGTGGGACGTTCCGTAATAAGAACGGAAGATACGAACATAATGTTGAATACACTCAATGAATATCACAGATCCATCAAATTCACATTGGAAATAGAAAAAGATGGGAAAATACCATTCTTGGATACACTGGTCATCAGAAGGAATAATTTTTTAACCATAGATTTGTACCAAAAACCAACAGCCTCGGGGAGGCTCATAAATTTCTACTCACATCATGAAAAAATACTTATTTTGAACACTGCTAAAAATTTGGTCAGACGAGTTTTGTCCATCAGCGTCAATATTTGACATGAGAAAGATATTATAGTTATTGAAAAGATCTTGGAAAACAACAACTTTCCACAGAGCTAACCAAGAAAATAATTCGCGATTATTATTCCCGACCCAGTGATAGCGTTAATAAAGAAGCTAAAAACGTCAAGATATACAAGTCTGCAACATATGTCCCGAGATTATCAGAAAGAATAAGATATTCGAACATGTATGACAAAGAAAACGTGCGGTTAGCTTTCACCTATAACAACACATTACGGAAAATCTTCAGTAATCTAAAAGATAAAATCTCAACACAAGAAAAATCGGATATTGTATACAAGATTCCTTGCAATGGTGGCGGGTCCCACATATGCGAGAAAGTATATGTGGGTACTACAAAAACAAAACTCAAGACAAGGATATCCGCACACAAATCTAATATAAAACAAGTAAGGAAGGCTATGTTCGGATGTAACCGAACATTACATACTCAGTTGAGTGCTGTGGAGACAAAGAAAGGGAAAATCACCATGTTGTAAAAAGAACCTAGGGTAACCCTGGAATGTGCTTGTATGACATGTGTATCAAATGGAAGGTATTAAAGAGTATTTTAAGAGGAAGTGGGCCATAGTTCCATAGATGGACGCCATTTAGGGATATCGCCATAAAGGTGGACCAGGCTTGACTCTAGAATTGGTTTGTACGATATGGGTATTCAATGAAATGTGCTAATAATAATTTTAAAAGGGAGTGGGCCGAAGTTCTATATGTGGGCGCCTTTTAGAGATATCGCCATAAAGGTGGACCAGGGGTGACTCTAGAATTTATTTTGTACGATATGAGTATCAAATGAAAGGTATTAATGAGTATTTTAAAAGGGCGTGGGCCTAAGTTCTATTGATGGACGCCTTTTCGAGATATCGCCATAAAGATGGACCAGGGGTTACTCTAGAATTTGTTTGTACGATATGAAGATCAAATGAAAGGTGTTAATGAGTATTTTAGAGGGCGTGGGCCTTAGTTATATATGTGGACGCCTTTTCGAGATATCGCCTTAAAGGTGGACCTGGGGTGACTCTAGAATTTGTTTGTACTATATGGGTATCAAATGAAAGGTGTTAATGAGTATTTTAAAATGGCGTGGCCTTAGTTCTATAGGTGGACGCCTTTTCAAGATATCGTCATAAAGGTGGACCAGGGGTGACTCTAGAATGTGCTTGTACGATATAGGTATCAAATTAAAGGTATTAATGGGGGTTTTAAAAGGGAGTGGCCCTTAGTTGTATACTTATGTGAAAGCGTTTTCGAGATATCGAACAAAATGTGGACCAGGGTGATCCAGAACGTCATCTGTCGGGTACCGCTAACTTATTTATATATGTAATACCACGAACAGTATTCCTTCCAATATTCCAAGGGCTTTTGGTTTCGCCTTGTAGAACTTTTTCATTTTCTTCTACTTAATATGGTAGGTGTCACACCCATTTTACAAAGTTTTTTCCAAAGTTATATGTTGCGTCAATAAACCAATCCAATTACCATGTTTCATCCCTTTTTTCGTATTTGGTATAAAATTATGGCATTTTTTTCATTTTTCGTAATTTTCGATATCGATAAAGTGGGCGTGGTTATGGTCGGATTTCGGCCATTTTTTATACCAAGATAAAGTGAGTTCACATAAGTACGTGGACTAAGTTTAGTAAAGATATATCGGTTTTTGCTCAAGTTATTGTGTTAACGGCCATGCGGAAGGACAGACGGTGGACTGTGTATAAAAACTGGGCGTTTTCAATTCTGCGTCATAGGTTCAACTCACCTACCAAGTTTCATCGCTTAATCCGTATTTGGTAATGAATTATCGCACTTTCTCGATTTTTCGAAATTTTCGATATCGAAAAAGTGGGCGTGGTTATTGTCCGATATCGTTCATTTTAAATAGCGATCTGAGGTGAGTGCGCACAAACCTACATACCAAATTTCAGCAAGATACCTCAAAATTTACTCAAGTTATCGTGTTAACGGACAGACGGACGGACGGACGGACATGGCTCAATCGAATTTTTTTTCGATACTGACGATTTTGATATATGGAAGTCTATATCTATCTCGATTCCTTTATACCTGTACAACCAACCGTTATCCAATCAAGGTTAATATACTCTGTGAGCTCTGCTCAACTGAGTATAGTTAAAGAACAATTTTGCGGACAACAAAACAGCTTTAACTTAACACTGCCAAGATACAGGACATTACCCGGACTTTGACAATGTCGCTATTTTAGAAAAGGAGAGAAATTATAATAAACGTTTCATGTTAGAAATGCTACACATAGTGGATACCCCTAATGATAAGAGGATGAATTTTAAAACGGACATTGCGAATTGTTCACATGTCTACCGCAATCTAATTAGGAACAACAAACATTCGTGACACATTTTTTACCCACCCACACAAATATAAAGGCTTCGTCTTCGTTTTGAATGTAATTGTAATGCTGAGATGACCACGCATTTATGTTTTCGACGTCTATTGCTTTGTTGTTTTGAAAGTTTTTTGTTTACAATTACGGTTCTTTCATTTGTTTATACTCTCTGTTTAGATTATCAATCGCTGTTTCATTTTATAATTGTTTTGTTAAATGTTAGTCTTGCAAGTGCAGCTAAAGATGTAAGTTGTGTTGATATGATATATGTATGTTAATTAATGTTTTTAGGTGCATATGTTTGCTATAAAAATGTGTTGTTTTTTGCAGTCCTGATGATGAATTCAGACTGAGGTCGAACAATAACAACAACGGTATATACTAACCGCCAAAAAAGAAAATAAATCAATAAAGTTTTTCTATAAAATAAATATTACTGAAATTAAGAACAATTAAAGCGAGCCATAGTGAGAAAAATAGCATTTTTAGCTAACTTTGTTGGCTCAAGGCACATCCAATAATTATGCAAACGATCTACAATTTGTTATATATAATTCCTTTCTAATTTGGAATAAATCTAAGGAATTTGCCAAGTAAAAATTCGAAAAAAAAGTTCCCTCATATAACTTGCGGGCACACTAGTACATTTACATACAAAACTTGCCAGCAGACGTTTTATTTTAATTACTTTTTTCTTTTTCTGCTTTCCTTTTAATTTTCCTATTATATTCCTTCTCCAGCAAACATCAATTGTGGAAACTTTATAATGAATTTAACTCACATCTGTAAATACATACATATTTATGTACATATGTACATGGCTGCTCTTATAAACGCATACATATCATATATGCTAAGTAAACATGTGTAACAATTTTTGTAGTCATAAAACCATTTAATAAAATTAAACTTTTAATTGCTTATGCTTACATTGCGCATATTACTTCAACACACATATGTACATACATAGGTATATGCTTTTACCTCAATTATTAGGAAGCTCTTAACCACACGTTCGCTAGATGAACGCCTCGAGTAAATGTTTTCACTAAAGATTTTCTTTGACGAAAGTTGCATTATGAAAAAAACAAAACTTTCTTTCTAGCTTTCTTTATTCACTTTTAGTTTTATGCCTAATTCACGGAAATCCTACTGACAGCAAGTAGACTTTCTTTGAAGAAGTTATGAATATACGCACATACATACATAGTTATATGCCGGCTCGTTGCAAGGTGTTATACTATGAAAATTTTCATCATACGTAGAGATGGGAAAGGCATAAATTTCCAACTGGTCAATACCCGTTAAATTGGTTACATACGGTAAAAATGGGTAAATACCCAAATATTTACCCAAAATAGGGGTATAAACTATCTTTTAGAAAATATGGGATACAAACATCCAAATTCAATCCAAAATGTACAAAATTGTTGGGTAGTTATCCAACTGCTATCGGTTGAATTCGTTTTGATCTGTAATCCAGTGTTTTCCCAAAGTCTTTACCCAATAATGCATGCCGTTGCAAAAATCTTAATTTGCCCAGAAAATATTTTAAGTCAAAAAGCAGCCAGAAAAAATATCTAAATTGGGGCGTTTACAGTCGTTATTAACTAATTCTTTAATGAACAATTTTCCTAATAAAATATCAATTTTTGTGCAAACTTGCTTTGACATATATAAATGTTTGGCATGCCATCAGATCGGAAACTCCCATATGATCCTTTTTCTGATTCCTTAATTTACTACTCTCTTTGGATTCTTAAATTATGAGCGCCATAAGCATGTTTGAGGGGTAGCTTATATTTACTCTATAAACATTCTCGAAGCCCCTAAAATTCTGGAGTCTAATAATATGTGAAAAATATGAGCTTCCGAAATTTAGCACCTAAGAGTCTGTTGACTCAAATTTGATGAAATTATGAATAAACGAAAAATATTAAAATTGGTAAACTAGGCAGATCCGGAATATAAATTCAGAAAATTTCCTGTGACAATTTTAACAAATTTGAATTCAATTTAAACTTATTTCATTTCTATTAACAGTATTATTTCAGGGGAAATTTATAACAAAACTTGTTTTCGTATATACCTGCTTAAGTGACTTAAACTATGAACATTTTTCTTTCGTTTGTTGCATTAGCCATTGAGTGTGCTTGTAATTCTCAACTGGTTAGTGAAATATCCTAAAGACATAGTTTACATTTTTTATCCCAAAGGGGGGTTTTTTCAAAGCAAAACAAGGTGGCTCATCCCGCAGCCAATACCTTAGAGCCCCCAGTGCTCGCCCCAATGAATACGTACAAGGTGTAACAGGTGCATAGCGACCTCCCTCTCTAAAAATAATAACACAACAAACAGTCCAAATAACATACAGTACAAATAACATAATAATATAATAACAGAAAAAGCTATTCGCCCGTCGAATCACCAAAGCTTAGAAAATACCTTTTCCGCTTCGGATATGTGTCCATAATTCTTCCTAAAAGGCATGAATGGTGTCATTATAGAACTCAAAATAAGCAGTTTATGAGGCCAATAAGGCTCATAAAAGAAATAAATAAAATATGAGTTGCTTATGCGCCTGCTAGGAGTCATATCGTATTTAGGCAAGATGCGCACGAGGCGTAGCTTGATAGACGCGTACAAGATATGACATGTAGCTACGATTTCTGTACGCCTCAAGATCTACACACGAAGCTACAAAAAGTAAACAATTATTGAAAAAAAAAATAGGAAATTAAATTTCTTCAGGTATATCCGTCCCCCAAACCAAAAGAAAATAGGTATTAAAAGTTGTTTTGCATCCCCGTGCCTTTGTAAATTATGAAAGGTAACTTTCCACCACCGCGGACTAGAGAAAAGTGATTTGTAGTTTCCAACACTTTTTAGCCTTTTAATCGCTTCAATAATGTCTAGCCAAGCTTTTGTGGTGTTGAATACTCTTTTTCTTTTTGGTAATATACCTTTCACGCACTTTTATTAACTAAAATAACTCTTTCTAACTAATTACACAAATTTGCATACAAAACAAATAAGGACGGGACTGTCTTCGGCTGTGCCGAAGACTTCATCTCCAAATAATCGGATGCATAAGATAAGAAATATATAGTGAACAGATGTACATACCTAAACGACTTTTAAGATAAATGCAAACTAAACAAGTAAGGAAGGTTAAGTTCGGGTGTAACCGAACATTACATACTCAGTTGAGAGCTATGGTGACAACATAAGGGAAAATAACCATGTAGGAAGATGAACCGAGGGTAACCCAGTGTTTGTATGACATGTGTATCAAATGAAAGGTATTAAAGAGTATTTTATGAGGGAGTGGTCCACAGTTTTATAGGTGGACGCCATTTAGGGATATCGCCATAAAGATGGATCTGGGTTGACTCTAGAATTTGTTTGTACGATATGTGTATCAAATGAAAGGGGTTAATGAGCATTTTCAAAGGGAGTGGGCCTTAGTTCTATAGGTGGACGCCTTTTTGAGATATCGGCATAAAGGTGGACCAGGGGTGAATAGAATTTGTTTGTACGATATGGGTATCAAATGAGAGGGGTTAGTGAGCATTTTAAAAGGGAGTGGGCCTTAGTTCTATAGTTCGACGCCTTTTCGAGATATCGCCATAAAAGTGGACCAAGGGTGACTCTAGACTTTGGTTGAACGAAATGGGAATGAAAGGTGTTAATGAGTCTTTTTAAAAGGGAGTAGGGCTTAGTTCTATAGGTGGTCGCCTTTTCAAGATATCGCCATAAAGGTGAACCAGCGGTGACTCTAGAATATGTTTGTACGATATGGGTATCAAATGAAAGGTATTAATGAGGCTGTTAAAAGGGAGTGATTGTAGTTGTATGTGTGAAGGCGTTTTCCAGATATCGACCAAAAGTTGGACCAGTGTGACCCAGAACATCATCTGTTGGATACCGCTAATTTATTTATATATATAATACCACGAACAGTATTCCTCACAAGATTTCAAGGGTTTTTTATTTCGCCCTGCAGAACTTTTTCATTTTCGTCTACTTAATATGGTAGGTGTTACACCCATTTTACAAAGTTTTTCTCTAAAGTTATATTTTGCGTCAATAAACCAATCCAATTACCATGTTTCATCCCTTTTTTCATATTTGGTATATAATTATGGCATTTTTTTCATTTTTCGTAATTTTCGATATTGAAAAAGTGCGCGTAGTCATAGTCGGATTTCGGCCATTTTTTATACCAATACAAAGTGAGTTCAGATAAGTACGTGAACTGAGTTTGGTAAGGATATATCGATTTTTGCTCAAGTTATCGTGTTAACGGCCGAACGGAAGGACAGACGGTCGACTGTATCTAAAAACTGGGCGTAGTTTCAACCAATTTCGCCTTTTTTTCACAGAAATATATTTTTGTCACAGAATCTAAGCCCCTACCAAATTTCACAAGGATTGGTAAATGTTTGTTCAACCTATGGCACTAAAAGTATCCTAGACAAATTAAATGGTAAAGGGCGGAGCCACGCCCGGTTTGAAATTTTCTTTTATTTTTGCATTTTGTTGCTCCATATCATTACTGGAGTTGAATGTTGACATAATTTACTTCTATACTGTAAAGATATTAAATTTTTTGTTAAAATTAGACTTTAAAAAAAATTTTTTTTTTAAAGTGGGCGTGGTCGTTCTCCGATTTTGCTAATTTTTATTAAGCATACATATAGTAATAGGAGTAACTTTCCTGCCAAATTTCATCATGATATCTTCAACGACTGCCAAATTACAGCTTGCAAAAATTTTAAATTACCTTCTTTTAAAAGTGGGCGATGCCACACCCATTGTCCAAAATTTTACTAATTTTCTATTCTGCGTCATAATTTCAACTCACCTACCTAGTTTTATCGCTTTATCCGTCTTTGGTAATGAATTATCAAGCTTCACGTTTTTTGTGGTCTGCATGTAAAAACTATGACTTCGAAACACGTATTTCAACAATATATGACATAAACGTAACTGTTTAAGCGACTTAAACTATGAACATTTTTCGTTCGTTTGTTTCAGTTGCCATTGAGTGTGCTTGTAATTCTCAACTGGTTAGTGAAATATTCTAAAGACATAGTTTGAGTTTTTTAATTAAAATCGAGGTTCTTCGGATGGTGTGCTAATACATAAGAGCCCAGTGCTCGCCTCCATATCACACTTTGAAGGGGTTCTTCAAATAGAAGATGAGGTGGCTCATTAGAGCGAAACCTCAGAGTGCCCAACGCTCGCCCCAAATTAAATAAATAGAGGTTCTTCGGATGGTGTGCTAATACATCAGAGCCCAGTGCTCGCCTCCATATCACACTTTGAAGGGGTTCTTCAAATAGAAGATGAGGTGGCTCATTAGAGCGAAACCTCAGAATGCCCAACGCTCGCCCCAAATTAAATAAATAGAGGTTTTTCTTGTAGAAAATGGGGTGCCAATGCCTCAGAGCCATCCCGTGCTCGCCTCCATATCACATTTTAAAGGGTTCTTCAAATAGAGGATGAGGTGGCTCAGTAGAGCGAAGCCTCAGAGCCCCCAGTGCTCGCCCCCAAATTAAATAAATAAAAGGTGTACTGATGCTATGCATCCTCCCATCACTTAAATACACCAATAACACTAAAACTACCCAACTCAATAAATGGAATACATTAAATCAAAAACCCCATAAACTCAACACAGTCCATTAATAATAATAATTTATAAATTTAAAAACAAGGGAATGCTTGGTGGGAGTTGAACCCGCAACCCCGGGCGTTTGGTCGGGTACGTCAGCCACTGTGCCACGACTCATACGCTTACAAGCACATAAAATTACTCATTTATAACTCTTATTAAACTGCTCGCCCTCAATTGCCCAAAGCTTATTTAATGAAATCTGATGAACGGGACAGGCGGACAGACGGACATTGCTAAATCAACTCAGCTCTTCATCCTGATTATTTCTGTATACTTAATGGCGGGTCTATCTATTTTCCTTTAAGGACTTCTAATTTTGGGTTTCGTGACGAAATTAATATACCATTTCATTTTCATGAAAGGTATAAAAATGTAAACAAACATCTTGTTCTTCCTTTTTTCAAGCGTACGTACGCTCACCGACCAACATTGCTGTACGCTTAGCTACATGAAATTTTCATGCTTTCTCGCTTTCATACAGCTTACGCCTCGTGTGCAGCTCTCCACTCAAGTACATGTGTTCGACATCAAAGCGTATAGATTTCGTCTGCAGCGTCTTATACGAGCCTACGACGCGTAGCCTCGTATGCACCTTGCCTTACTTCACGCTCCTAAATGATTTCGGACTAATTCTTGACATCGAATGTTTGCCGGGTTGTTTATTTAAAATCAAAACGAAAATTTCTTTATTTCAAATGAATTTCAATGCGTTGCCCGTGTCTGTACGTGTTCTTAGGAACTTGCATGAATTTTTACGGAATGTTAAATCGTTTCTCTTACAACTATCACACAACTATCACACAACGATATCAACTGTTATTCTTAAATTTAACTTTTAAGTTGTTGTTCTTAATCGTCATAAATTCTTCTTTCTCTTTTGTTCAACCCACAAACTCTTGTAATTCAATTAGTATAATTTTGATATGGCACTCAATACTAAAATACTTTTTTTAAAGAATGCCTTACTTTTTCTGGCATTATAATGTTATCTGTTAGCTTAATATACTTATTTGTTACATACATACTTTTTAATTTTGTAAGGAATATGAAAGAATAAATCTAATCTAAATCAAATAATTAAAACAAAAAAATGCTAAGTTAAGCGGTTTTGTTGAAATCAATACTTATATGAATTAATAATAATACTAAAAGCTATAAAATAATTAGTTAGGTCTTAGGTACTGGTCATCACACTCCTCATCAATCTAGGGCGTTGCTCAGACAATTAAATAAAATCTTTGGGCGCGTGAAATTTCTAAAATGTGAGGCGTAGTATAACTTAACTAAGGTTCAGTTGGTCTTATATATGACTATCAATAGAAATTTGACGCGTACAACGCTTTTATTTAATTGTCTGAGCAACGCCCTAGTTTGATGAGGAGTGTGATTACCAGTACCTAAAACATAACTAATTATTTTCTAGCTTTTAGTATTATTATTACTTCATGTAAATATTGTTTTTAATAAAATTGTTTCACTTAAATTTTTTTTAATTATTGTATTTTCAAGTTTTTTGTCTTTATTTAATTGCTTATTATTTCTCATCCTATTTAGTTCATTTAGTGACTCATTATTACAAGGACTCTTTCTTGACAATTTGTTACAATCTAAGTCCTCAATACATAATCCTTCCAAAGACTTTCCTTGACTCTGCGCCACGTATGCTTGCCCCTCGTCCAACTCCAAAATATTTTGGTCTCACTTCTACCGGACTGTCTGCAATATTTTTTCCAAATATGAGCCAAATGGGACCTCGTAGGTCGCTTTCTATTCATGTATGTATTATGTGTTCCAAATATGGACCAAATCGAACTACAAATACGATTTTTTTTGAATATCTCGATCTTTCTATCCGTGTATGTATTATGCGTTCCAAATATGAGCCAAATCGGACTACAAATAGGATTTTTGTGAATATCTCGATCCTTGCACCACCTATCGGCGATTTTTTTCATAGGTCGCGTTCTATTCTTGTATGTATTATGTGTTCCAAATGATCCTTGCGCCACCTAGCGGCGATTTTTTTCGTATTATTGCATTGTCATCGGGTTCTATATTCCAAGTTTCAAGCTTGTAGCTTATCGGGAAGTTACATAGATTTCAATTACAAAATTCGTGCCAGCCAAGCCAACCAACCAGCCTATCAAGTCAAGCTAAATAAAACCGTTTAATAATAAAAATTTAATAGTTTAATTTCTGAACTGTAGTTCCAAGCAGTCTCGATTCAAATTATTTTTAAACATCCAAAAAAAGATACAAAAAGGGAATATTTCGGGTATTTTCCTGGTATTTAATAATGATAAATAACCGGTAGAATCCCATCTCTAATCATACGCCCTCTGTGCTTGTATACAAATTTTGTATCTTTGTGTATTTATATAAAGATATGTGTCAAAGTTAAAAAAGTAGAACATCACTTTCTTATGTTTTTGTACATGCGTGTGTATGTGTGTTATTTCTTTGCGAAAATTTAATTGTAAAACAACGCTTTATATATGACTATCCAAATACATACAAACAAACTTATATCGCTTTTTGAGTACTTTTGCTTTGTTTGTTTGAGTGACTCGTTACTCGATGGCAGTTTGACTACTTAAGTATTGGGTTGGTTGCCTGCTTGGCTGGTTGCTTCGCAGCACCATATTATGTAAATGTAATAATAAAGTTATTAAAAGTGTCATAACAACTCAAGTTAAAATTTCTTGACTGACGTTAAAAAGTAGCAGACGGAGGTAGCAAATTTACTCAAGAAAACATGTTTTAAGTGTTATACAGTATATATGTAGAGTAGACTGTATTTATTTGACGCTAAGCCACTAAGTCAGCATGCTAGGCAGTTGCAGATAATAACCCTTTTTTTAATTGCATTATCAAGGTTTTCATCATAGTGGGGCCGCAAAATCTCTCGACAGGTGCACGCTGCAAAGTTGCGTATGATCACCTCTGCTGTGTACACTAGTTATCAACCCAGTGCTCCGGCCAATCGACGAAGGACCCGTTAAACTAACGGCGTACGCAGTTGACGTTTCAGTTGATATAAGTGAAAAGTGCCTTCCAACAATTAGCTTTTTGATGATTCGGGTGCTTCGGGATATACATACATATACACTTGGGAATCTAATGTCTTGCCTGCCAATGTGGATATGGCGTTGTTTACTAGGAGGTGTAAGAACGTGAATTGGACTAGGCCTAAGCTAGTAGAAGTGACCCTGAAAGAAAACCCTTTCCAAAATATCTAGGAAAAATTCTAGGCAGTAAGTAGTCATGAAAGCTCAACGTGGACGAGAGAGCGAAGCAGGCATTAACGGCACTTTATGCTTGTAAAAGATGGCGGTGTATACGTCAATCACACCCTGACATCAATTCTATAGCCTATCCCATACTAAGGAGTTCTTTTTGTGGATGGCCACATAAAAGAACTATAGAGAGTATGTAAGCTATAAATGCTTAGAATTCGGAGAGTCTGAGAACAACCCCAACGGCTGCATTTTATGCCATTTTGTAAATTCTGCATGCAGATATGGTGTCGAAGATCATAATGTCAAGAAGTGCAACGATACTTAATGCCTTGGTGCAGCTTGAGCCCAGACTATACGGCCATTGTAGTATACCGTCATCTAAAAAAGAACTTCCAGGTTATCTACCTGCGCTTCAGTTGAGCTCATAGAGCCACAGTGATGGAGAAGGTTTGGCGCAAGGGTACTCTTGAAGCGAAACGTGTCAACACCGAGGGTTCCAAAATAATGGAAGGAGTAGTGTCTGCAGTATCCTGCGCGAATCCAATAAACTTCCAGATAACTGTATTTTTTTCTTAGGTGGATGTTGCAGTCGTAACCTCAGAAGTAGGAACACTGCAGGAAAATAGTTCAAGCTACAGCTGCGTACATTGTTACTTTGCATCCAAGCAGCAATCAACGCAAAAATATCGCATAGCGTTACATCTTAAAGTGTGTTAGATTTTAAGCAATCCCTGGAAAGGTTTTCTGACATACGGTCTATTGCACAATGAAGTAAAAAGGGATATAAATAGCACTGATGAAGTAAAAAAAAGTAAACAAAACAAAAGGGTGCACATAACATATGTATAAACGTATATATCAACATTGGGCATAACTTCACTTGCTTTATATTGGAAGCAGCGCTATGTTACAGTGTACTTCTAACTAAATATGTATGTAAGTACAGTACAGTCGGAAAGTATTAGAACAAGATGTAAAGAGACGTTAAACTGACAACGTTTCATTTATAAAAATATTATTCACTTATTAGCAGTAGTTTTGTACATTCAACGCATTTCTATGATCCGAAGATATTTTTAATGAATTTTGCTAAAATTTCCATCTAAATTTATAAGAAAACAGTATGTTACTTTAAGCGATTTTCTTGAAAATGGCTACCTTTTACTTTATTGACTACTGCGCACAATTTCGGCATTATTTCGATGTGTTTTTGAAGTGCAGGATGTGGAATGTTATTCCACGCTTCGTTCAAACAATCCCAGACGTCAGGAAGGCTTGTTGGCTTTAGATCTCTCATACTTCGATCCAATTCTTCCCACAATAGGGACGATGGGATTTAAATTGGGGATTTTGGTCGCCACTCCATTGTATCAAGGTCACCTGCGTTTTTTTTCGTTCTAAATAAGAAGTACAATGTTTTGGTGTATGTTTCGGATCGTGGTCTTGTTCGTAAACGAATCCACTACCAATCAAATTAATGCCAGATGGTTTTTCATGAAGTATACTGCGATACTGCTCTTTTTGATAATTTCTTCAATTTTTTTAGTTGACCAACGCCAGCGTAGCTCAAACAGCACCAAACCGTCACTGAGCCACCGCCATGTTTCACAGTTGGCACAATGCAATCTGCTTTGAATCTTTCATTGACGTTTCTGCGAAGATATTGATGCCTATGGCTACCGAAAAGTTCGAATTTTGATTCGTCTGATCACAAAACTGATTTTCAGTAATCATTCGTACATTCAGTATGTTATTGAACGAACTTCAGTTTTTTCTGTATATTTACTGGCCGTAGAAATGGCTTTCTGACAGCAATGCGTACAATCATACCTTTTTCTTTAAGCCGGCCTTTGACTCTCGTGAGCGATATTGGTGAATCCAAGTCTACACTGATTTCAGCGCGATTTTTTGATGCAGATTTCCGTCGATTGCCTTACTTATTGCATATATTTTATTGGAGATTCTTTGATTTGTGTTTCCTAGTCGACCACATCGTTTTCCGTTAGCATTTTGTATAGTTTACCGTTATCTGCTAATAACTGTATGGACTGAACACAGAGATATTTGCAAAAGTTTGGCCATTTCTCGATTTTGGCGAAATACGATTTGGGCTCGTATTTCGACGCATATTTTCTTTCGTTTGGCCATTTTCAATCTGAAAAAATACCATTCTGAGGCTATTTCAACATCAACATCATTTTTATCTTGTTCAAATACTTTCCGACTGTACTGTATATGTATGTACATATATACATAAATGTACATATGTGCTTGCATTTGACAGCTTTATTGTGTTAGCGCCATTAAACGAGCTCTAAAACTTTTGACAGCTGATGGCAGTTGGATGACAATGTATTTAAATTAGAAGGGACTTTGCTCGTCAAGGTTTATATGTTTGCATATAGAAGTGCAGATTAATAGGTGTATGTGTGCGTAATGTGCGATTTTTTTTCGTGTGCGCATTGCAATTAAACAATTGAGTTTGTGCACATGGATATAATTCGTTTGGTATTCTAGTTTCGAAATCAAATATATTTGCATAGCTTAAATGATTTTCAATAGGGGAATATGTATTAATACACATTTCAAAACTTCGTAATGAAGATTTTTTTAATTAATGAAATAAGAAAGAAAGTTTAAGCTAGATTTCATACCAAGACTATGTGTGTATGACCAGAACCAGAGTATTCTTTAAAAAGGTCCTGTTAAAATAAGAGCTTTGCAATTTTAGTAGAGTTTATGCAACATCTGCTTTCGATCCGGCCGTTCCACTTCGGCCACATATAAACTATATGATTGGAGGTTTTGTCGCAGGGTGAGGTAACACTCACACACACTCACGCGTCTTGAGGTTTCGAAGGCAAGCAAGTTTTTGTACCGAGAAAGTAAAGAGCGAGTTGGCCAAGTTTAGTAAGACGCGGTGCAAGAGAGCCAGCGATATTGCGTATAATTCCTTAGTAAAAATAGGCGGACATTTATCGAACGATAGCAGCCGAACAACTCGGGGCCACGAGAATTATCGTGGCGGCACCACTCGAGTAATTTATTTCGAATTTACCTTGTGCAATATATAACTTCTCCAACCCAATTGTCAACCTAATCTTCCCGTGGCGAATCCTTTTTCTTTAACAGCCGAGGATCTGTATCCGGCATAAGACCATCAACATCGACAACACTCGCCAAGGCCTTCGAACACTAGCAGAGCCGCTAACTATCAAACTGTTCATCACATCTATTGTCATCAGCAGCAAGACTAAGTAATAACGATATCTCTCATTATCACATACTATATCCCAATAATAAATATGATTTGGCATATTGGAAATTGGTTATTTGAACACCTTTTTCAAATACACAAACAAGTTCAAATTTCTTTGAATTAAATTAAGAAATTTCGATCATAATTGGAAACATTTTACTCGCCGCGTATTATTACTTCATTTCTTCACTATCATTGGGAACTCACTAAAGTAAAAAAGGACCACTGCAGTGGCCCTTCTGAGCTTCGATAAATTAAAGGTATTACACAATTGCCTTGCCTAATGTTTTATGGTCAATTATTTCGTGCTGTAGTTTTGATACTCTATAAAACTAATAGATTTCAGAACTCATACAAAGTACTTATTTCGAGCTGTGAATATCCAACATAGTGTAACGAACTTCAGGTTGCTAATGTATGGAATAAATAACTCAAATATTCAGTAAACCAAAATGTTCTTCATTTACAAATCTCCTGTAGCAATAGTACTTCACAAACCATTTACTCACGTACTTCACTTATAGCGCGATAAAATCAAACTGAATGATTATTCCTCAGCTTGCGCTGCTCTCAAGCTCTCTGTTGCCTTGTTTGCATATTTCTCCAAGGGTCTAAACTTTTCTCTAAAAACCTTCTGGAACAACTGGCCTAAATGGGATCATAATTCATTAAATCACGTTTACATCCTAAGTAGGGATAAAATTTCTACTCTTGTAGGAGTAGTAACTGGGCACTGCTATATTGCTAGGTATTTATTTATTTATTTATTTATTATTATTATTACATCTTTTATGCCTAGATTTACAAGATATAGACTTATCACACATAATATGAAATCTCTATCGCATCACAGTTGTGCGACAATCTTAATATATAAAAAACACGTGTCACAGGTTTGAGGCCAACGGACTCCTAAACTACTGAACCGATTTTGAATTTGTTTTGCACCCCGTATGTAGTTTGGTCTAACTTGAAATAAAGGATAGGTTATATATCAGTTTATGGTTGCAATATTATTTTATTGCAATTTTATTTGTTTATACATAATATTAAAATGTTACGTATACGCAGTGGCACTCATATTTTCAGGTGGTGCGGATATACTTCCGTGTAATTGCTTGGTGTTTAATTAAACAACCTGCTTATCAATAAAAAATATTATAGCGAATGATATCAAATATAGTACATCACCAGGCCCGCCGAGGGGGGGGGGGGGGGGTTCTGAGGGGGCCGTTTCTGAGGGGGCCCGCGATTTGGAGGTACTATGACATTTTTTTTAATACTGGAGAGTCTTTAGTTGTTCCATGTGCAATTTTTAAGCCGAATTTCAAAAGCAACGAAAATCTGCATTTCGTTTTAATATTATAGTGAAGTGTGAAAAATAAAAATCTATGTATATAAAAAGAAAGGCTAAAATGTGTGTTAGTTGGTCGCCGGTGTTTGAAGAGATGCGTCGGTCGATTTTGTTCAAACTTTCACACAAGTTGCGTAAACCTCACGCGGTGGTTACTACATAGGTTTGGTTGCGATCGACATTCAAGGTCTCGCGACATAGGCCGAAACGTGGACCCGAGTACCCCTAGAGTGTGATTATAGGTTATGGATAACAAATGAAAGCTGTTGATGAGTGCATTAGTAGAGGGTAATTTTCATACCCCTGGGTGACTATGATCTCGAGATATAGGCCAAAACGTGGGCCAGTGAATGCCTAGACAGTTTTTATACAACATGGATATCAAATGAAAGCTGTTGATGAGTGCTTTAGTATAGTATAATTTATTATCCAGAGACGGACTGGGACTGGGATTAGGACTTCGACTGGGACTGAGACTCGGACTGGGACTGGGATCAGGAGTAGGACTGGGACTGGGACTGGGACTGGAATAAAATACATTACACCCTCTCGGACAGGCAATAAGGGATGCAGAAGAATGAGAAGGAATTGAGAGAAGAGAAATGGGAGAAGGAGATTGAGAAAGAGATAGAATGAGACGAAGATGGAGATAGAAGAAGCGAAAAAGACGGAGGGAGGAGTGAATAAAAAGGTTACGAAAAAGTGAAGAGGGGGAGAGGGCAGGGTCAGATGGAAAACGCTTATTAAATTGTATGCAGATAGGCCAAATTTAGGGCAGGACAACGTCTGCCGGGTCTTCTAGTATAAGTATAATTTATTTTTAAACATATTTAAGTCTTGACAGTTTCTTATTTTTACAGGAAGTTCATTATATATTTTCAGATCTTTATAAAACAAGTTAAGCTTTC
Organism: Eurosta solidaginis; assembly: GCF_040869045.1. Lineage (NCBI taxonomy): Eukaryota > Metazoa > Arthropoda > Insecta > Diptera > Tephritidae > Eurosta > Eurosta solidaginis. Next base: position 294,383,419 of record NC_090319.1, read on the forward strand.
TGTCTATCCAGAACTAAATGGTGAAATATAGCGCTTTTTGGGTGCCCCTCTCTGGATAATCTGTGCCAAGACGTGGAGTATGCCATCAAGAACATGCTTGCTATAACAGATCCTCAAAATAGTTCGAAGATAACATGTCATGGTTTCTTTTCATGATTTCACAATGGGCTTTTACTCACTGGACTAATCGTCATGAGCTAACAAACAAAATGTAATCAGACGAAAAGTGAAAAATTTTTGATCTTATTTCCTAAGCTGTGAAATATTTGTGCCTTCAATGAATTTTGTAGGAAAAGTATAAACCTTTACATGGGCTTAAAATCCGAGAACAATGCTCTTCTCCATTCAATTAAATTTTTGTGAATACAACTCTTTAGTAGTTATGTGCTAGGCACCGTTTTTCTTCAAATTGTTGAAATTTTTAGCAACTTAAGTGTTTTGGAGTGAGGAGCAGAAGGACCTCTATCGAATTTGGATTAGAATAAAAGATTACTCAGATCTGTTGAATAAATATGATATGAAAATAATTATAAATAACTTCTTATTTTGTATTCGTCAAACTGGATGGTGTGCACTCGTAAAATTTTTCCTATTAAGCTGTACAGAATGGTGATAAAGACTGGCTGAGAATTTCTTTGGTGATTACTCATATAAAGAGACAAGCAATTTCCTGAAAAAATTAATGACCATATCACAGTCAAATTGCAGCAGTCTAACATCTTTAATAACTACTTAAAGTTCAAAGGTCGTACACTCAATAATCTTCTTTTTTGACATAAAGAACTTCCTTTAGATATATTAAGATATTCATGCACAGAGCACAGTAAAAATCTTATTTATCTATGTATGTGTGCGTATACACAAGTATGAATGTTTGTTTTATTGCTCGTCAATAAAATTGATTTATTACAGCAAATCATTATTTGCACAAAAGCGATGCATACAAAAGGCGATAGCAGCTGACAATAGACAAGTGTATTTTTATATGTCATTGTATACTTATAGGCGTAAAAGGTAATTTGTCTACGCCTGATGCTTCCACCAAATGCACAACTACAAAGGCGTTCGCTATGCCTAACGCCTGTCTATTTACCAAAGCGTCATACAATGCTAGCTTAGTGTATGTCTATAAGCAACGCAAATTTACTGCTCGACTTGTTCCACACGCACACACACATAAACACACACATACATGCACTGAATCGTACATTTAGGCTCGTGTGCTTTGTACCCGCTTTTAGACGCTTCGTTACACATGCAGCATGACAGTTAATAAAATAGTGAAGTAAACATATTTGTGTCATGAACCAGCATCAACGTAAGGAACCAACAACTACAACACTAAGAGGAAGAATAACATTGAGCAACGAATGTTGAACATTAACTGCGATTTGGCTCCATACGATTTAGAACATGACAAATTGGGGGTAAAAAAAAAAAAAAAAATTCGAGCTGAAAAGGCATATATAAAAAAGAAACAAAGGAAACGGTCAATGTGCAGGCAGATTTTTCTTTTCTGATCCAACGATTGCTTTCCTAACTAATTTAACGTCTCTTTTAGTGCTGGAAATTTGTGAGAATCACTTGATGTCACACTAACACAAAAACAAAACAGATAAATTGGAAAATTTTTAGGGATTACATTCGAGTGAGTATGTTTTTATGGATGGAAAGTAGGATTGCAAAAATGTATTCGGTTTTACTATAAGTTGCGTTACATATCATTTGAAAGTCCCTAGATCGAAACGTTTCCATCTTTCAATAAACAATTTTTGAAACACCCTACATATATGTAAATATACATATTTCATCTGGCAAAAATTCAGTGCTTGATCTTTCGGAGATATAGATAAGTATGTACGAATAAAGATGTCAAGCTAAGAGTGTGTTCCTATCGAAGTCCAAAGGTCAAACCAGAGAAAGAAAAAGGCTCCTACTAAATGAGCATTTATTTTTTTCAATCAGAAGCTGTACTGCAGTCCATAGCAAAAAGGCACTAAAGTGTAAAAAGTTAAATCTGAGAAAATTGAATTTAAGAATTTTCATTTGTTTAGCTAATGAGTAAATTGTGATCACAAAAGTTTACTGGCATTAAAATTCATAAAATGCAGTAAGTGCATTTTATTGCCTTTTTACCATGGACGGTAGTGTAGTCTTACTTCTTTCAAAAATGTTTCAAGAATAACTTTTACTAAACTCATTAATTTTAAAACAAGCACCTGGGTGAACGAGACTTAACTGGGTGTGGCCTTACTTCCACTTAGAGTTTCATGATATAAAAATTTTTGTACCAAAATTACGTGTAACCATGCGCAAATTGGTTTATATTTAAAACTATATGAAATGAGTTTCAAACATAGAGTAGCGAACAGCATAATTGAGAAAATTGCACAAAGCTTCGAATTTTTATGATCATGCAGTTTTTTGGCGTAACATATTTAAGTCTAACAAAGTATTAGTTATAGCTCTGATATTTATTAATAAAACCTACGTAGGGTGTTTCAGATTTTCGACCATGTGGGCATATGTGCATTTTTTTTTTTAATAGAAGGAAGAAAATCTGTTACAAGTCCCGGGAAAAAATTGCTAAAAATTAATGTGAATTTTGAAACACCGGCAACTTGTACTTTGTGGCAATAAAATCGATAATTAAACCGTTATCGATAAACGTATTTAGTAGCTGACATACAAGTGAATAATATAAGAAGAAAACTCAGAATTTTGTGTTGGAAATGTTGCTATAGAAATTGAAAGCTATGGAACGCGACCAACTCTTTGTTTACCTTTATATTAAGTCGCTTTAATGTTTGTCCCCTCATTTTCATACGAATTTTTGACCCATGGAAAAGTCCTTTCCGGTAACTTCCCGTTGAGCTAGACACTTGATACTTAAAACATAGTTTAGATCTGAGAGACATTACAATGCAAGTGAAAAAAAAATACGTTAGGTGGCGCACGGATCGAGATATACAGAAAATTTATTCTAAAATGGAAATTTTGCGATCGACTTGTAACTAACTTATCGGTGATCCAGAGACTTGAAGCTAAGCACATAGACTGCGAGTCGATAGCACTATAATTCGTGGAACACAAAATGCCGCCAGGTGGCAGACGAATCGAGATAAACGAAAATCCCTGAAAAAACGCAGGGAATCTTGCAATCGATGTTTGAGTAACTTCCGGGTGAGCTGGAGATATGAAACTTGAGCTGTAAGACAGAACCCGGAGAAAATGCAATCTTTTATCAAACAAATTCCGTTAGGAGGCGCATGGATCGAGATATTAGGAAAATTAATTTTAATTTATGAATCTTTCAATCCATATTTAACTAACTTCCCGGTTATAGTTTTAAATCTCACTTTTTAGTTTTAAATCCCAAAATTCTTTACAGTTTTAATCACAGAATTCTTTTACAAGAGCTATTGTTAAAGTTTTTTAGTCAAAATTCAACAAGACTATGTCTGTATTAAAGCAAAAATTGCCTTCTATTTTTTGGTCCATTTATATAAATGTAGTCCTTAAAATTTTTTTATCATTTTTTATTTTGGTTTCAAATGGGTCTTAACATATTTTGTTGTGTTTTGGCAGTTGTTAATGAGTGAGCTGGGCAGAGCTCACAGAGTATACTAATTTTGTTCGAATAACGGTAATCCGTAACGGCATAAACTAATCGAGGTAGATATAGACTTCTATAAATCAAAATGATTTGGGCGAAAAAAGAAATTCATTTAGCCATGTCCGTCCGTCAGTCCGTCCGGAGGCACGATAACTTGAGTAAATTTTGCCGTATCTTAATGAAATTTGGTATGTACGTTCCTGGGCACTCATCTCAGATTTCTGTTTAAAAACAATACCTTTTTGGTGATAGTTATTACCGAACGATTTACTGTCAAAAAAAATTTGAAGAACACCTTTTCTTTTTTGTGGCGATTCGGATGCATGGATGAGGTTTCAATACGAGAAAATGCCGTTAAATTTGTCAGTAAATACCATTGAGACGAATCCGAGAGTTTAGGAGATGAAATGATCCACTTGAAGCACATTTACTCAGCAAATTTTAACGAAAATCTGTCACCATTTGAATTGTTGATGCTATATGTGCTCTAAAACTAGATAGAATTTTTTTTAACATTTGTGTTGCTCTATGTATTTTTTGCACCATACCTGTTGCAGTAGCTAGTTCTGAACGTTCCTTCAGTGTTCTTGCAAGGACAAAGAACTTCCATCGATTGTGTTCAACTCAAGAATGCCTTAGAGGACTTGGCATGCTCTGTATTGAAGCACCAACAGCGAGACAGTTGGATTTTGACACTATCATCGATAATTTCGCAGCTGTTAAGGCTTGTGTTAATTGAACTACTTTAATATATCAAATTACTACCAAGAAATATTTGTATTGCAATTTAAAGAAATTTATTTCATACAATTAATGCAATATTTAAATAAAACTCTATAATGCAATCATACTGTACTTATTTTTTCGTTACTTTTCACACCTCTTTTTAAAGTTTCGATTTCTACATTGATAGGTAGTTCACAGCATGGCTTTTGTAGATCCAAATCAACCACAAACAATTTGCTTGAATTTACAACTCACGTCTTTAATGGGTATAGAAACAATCATCATACCGACATTATATACACTGATTTCAGCAAAGCATCCGACAAAGCACGCCACTCATTACTTGTTTATAAACTCGAATTGCTTGGTTTTCAACCTGGCCTAACTCGCTGGATCTCATCCTATCTTTGCGGTAGAACTCAAAGAGTCATTTTTAAAAACATTTGTTCGAATGTCATCGACGTTCCCTCCGGTGTGCTTCAGGGCAGCCATCTCGGTCCTATTCTGTTCTTGATCTTTATAAGCGATGTTTCCACAACTATAAAATATTCTAACATTTTAATGTATGCCGACGACGTAAAACTTTTTAAGTCATACGCGTCGGTTGAAGAGCGTTCTGTACTCCAGGCGGATTTAAATCGTTTAGTTACTTGGTTAATGGGAATTTTATGCCTCTCAACAAAGAAAAATGTAAATACATGTGTTTTTCAGGTGGGAACATACAGCCAGCTTCCTACACAATTAATGGCCAAACTCTGGAAAGCGTTGATGTTTTTTTCGACCTGGGAGTTACAGTGAATTGCAAACTTATTATCAACTCTCATATTAATGCCACAGTCAATAAAGCGAGAGGAGTCTTAGCATTTATGAAAAGATGGGCAAAAGAGTTTAGTGATCCTTACGCTACAAAAACCCTTTTCACATCATTGGTGAGACCACTTTAGTATATGGATCGATAATTTGGAATTCGTGTTATCAAGTTCATGTGGATAGACTAGAATCAATTCAAAAACAGTTTTTACTATTCGCCTTGAGAAATCTTTAATGGGACTCTCCGTATGATCTTCCTCCTTACACTAATCGATTAAAACTAATAAATATTCCTACCCTTGCAAGTCGTAGAGAAATGCTAGGTGTACTATTTATGGCTAGACTTTTAAATGGATCGATTTCAAGCCCACTTCTTTTGAACGAAGTAAACTTGGATGTTCCATGCCGAGTTTCAAGGCATTATAAACCTATAATTCTTAAACAATGCAGAAGCAATTTCCAACTACACGAACCTTTTCTATGTTTGTGTCAAGATTATAACTCTCACTCGAGAATAATTGATGTTTCGGACTCGCTCTTTGCCACAAAAAAGGTGGTTCTATCTTATCTTAACAATTAAAAAATTATATTTATACTTTTAATCTATTGTATTTTGTGAATCTATATTTCTCAGCTGATGAGTTTCTCTGTAGCTGAGTGGTTTTAGATCTCGGCGCTAACAAACCATTGCCCCTCAAAGACTCGGTAACAAAAAAATTATAAATAACACATAAATAAGAATTAGGATAAAAAAAAACAAAGTATGTGTGAAATAAAAAAAAAACAGGATTAGCCTGGTTTCATCGGGCCACTTGAGGGCAGTTCGCTGCCACAACGTCGGAGAAAAAAAAAGTGTAATATTTCTCCCAATCAATATAATAATTTATTTTCTACAAATATATTAATACTTTATGAAGAATATGTATATTTCTGTGTAAACATATTTACTCATATGTTGATCAATATGAATGTGTAGACAAATCAAAGTTCGTAGCTATACATTCGTTGAATATAATATACATGTATATACAAATGCATATAAATATGTAAAAGATGGTAATTTTGATTTTGGTATGGGGCCCCTATTTTTTTGCCCACGGGCCCGGATTTTCTCTCGGCGGCCCTGCGCACGCGGAAAATAATAATTGTTTTATACAAGCAGATAACACTTTTTTCAGTACTGGCACGTAGTTAGCGACCAGTACGTTACTAAAGCTCTTTTTACAACATTAATCAGGCCAATATTAGAATATGGTGCAGTAATTTGGAACCCTAGCGACCAAGTTCATATTGATCGGCTAGAATCAGTCCAAAAGCAATTCTTACTTTTCTCCTTAAGATATTTTGATTGGGATTCTATATATAGATAATCTGCCACCTTATACTAATCGCCTGAAACGTATTAATCTTCTCACCCTTGCTAGTCGTAGGGAAATGCTTCGAATTTTATTTATGATTAAGTATGTACGCGTTGCCTCTAGTTCAAATATTTCATTTAACCGATTCACTATTTTGGAGCTTTTATGGTTTCAAAAGTGACTTTCGATTACGGATGGTATGTCACGAAACGGCCCCTGTTCTTTCCTCTCTTAATGGTAACTAACTATATTCATTAACATATTTAATTCAATTTCTACTAATTCTATTCATTATATGTATGTATATTAATTATTAATACAGCATTTATTTTACTTCGGTGATGAGGTTTCCTCTGTAGCTGAGCAGTTTTAGATTACGATAGTTAAAAAACCACTGTCTTAAAACAACTTGGCATGAACAGGAATAGCCTGCTTTCATTGGACCAGTTGAGGGCAGTGTGCTGTAACAACGTTCATTTATACTATTGAAAAACATTATTGCATTTATTTGATTTGAACAGGGAATCACTAAATTTGATTTGAAGACATTTATGTTATTGGAAAATAAATTTTCCAGCAAACTTTAATATGGTTAGTTAAATGCACAAAACCCTAACCAATGGATTTTTTGAAACTTCGTTTTTCATAGATTTTGGTATAATATATTAAAGTACATCCTCAGTAAAAGTTTCAAAATATTGGAACCAATAACAAAGGAGTTATGTTACTTTGGAAATGCCTTATCCATTTATAGCGAAAATTAAAATAAAATGGGTTTTGCTTCTCCTGTAACATTTTAAACTTGTTGGTTAGGGCTTTTGTTAATTAAGCTAATTAAATAGAGTTGTGATGTTAAATAATGTAATGAACGAACGGTACTCACGTAGTGGGTGGCATAGCTTTGAACTAAAAAATCGGCACATAAATGGGGCAAATAACTGTAGCGCTTATATAGAGAAAGTGCTCCTCTTGACACCCGCTTGCGGCAGCAAAAGTACGAGGAAAATGCCAGACCACAAAAACTTTCGTCGACGTCTCTTTCATACGGCTAAAAATTTTAGCCTAAATTTTAGGCAGTTCATTGATCTAAGCAATTTTTCTAATTATCATATATATTATTTCTAATTGCTGTTTTATGTACGGGTCACTTTTTCGCTCTTATTTGGAATCCAAATCTATAAATAAAGTTTTGGTTGTAAAGATGGAGATTCGGGCTATTAGCGAGCTTTAGGCAATTTTGGTCATAGAGCTTTTGTTTAGCTATATTTGATTAAAATAATTTGTTAAAAATAAACGACTGTGAGCACACAAAAAATATATTTTTACTATGGCACTATTGTGAATATTTGCAATGTATTACTGGCAGTTGCTATCATAAGCTAGATGGCAGCGCAAGCTGTAAGTTTTAATTGATTAAAGAACAGCTGATTTTTGTTGATATTTGATAGGAGACTTAAAAATTGGTTGCGCAAGATGCGCACGGGCCCGGGTCGTTTTTAATTAATTGGAAACCTTTTCATTAACCACAGTGATTTTTAATTTTATTCGCTCTAAATAAACTCAAAAATTATTAAAAACATAAACCCCAAGAGTTAAAAAACAAAACTGGAAATATTAACATCTAGAAATTTTTGGTTTTAAAACAAACTCAAAAAGTTTAAAAATAGAAAAAAAATAGTCGTTTTTGGTTTTAATACAAAAAATCTCTGCATTTATTTATTGCAAGGACGACCCTAATCTACTGACATATAATATTAAGCCTGCGAATGCTCTCTACTTCTGTGTTTTTATTTTTTCGTTTTCTTTGTTTCTTATGTCATTGAAAAATTACTGCAGACAAATTGCGCTTCACTGCCAATTGATTTGATATAATGAAATGGTGGCACGTTGCTGCTTGAACGGATACACAGACTTCCTTATATTTATCAATGGAAATCATGGATAGAAGTAACTGGAAAATGTGCATATGATATAAATTTTGAAAGTAATTGGTTTAGGTAAGATTTTTAAGTATTTCAGCAAGCAACACTTTAAAAGGTTTAAATAAATTTAAAAAATTTTTTGTTTTTAGAGAGGTTTATTAATTAGACGTAACTTTTTACTGGCTAAAACCGAATAAGCACGTTTTTATACCTTTCATGAAAATAAAATGTTATATTAAGTTTGTCAGGAGTCTCAGAGCTGAACGCCTCTAATGGAGAATAAATAGACACACGAATAAGTATACCGAATCGATCAGGATGACGAGCTGAGTTGATTTAGAAATGTCTGTCTGTCTGTTTGAACGCAAACTAGTCCCTCAATTTTTTAGATATCTAATTAGAATGTGATGAGCCGATATGATATATGCCGGAAAGGGGCGGATTAGAACATTATAGTATATATCTGTCATAAAACCGGTATTTCACAAAATAGGTTTTTTGTCATATCTTCCTCAATTTATGAGATAAGAGCTTCAAAATTTACAAGCTGCTATCGTATAAAGCACTTGTTAATGCTTGACAAAGTCGTAGATATCGGCGGTATAAACAGCATATATACTTTTCATAATTTCGGCTCTATTTTACCAGCTCGACGCTTAAAATTTCCTCGAATGCTTAAGTATGCTGCATATATTGTTTTCTAAAAAAATCTTAGAGATCGTTGGTATAAGTAGTATATATCTCTTAAAAACCGATTGTTCAGATAAGAAGATTTTCGCAAATCCTGTCGCATTTCAAAAGGTAGAGGCTTCAAATTTCACAAATTAACTACATATATAGCATTTATTATTGTCTGAAAAATATGTACAGATCTGTTGTATGTATAGCATATATATACTACACAGCCCATTTTCAAACCCAGCCTATCTCATAGAGCCGCCTTGCATATACTGACGCAAATTAGAAGAGAAGCTCGGCCTAAGCCTGCTCGGACGTAAATCGCGCCAAATATCTATTTTTTTTCTGGTTATACCGCCGACTATTCGGATATTGGGAATAGGATATGATTATTTCTCAACTCCGTTCCTGATATGTATAAAGTTTTCGGCACAGGAGAAAACAGTTCCACCCTTACTTGTTTTAATTAAAAACGAACCAATTTCACGCAAACATATCCGCCTAAAAAACTTAATAAGCATATACACCTAAAAAAGGAGTACCGCGTCGTATACGCAACATTTCCCTTTAGAGGTGACTAGCAGACCTTGTTGTTCTGCCCTAAATTTGGTCAATCTGCATACATTTTAATAAGCTTTTTCCGTCGAACTCTGCCCTCCCCTCCTCTCACTTTTTCTTAATTCTTTTATTCACTCCCCCCTCCGTCTTTTTCGCATCATCTATCTCTATCTTCGTCTCACTCTATCTCTTTCTCAGTCTCCTTCCCTCTTTTCTCCTTTCTCAAATTATTCTCATTCTTCTTCATCCCTTATTGCCAGTCCAAGAGGGTGGTAGGTATTTTGTTCCAGTCCCATTCCGAGTCCTATTCCCGAAAAAAGGATCGTAAATACTAATATAGGCAAATATATATAGCAAATTTCAGGCAAATCGAATAGGACTACATACGAATGTGGGTATATACATAGGAATGTGGGTATTATTAATTCTGTCTTTATTTCGAATTCGCATGCATATTTATCGGTTTAGCCAGGTTGATGCGACTAAATCGAATATCACAATGAAAATTACTTTAAAGCTGTCAGCAACATCTTTCATTTCATACCAATATTACGCACACATTCTAGGGGTATCCGGGTCCACGTTTTGGCCTATATATCGAGACCCTAGTTACACAGCGATATAAAATTACTCTGTATTATAGCAGCTTCAATAACCACAATGCAAAAACACATCCTAGTGTTACCCTGATCCACTTTTTGGCCTATATCTCGAGACTCTAGTCACAAATAGGTATGGAAATTACCCCCTGCACTAAAGCACTCATCAGCAGCTTTCATTTGTTATCCATATTCTTTAATCACATCGGTTCCACGTGTGCGCCTATATCTCGAGATCCTATTCACCTGGGGGTATGCAAAATACCCCGTATCATAGTACTCATAAACAGCTTCCATTTGATACGTATATTGTACAAACAGATCCCAGGATTACCCAGGTCCACGTTTTGTACTCAAAACCCTAGCACGAACGGAATAAAAAGTATCATATATCTGTCTCGTGGTCCTAAGCTACATCTTCACCAATTTTCAGCCAAATCGGTTCATCCGTTCTTGAGTTATAAATAGTGTAGGTAGGTAGGTTGAACTGGCCGGTCCATGAGGACCTCACATAGACTGATTGAGTCCGTAGTGTTACCAGAAGTTTGTTTTAACGACCAAACTGAAAAACCCTATCAAAAACCAGGACCTATGTTATAAAATAACTCCGTCCTCTTGGCAAATACTAGAAGCTTCCTAGGACTTAAGCCACTTGCTGCTTCTAGATCTGACAGCTGTATCACTCCTAATAGCTGGAGTATTAGCCTGGCAAGTGCAGGGCACGAGCACAGAACGTGCTTGATCGTTTCCTCCTCCAACCCGCACTTCCTACACCTGCTATCACTGACCAAGCCTAATTTAAAGGCATGTGACGCCAGAAGGCAGTGTCCAGTCAGAATACCCGTCATGAGTCTACAGTCCTCTCTTTTTAATGATAGAAGCAACTGTGTTAGTCTAAGGTTGTAAGACCTACACATAATCTTCGACACTTTACAGCCCCGCGCTTGAACCCACGCCTTTCCTGTTTGGTCGATCATGTGCACCTCTCGCCTTCGCTTAATCTCGCCCAATCTAATTGGGACGTCTACGTAGCAAGTTTCAAGGGATGCGCCCTTTTTAGCTAATTCGTCCGCTTTTTCATTCCCATCTATTCCCATATGCCCTGGGACCCAACATAGATGTATGCTTCTCCATGTCCCGATTCTCTTCAGAGACTGCTCACACTCTAACACGCATTTAGATGCTGTGCTATGCGAGATTATTGCCTTAATTGCTGCTTGACTGTCAATATAAAAGTTAACACGGTTGCAGCTTAAGCTACTCTCTTCCAGGGTTTCTACTGCTTTGGTTACGGCTAATATTTCCGCTTGGAAAACGCTACAGTAATCCGGCAGCCTGTAGGATCTGCTTTTTTCCGGATCAGCGCAGTATACCGCAGACCCTACTCCTTCCACTATTTTGGAACCATCGGTGTACACATGTATCGCCTCGTCCGTAGTCTGTAGTCTGTTCGTCTTGTAACTGATGACGCTATACTACTATGGCCATATGGTTGGCGCTCAAGCTGCCCCGAAGCATCGAGCCTGGTTGCGGTCGTTAACGCTTTGTTCTTTGCTACCAGGTCTACAGGTGGAATGTGCAGAATGGCATAGAGTGCAGCCGTCGGGGTTGTTTTCAGGGCTCCCGTAATGCAAAGCATCGATAGACTGCATACCCCCTCTAATTTTTTGAGGTATGTTGTTTTTTGTGTGGTTTCCACCAAACAAGAACTCCATAGTATAGAATAGGGCTTACAATCGCTGTAAAAACCCAATTAGAAAGAGAGTGCGATAGGCCCCACGTACACCCTAGCATTCTTTTACATGCATAGAGTGCCGTTGAGGCCTTCTTGACCCTCTCCTCCACGTTGAGCTTCCATGACAGCTTACTGTCTAGGATGATTCCTAGATATTTTGTGCAAGGTTTCTCCTGTAAGGTCACCGCTCCTAACTTACGCCTGATCCAATTTGGGACCTTGTACCCTTTTGTAAACAAGACCATATCCGTCTTCTCCGCATTGACTTTCAGCCCGACATTAGATGCCCAGGTATGAATATCCCGAAGCGCCCGATCCATCAAAGAACTAATCGTTGGAAGGCATTTTCCACTTATGACAATTGCAACGTCATCTGCGTAAGCCGTAAGTTTTACGGGTCCCTCATCGAATTGCCTGAGCAGTTGGTTGATGACCAGTGTCCACAGCAGAGGTGATAGCACCCCTCCCTGCGGCGTGCCCCTGTCCACTGATTTCGTGGCCTCGTACAATCCCCATTGTAATGTAATCTTTCTGCAATTTAACATGCAGCCGATCCATCTGATTAAGGCAGGATGTACTTTAATGTAATTAAGACCATCCATAATCGCCCATTTTGCAACATTATTGAAAGCCCCGGCAATGTCCAAGAAGACTCCTAGAGCATACTCCTTATATTCCAGGGATTTCTCTATGCTTATTACCACCCTATGCAATGCGGTGTCTACCGACTTGCCTTTGGTGTACGCATGCTGTGTTGTGGAGAGCAGCCCTTCATCCACGTTGGACTTTATGTACACATCTATCAGCCTCTCAAAGGTTTTGAGCAGAAATGATGTTAAGCTAATGGGTCTATAGTCTTTGGGATACACGTGACCGATCTTCCCCTCCTTTGGTAGAAAAGCTACACGAGCAGTTCTCCAAGAGTGCGGTACATGATTCAGTCTTATGCACCCATCCAATATTATTTTAAGCCATTCCACGACCGCCCTACTTGAGACTTGTAGCATGGCCGGGAATATACCATCTGGGCCCGGCGATTTAAACTTAGAAAACATCTTCACTGCCCACTCGATCTTGGTATCGGTCACCAAGCCCGGCACCACTAGCTCCGTGATCGAAGTGTGAGTGATGTCTGCTGGTTCTTCTAAACGGTCTCCCGATGGGAAATGTGTATCGAGAAGCACCTCAAGGGATTCCTCACTATCACGTGACCATTCCCCGTTCTCTTTCTTTATTAGTCCCTGGACTATGTTTCCCTTTGCTAGGACTTTTTTCAACCGTGCTGTTTCATTGGAGCACTCTATGTCCGTACAGAAACTTTTCCATGAGTTTCTCTTCGCCCTGGTAATTTCACGCTTGTATATCCTCAGCAGATCCCTGTACTCGTCCCGACACGCTTCACTTTCCGCGGTCTTTGCGAGTTTAAACATTTCTTTTACCTGTCTTCTTAGAAGACTCAGCTCATTGCTCCACCATGGCGGCTTTGCTTTTCCTCTGAATCATCTTAGAGGGCAAGCTTTGTTATACGCAGTCATAAGCGTCCTTGTTAGGAATTCATTCGACTCCTCCAGTTCCTCTACATTAGCAACCTCTTTGGGTTGTCCCAGTTTTGTTTCTACATGTTTCTGGAATTTAGTCCAATTCGTTGCCCTAGGGTTTCTAAAGGTTCCTCCCTTCTCTAGCCTCTTTAGTGGGATGCTGAAACTTATATAGGCATGGTCGGAGACGGATGGTCTATCAAGAACCATCCAATCATACCTTGATATATCACGCTCGGAGCTCAATGTAATATCCAGAACATTGCTGGATGTTGGACCAATGTATGTAGGGACATTTTCCCTGTTGGCTATCTGCAAATTGGTTTGCAGGATGTAACAAAATAGAGATTCGCCTCTCTCGTTCGTATCTGCTCTTCCCCACGCATTGTGGTGCGCATTTGCATCTGCGCCTATGACCAACCGCCCTTTGCGCCCTTCCTCCTGTACTAGCCTTTTGCACTCCATCGGTGGGACCTCCACAGCACGGGCCATGTAGCAGGACGCCAGGATAAATGCCTGCTTATTCTTTTGCTCAACGGCCACCGCTACGAGATCCTCAGTGGTGTAATTAGGCAGCATATATGAATGCAGCTGTTTCCTTACCATTACTACAGCTCGCACCCGTCCTACCGTTTGCGCGTAGTAAACGGCAAACCCGCGCGCGCTAAGTCCAGAAACCTTTCCTCCCGATGAGAGTCATGGCTCCTGGATCAGCGCTACGTCAAACTAACCCTCCTCAAGGGTTAGGAGGGGTTCGCTCGACGCCACTTTACTGTGTTGGAGGTTTATCTGTAGGACTCGCAGCGCCATTGGGCTGTTTGTCCCCCTCCAGCACCTTCGTCTTGACGTCGTCGTCCTCCCCTTGCCCTTTTGGTTTAGAGTATTCGAGGCCCCCTTCAGCCTCTCGTGACTGTTGTGCAGGGTGTTCCTCTGTGTGAGTCACAGCATCATTTAGCAGTTGGTCCTCTTCTAGCACGTTCGTGGTGACGTCGGGGACCTCCACCTGTCTTTTTTCCCTTAGGCTTTTGAGGTCCTTTTCGACTTCGCCCACCTCTAGCTTGTTAGGGTTTTTATCCTCGGGACTTCTTTTCCTGAGTCGCATGTAAATTTTGCCAGTGCCAAAGGACATTTTACCAAGCTGTGTGTACAAAATATCCTCCGCCTGCTTGTTTATTTGGAAGATGTAGAACTGATCATCCTCAGTAGGCCGAGATACAGTAAGTACCTTCCAATCCTGTGTCGGTATGTTCGGATTCTGATTCTGCAGAAGTCGCAGTGTATCCTCCGACTTCATCACGCATGGTATCCATACCTTAACTTTTGGTACCGTGGGGATTTGCGCTTTATCCACCACCTCAAACCGCACGTTTGTGCCTTGCCTTTGGAGGTTTGGAACCACTTCCTCCAGCCACTGCAAGCTCGCGATGTTGTCGCACGCTATCATCTTCACACCGTTATACCATCCCCCGAATCAAAGGTTGGAAGGGGCTTACTTGGTTGTTCCCGCATCATCTTAAGCATTAAGCTAATAAGCTCCCTTTCCACAGATCTCCACCTTTCAGTAGTCATTTGTCCGAACGGACTGCTACGATCAACCAGCGCCACAGTCAGTGACTGCTTTGCCACATCACTCATCTTCTCGGGAAAAGCAGGAGTCTTAGTGTTGTCTCCCTTTGGCACCTACGAGAACACCGGAGTCTTCGCGTTAACACCCTTTAGCGCCTCCGAGAAAGCCGGAGTCTTAGCGTTATCTCCCTTTGGCTTATCTCCTACTTCCGTAGTTGGAACTTCCCTCTGACTGGCACCTTTCGAGGTAGTTGCTACCTCGCTATTGGAACCCATCTGTCTTACAGCTTTGGGCCTACTTGTCTTGTCTATGCGACTTCCCTGCCTCGCGGCTCTAGGACTGGGTCCTTTCTGCCTCTTGAAAGCAGGCTTGTCGCCTTCTGCCGAACGTTGCCTCTTAATTCTGCCATTCGAGGCTTCTTCCTCCTCGTACCGGTTGCAGAACCGAGGGTTTCGCGCAGCAAACCTTTTGAACTGCCTTCGACCTACTTCTACCGCTTCATGGGCCCATTCCAAGCGCTCAATCTCCACTTCTGTTGGGTCGACCACTGCTCCCAAGCGTTGTACAATTCTTAGTGCTGCACGGTACTGCGAGAGAGCTCTTTTACTTCCTCCGCTCCGTACCCTTCTCCACTCTTCTACTCCGTTTTCATTTGTGTGCTTCTCCAACACGGAGTTCATTGAATCAGCACTACTCTCGCTCCCCGAGTCCAACGTATCGCTTAATTCGTATTTGTCGTCCTTGGATTGCGACTCAGTCCTCCTCTTTACATCCTCCTTATTACATTCAGGTAATGAGTTGTTCATCTTGGTCGTACGACCACCTGCCCGACAAGGCGGGCTCAGCGGTCCAGTATTATATACGGGGAAAGAACCGTCCGCCACAGCAGCGCCCCTTACTGCGGTAAGGCCATAAATACTTCCCGAAATTGCCCGGTATCGGGAATGCTCCGTTCGAATACAGCCGAATTTATCCCCTGGCTGCAAATCGTCCAATAGGTACGGTCCGCATAACACCCTGGATTAGGGGGATGGCAGTTCTTGATCACCAACATCCCGCCGCCCTCCTATGAGGCGAAACGGCGTAGATGTCAGTCCTAAACAGCTCCGCCTCATAGTCGGGCGCTATGGAGTTCGGCTAAGCCCTCACACCAACGACAAGGTGCCTACCCTAGTGAGGGTATAAATAGTGTAACTAATACCACTTTCTTTTATATTTATACTTACATCACATCAGAAACTTCAAAAAATAACAGCATTTCTCCACAATTTAATGGATGTTATTATACACATAAACCTTCCTCTTCAATCACTCTATCTACTAAAAAAAAAAACCGCATCAAAAATCCGTTGCGTAGTTTTAAATGTTTAAGCATTCAAAGGGACATAGGGACAGAAAAGGCGACTTTGTTTTATACTATGTAGTGAAGGTACTTAGCACAAGCGTGTAAAAATATGCTATGTCATTTTTGCTTGTACGAGATATGTTGTAATCACGTATTTTTGCAACACAACCTTGACAACCATTGTGCTGCGTGATTTTTTCCAAAGTAAATTATTCAATATTAAATACTCACATTTTTATACTCAGTTGAGCAGAGCTCACAGAGTATATTAACTTTGATTGCATAACGGTTGGTTGTACTGGTATAAAGGAATCGAGATAGATATAGACTTCCATATATCAAAATCATCAGTATCGAAAAAAAATTCGATTGAGCCATGTCCGTTCGTCCGTCCGTCTGTCCGTTAACACGATAACTTGAGTAAATTTTGAGGTATCTTGATGAAATTTGGTATGTACGTTTCTGGGCACTCATCTCAGATCGCTATTTAAAATGAACGATATCGGACAATAACGACGCCCACTTTTTCGATATCGAAAATTTCGAAAAATCGAAAAAGTGCGATAATTCGTTACCAAATACGCATTAAGCGATGAAACTTTGTAGGTGAGTTAAGCTTATGACGCAGAATAGAAAACTGTTAAAATTTTGGACAATGGGCGTGGCACCGCCCACGTTTAAATGAAGGTAATTTAGAAGTTTTGCAAGCTGTAATTTGGCAGTAGTTGAAGATATCATGATGAAATTTGGCAGGAAGGTTACTCTTATTACTTTATGTCTGCTTAATAAAAATTAGCAAAATCGGAGAACGACCACGCCCACTTTTTAAACAATTTTTTTTTTTAATTCAAATTTTAAAAGAGAAGTTAATATCTTTACAGCATATAAGTAAATTATGCCAACATTCAACTCCAGTAATGATATGGTGCAACAAAATACAAAAATAAAAGAAAATTTCAAAAAGGGCGTAGCTCCGCCCTTTTTCATTTAATTTGTCTAGGATGCTTTTAATGCCATAAGTCGAACAAAAATTAACCAATCCTTGTGAAATGTGGTAGAGACTTAGCTCCTAGGACGATAACTGTTTTCTGTGAAAAAGGGCGAAATCGGTTGAAGCCACGCCCAGTTTTTATACACAGTCGACCGTCTGTCCTTCCGCTCGGCCGTTAACACGATAACTTGAGCAAAAATCGATATATCTTTTCTAAACTCAGTTCACGTACTTATCTGAACTCAGTTTGTATTGGTGTAAAAAATGGGCGAAATCCGACTATGACCACGCCCACTTTTTCGATATCGAAAATTAGGAAAAATTTAAAAAATGCCATAATTATATACCAAATACGAAAAAAGGAATGAAACATGGTAATTGTATTGGTCTATAGACGCAATATATAACTTTAGAAAAAAACTTGGTAAAATGGGTGTGACACCTACCATATTAAGTAGAAGAAAAAGTTTTGCAGGGCGAAATCAAAAGCCCCTGGAATCTTGAAAGAAATACTGTACGTGGTATTACATATATAAATAAATTAGCGGTACCCGACAGATGATGTTCTGGATCACCCTGGTCCACATTTTGGTAGATATCTCGAAAACGCCTTCACATATATAACTAAGACCCACACCCTTTTAAAATACTAATTAACACCTTTCATTTGATACCCATATTGTACAAACGCATTCTAGAGTCAACCCTGGTCCACGTTTATGGCGATATCCCGAAAAGATGTCCACATATAGAACTAAGGCCCACGCCCTTTTAAAATACTAATTAACACCTTTCGTTTGATACCCATATTGTACAAACGCATTCTAGAGTCAAACCTGGTCCACTTTTATAACGATATACCGAAAAGGCGTCCACCTATAGAACTAAGGCCCACGCCTTTTTAAAATACTTATTAACACCTTTCATTTGATACCCATATCGTATAAACAAATTCTAGAGTCACCCCTGGCCCACCTTTATGTCGATATCTCGAAAAGGCGTCCACCTATAAAACTAAGACCCACGCCTTTTTAAAATACTCATTAACACCTTTCATTTGATACCAATATTGTACAAACGCATTCTAGAGTCAACCCTGGTCCACGTTTATGGCGATATCCCGAAAAGGCGTCCCTATAGAACTAAGGCCCACTCTCTTTTAAAATACTCATTAACACCTTTCATTTGATACCCATATTGTACAAACAAATTCTAGAGTCAACCCTGATCCGCCTTCATGGCAGTATCTCCAAATGGCGTCCACCTATAGAACTATGGCCCACTCCCTCATCTCTCTTTAATACCTTTCATTTGATACACATGTCATACAAACACATTCCAGGGTTTCCCTCGGTTCATTTTCCTACATGGTTATTTTCCCTTATGTTGTCACCATAGCTCTCAACTGAGTATGTAATCTTCGGTTACACCCGAACTTAACCTTCCTTACTTGTTAAATTTATTTTTGTGCAAGCAACCTCATATATATTTATTTAAATATCACATTTAAACAGCTAAATTTCGTCAAAAAAAATAAATGTAAGGCCGACGAGATTCTGTTTCAATTTGCGTCGTGCTCCTTTTTTTTTTTTTTGGTTTTTCCTACAGATTGGCGGGACGGAACCTATTTGTTTTATGTCGAATCCGAGCGGCATCTGCAAGGCAGATGAGTTTTCACTGATAGCTTTTCATGGCAGAAATACACTCGGAGTGCTTGCCAAACACTTGCTTGGGCGAAAGAACTTGTTTCTCAAATTTTTGATGTTACTTTACTCGTGGCGTGAACCCAGAATCTTCGGTGCGCAGGGCGGAAGGCGTCCGCACTAAATTTCGTTAATTAATATAAAATATTAGTTTCATTGAAGAATTAATGGCTTTTATATAATTGGACGGTACTAGTTCTTGAACGTTTTAGAGGCGTCCTAAACTGACTCAGCCGTAGGTATTTCTAAAATAGTCGCTGCCGTATTCCGTAGGACCAGACTTCATCGCTGTTGTACAAGTGTGGCTGTGTTCCGCTCTGCATCCGATTTGCGCTTGTTCGGAGGTAATCATTAAACCTGTAGTGCGAAACTGGTGGCTTGCTTCACTCTCACCCATCTTTACATCACTATATGCCATATACGATTTTTTGACAGTTTTTTATACTCAGTTGAGCAGAGCTCACAGAGTATATTAAGTTTGATTGGATAACGGTTGGTTGTACAGGTATAAAGGAATCGAGATAGATACAGACTTCCATATATCAAAATCATCAGGATAGAAAAAAAATTTGATTGAGCCATGTCCGGCCGTCCGTCCGCCCGTTAACACGATAACTTGAGTAAGTTTTGAGGTATCTTGATGAAATTTGGTACGTAGGTTCCTGAGCACTCATCTCAGATCGCTATTTAAAATGAACGATATCGGACTATAACTACGCCCACTTTTTCGATATCGAAAATTTCGCAAAACAGAAAAAGTGCTATAATTCATTACCAAAGACAGATAAAGCGATGAAACTTGGTAGGTGGGTTTAACTTATGACGCAGAATAAAAAATTTGTAAAATTTTGAACAATGGGCGTGGCACCGCCCACTTTTAAAAGAAGGTAATTTAAAATTTTGCAAGCTGTAATTTGGCAGTCCTTGAAGATATCATGATGAAATTTGGCAGGAACGTTACTCCTATTGCTATATGTACGCTTAATAAAAATTAGCAAAAGCGGAGAAGGACCACGCCCACTTTAAACATTTTTTTTAAGTAAAATTTTAACAAAAAATTTTATATTTTACAGAATATAATTAAATTATGTCAACATTCAACTCCAGTAATGATATGGTGCAACAAAATACAAAAATGAAATAAAATTTAAAAATGGGCGTGGCTCCGCCCTTTTTCATTTAATTTGTCTAGGATACTTTTAATTATTTTTTTATTTTTATTTATTTTTTTTACTTTTAATGCCATACGTCGAACAAAAATTTACCAATTCTTTTGAAATTTAGTAGGGTATAGATTTTATGACGCTAACTGTTTTCTGTGAAAATGGGAGAAATCGGTTGAAGCCAAGCCCAGTTTTTATACACAGTCGTCCGTCTGTCCATCCGCAGGGCCCTTAACACGATAACTT
The DNA here is from genome assembly GCF_040869045.1 of Eurosta solidaginis. NCBI lineage: Eukaryota > Metazoa > Arthropoda > Insecta > Diptera > Tephritidae > Eurosta > Eurosta solidaginis. The sequence goes on from NC_090319.1 coordinate 294,403,974, forward strand.
GAGCAAAAATCGACATATCTTTACTGAACTTAGTTCATGTACTTATCTGAATTCACTTTATCTTGGTTTAAAAAATTAACGAAATTCGACTATGACCACGCCCAATTTTTCGATATCGAAAATTACGAAAAATGAAAAAAATGCCATAATTTTATACCATATACTAAAAAAGGAATGAAACATCGTAATTGGATTGGTTTATTGACCCGAAATATAACCTTAGAAAAAACTTTGTAAAATGGTTGTGACACCTACCATTTTAAGTAGAAGAAAATGAAAAAGTTATGCAGTGCAGAATAAAAACCCTTGAAATCTTGGCAGGTATTACATATATAAATAAATTAGCGGTATCCAACAGATGATGTTCTGGGTCACCCTGGTCCACATTTTGGTCGATATCTGGAAAATGCCTTCACATATACAACTACCACCACTCCCTTTTAAAACTGTCATTAGTACCTTTAGTTTTATACCCATATTGTACAAACATATTCTAGAGTCACCCCTGATCGACCTTTATGGCGATATCCCTAAATGGCGTCCACCTATAGAACTATGGCCCACTCCCTCATAAAATACTCTTTAGTGCCTTTCATTTGATAGACATGTCATACAAACACATTCCAGGGTTTCCCTCGGTTCATTTTCCTACATGGTTATTTTCCCTTATGTTGTTACTATAGCTCTCAACTGAGTATGAAATGTTCGGTTACACCTGAACTTAACCTTCTTTACTTGTTTTATCTTATTTCTTATACATATCTAATTTATGTAATTTAATGCCCGATAGGTTACGTATGAAAATGCTATGAACGTACTTACATTACCAACAAATTTTCTTTGGTTTTCTTTGCTGTCACTTTTCATTTTCGATCCTCACATATTTAACTTGCTCTATTCCCTTTAGTCGCACTATCATGGTACAATTTGTAAAATCAAATGTTGAACATATTAAAGTATTTACCTCCCAATAAACTTCAATCACTTTGTCACGCATTTTCCTATGCTTGCAGCTTTTTAATAGTATTCTATACTTTATTGCTTCCCTACGCTAAGGCACATTGACATGAAGGTGTTACTAAATGAAGATTACAGATGTCAGTTACGTTGCTGATCGTGACTGGGGTTGTTAGTAAACGAGCAGTGGTATACAAGAAATATATAGTTAGGGTGTTTGATTGTAATTTTGCAAAAGTCAGCAGGGATTTTATAATGTTCTGCTGATGCTGAGTAATAGAAAAATACAAATGTGGCTATGTTCAGTAATGGTATGATAGCTAATATATCTGGTGAGCGTTGACTTTTATTTGTGTGGAAAATTTAAGCGCATATTTTTATTTCTTTTTTACAAGTAAATTTTTATTTGTATAATGGTGAACGACTAATATGAAATTAATAAAGAAACGGTAAACATAAAACCACATGCCTTAAGTACTACCGCAACCATCATAGATAAGAAAATTTATTATGCTAGTATCGCATACATATTGGGACATAGCAAAGACTGGCGTAATATGGACTTGGAATTTCTTTTGCTATAATGTGTGTATCAACTTCTGTATCCTCAAGGTCAAAATATAATGCAAAAAAAAAGAAAAACCAATTTATTAAATTTTGATAAATGTTTATGTTTGATTTGGTGCTTTTTACAAAAGTAGTTTGAGGGTTTATATATGTATATATAGAACAAGTAAGAAAGGCTAAGTTCGGGTGTAACCGAACATTACATACTCAGCTTTTAGCTTTGGAGACAAAATAAGGGAAACTCACCATGTATGAAAATGAACCTAGGGTAACCCTGGAATATGTTGGTATGACGTGGGTATCAAATGGAAGGTATTAAAGAGTATTTTAAAAGGGAGTGGGCCATAGTTATATAGTGGACGCCTCTTGAGGTATCGTCATAAAAGTGGACCAGGATTGACTCCAGAATATGTTTGTACGATATGGGTATCAACTTAAAAGTATTAATGAGGGGTTTACAAGGGAGTGGCTCTTAGTTGTATATGTGAAGGCGTTTTCGAGATATCGACCAAACTGTGGACCAGGGTGACCCAGAACATCATCTTTCGGGTACCGCTAATTTAAATATGTATGTAATACTAAGATCAGTATTCCTGCCACGATTCCAAGGGCTTTTGATTTCGCCCTGCAGAACTTTTTCGTTTTCTTCTACTTAATATGGTAGGTGTCACACCCATTTTACAAAGTGTTTTTATAAAGTTATATTTTGCGTCAATAAACGAATCCAATTACCATGTTTCATTCCTTTTTTAGTATTTGGTATAGAATCATTGTTTTTTTATTTTTCGTAATGTTCGATAACGAAAAAGTGGGCGTCGTTATAGTCGGATTTCGGCCATTTTTTATACCAAGATAAATTGAGCTCAGATAAGTACGTGAACTGAGTTTAGTAAAGATATATCGGTTTTTGCTCAAGTTATCATATTAACGGCCGAGTGGAAGGACAGGCGGTCGACTGTGTATAAAAACTGGGCGTGGCTTCAATCGATTTCGCCCATTTTCACAGAAAACAGTTACCGTCATACAATCTATGCTGCTACCAAATTTCAGAAGGATTGGTAAATTTTTGTTCGACTTATGGCATTAAAAATATTCTAGACAAACTAAATGAAATTTTCTTTTAATTTTGTATTTTGTTGCACTATATCATTGCTGGAGTTGAATGTTGACATAATTTACCTATATACATTAAAGATATTGAATTTTTTGTTAAAATTTGACTTTTATTTTTTTTTTTTTTAAAGTGGGCGTGTTCTTCATCCGATTTTGCTAACTTTTATTTAGCAGATATTTAGTAATAGTAGTAACGTTCTAGCTAAATTTCATCATGATATCTTCAACGACTGCCAAATTACAACTTGCAAAACTTTTAAAGTACCTTCTTTTAAAAGTGGGCTGTGCCACGCTCGTTGTCCAGAATTTTACTAATTTTCTAGTCGGCGTCATAAGATCAATCCAGCTACCAAGTTTCATCGCTTTATCCGTCTTTGGCAATGAATAATCGCATTTTTTCGGTTTTTCGAAATTTTCGATATCGAAAAAGTGGGCGTGGTTATAGTCCGATATATTTCATTTTAAATAGCGATCTGAGATGAGTGCCCGGGAACCTACGTACCAAACTTCATCAAGATACCTTAAAATTTACTCAAGTTATCGCATTAACGGACAGACGGACGAACGGACGGACATGACTCAATTAAATTTTTTTTCGATATTGATGATTTTGATATATGGAAGTCTATATCTATCTCGATTCCTTTATACCTGTACAACCAACTGTTATCCAATCAAAGTTAATATAGTCTGTGTGCAAAGCACGCTGAGAATAAAAACTGCCGTACATGTATTATAATTTGTGTTTGCTTGTTCTTTTTAAAGTAAATTCTTTCTCTTTGTTTATTTCCACGCTTGCAATATGCTTAATTTCAGACCTTTGTGTTGTTGGGTAAATGTCCTCAGATGTCAACCCAACAAGTTTTTTTTTTTTTTTCAAATTCGATGAAGCTTTGTAACAGAGTTTGCATTTATCGGTTTACCCTAAAAGGCAATTCGGTTAATCACGGGTGACAACCAATACCCAAAAACAAAAAAAGGTTTACTCAGTGAGATGTGTTTATTTTTGAATATTTTCATATTTTCGGGTTTTTCCTGTATAAAGCTTTAATTATACCTTTCATGAATATGAAATGGTATATTAACTTTAGTCCGATGTTTGTAACGTTGAGAAATATAGAAGATAGACTCACCATTAAGTATACCGGATTGATCAGGGCGACGAACTGAGTAGATATAGCCATGTCCGTCTGTCCGTCCGTCTGTCAGTCCGTCTGTCCACCGTCTGTTTGTTTGTACGCTAACTAGTCCCTCAAATTTTGAGATATCTCAATGAAATTTGGCACAAGTATGTATTTTGTATTATATTAGGCATTTGTCGGATCCGGTAGGATCGGACCAGTATAACTTATATCTCCCATACAACCGATCGTTCAGATACGACGATTTTGGTCATTCCTGTCGCAATTTAGAAAGTACAAAAGTGAAACTCGGTGATATATATTCTAATATATCATAGAAAATTTTCTGAAAAAATCACTTTGATCGGAGCTATATATAGTATATATCCCATACAACCGATCGTTCAGATAGAAAGGTTTTTGGCAATTTCTCCCTTAATTTCCAATATAAAAACGTTAAACTTGGTGATATTTATTCTAATATATCATAGAAGATTTCATGAAAAAACCATTTCGATCGGAGCTATATATAATATATATCCCATACAACCGATCGTTCAGATAAGGGGGTGTTTTGCCATTTTTTAATTCTATATTTATCTTAAAAATCGTTTAGGTATGTACATCTCTTCACTATATATTTCTTATTTTATACATCGGATTATTTGGATATTGCGAACGGGATAAGATTATTGTACAGCCCCATTCATGAAAGGTATGAAGTCTTCGGCACAGGCGATGACAGTCCCGTCCTTACTTGTTTTAAATTGTTTTCTCAATATCATTGACATTTTTTAGTGTGATTTGTGGCCTTAGGTTTTCTTAAGGCTGTTATTTTGTGACCGAGAAAGGTTTCAAGGATGGTATATCTCTCGTAGGTGGATCACGGTTCCAACACCACACGGCGGCCGCCGTTCGGAGGTAATATTGGGATCTTGTCGAGTCTTCTTTTTCGTAATGTTGGTACGTTTCCGGCGGTATTTTGAGATCACTTCGTGATTTTTTTCGAGATTTATCTCGTAATAAGTTTGAGAATGTGTTGGGAATTGTTGGGGTGTTTTAAGATCGTTATGGAATCATCTTAGGATAGTTCCGAGGCCAAATCCAAATAAATACTTGCTTATGATAACGACTACTTCGGGATAATTTTAGTACTAGTTTGGAACCATTTAGCATGGGTCGGAAAAATTAACTAATGAATGCGAAGCATTGTTTTGTTTTTGTCATATTATTGGTTTTTTATCGACGTGTTATCAGCTTATAATCAATAGCAATAGTTCTCGAAGAATTTTTGGTATATTATCGCCGCGTTTTCGATTTACTATCGAACAAATATTGGAGTATTATCGAAAAGTTATCGATGTAATATCGAAAAGTTATTAAATTTTGTATGGTAAAAACATCCAACAGTTATAGATTTGTTACCGATTCGCTTTCAAAAAATTATCGAAAAATCTTGTAAAAATATCGAAGAATTTTCTAAATTAAATCACAAATTTTTCGATAAGAAATCAATATTTTTGGGTATTTCATAGAAACCAAAAACGTAAAAAATTTATACTTATTCTATTAAAAATCGATCGCTTTCGATAACAGACTAGTAACTTGTTGGTAACCTTGTCTTTAACAAATTTTTAATTCTCGTCTGTTACGAGCCGTCGAGATAAATATGGCTGTCCATTTTCCCTTCTTTTACTTTTATTTACTTTCCTTTTACCTCACCTTTACTTTTCATTCCTATTTTCCTTCCTTTTTTATATTTTCTACGCTTAAAATATGTTTGCCAGCACATTCGTTTACAGTAACTCTGTAAGCTAACATACATATATGTATGTCCGTTCGTCAGAACGTGGTTTATAATTTTTCATTAACCGGTTTTCTTGTTCACTGACCATTTCCTGTATTTCTTGTATTTTGCGAAAAGGTCGTTAACAGTGAAAAACAAGTAAGGAAGGCTAAGTTCAGGTGTAACCGAAAATTATATACTCAGTGTGAGCTTCAATTGTACAACTCATTTCAGATAAATTACTTTTCTACATAACACGTGGCACCGCCCGTTTAAAAAAAAAGTCTCCTCGTTTCCTCTTACAGTAAAACTTGATAAGGGAAATATGATGGATTAAAATCTATTTTTTTGCTAAGTTATAGCTTATTATTCTAGTCTACGACCCTTTTAAATTTGTTTTATACAAAAGTGGGCGTGGTCTTTAACCGATCCCGTCCATTTTTACTAGAAATATTTTCTGCTATAAAGAAAATATGTGTACAAACTTTCATTATGGTATGTTAATTTTTCTTCGAGTTATGGAAATATAGAATATTGCTTAGTCATAAAAGAGGCGGTGCGACACCCATTTTCAAAAATTTTAGTGTTTTCCAATTTAATGTTATAATTCAATTTAGAAAGTAAAGTTCTCTTGATATAAAGCTCTTTTTCACTAATATATAACTTATTATTTTCGTATACAACCCTTTTAAAAATCTTTTATATAAAAGTGGACATGGTCTTTAACCGATCTCGCCCATTTTTTCTAGAAATATTTCTTACCCAATATTATTTCGATCCCTTAATTGTTCTTCGAGTTATGGCTCCGGGAACATAGAAAATTGCTTAGTCATAAAAGGGGCGGTGCCACGCCCATTTTTTAAAAATTTGTAGTTTTTCCTTTTTATTGTTATAAATCCACTTGGGAAATGAAATACCACTGATATAAAGCTCTTTTTTGCAAAGATATGGGAATTTTATGAGTTTAATACTTACGTAGAGAACACAATCTCCAAGTTTTGTTTTAAAATTATGATGTTGATGTGGTTAATGCGGCAATTGACTTAATTGATTGGGATACGCTATTTACTAGGGTTTATGCGACCGGTTGTTTCAATAACTTTAATAATAATCTAAATTGCATTTGTAGTGAGAACATTCCTAAAGTAAAGAAAAAAATTTACAAAATTCCTTGGTTCACGAAGGAGCTGAAAAACTTAAGAATTTGAGAAACAAAATTTTTCAAAAAATTTAAAAATTCAAGGCTCCCTTTTTACAAATAAATGTATATAAAATATTTGAACGAGTTTAAATCATTGTGTAAAGTCTTGAAGCAGAATTATATAAGAAAATTCGAAGAGGATATTAAACTGAACCCGAAAGCTTTTTGGCGTTTTGTGAAGTCTAAAAAATCGCGTTCGAGTATTCCCTCTGTTGTATTTTACAAGGATACACAAGGTGATTCAGCACCAGTTGCTGCGAGTCTTTTTGCGGATTTTTTCAGCTCGAATTTTAAGGCTGACTCTAATTTGAGTAGTAGTCGTTTTTACAGTGGCCTTGGTGCTAGTGGTTCCGCGCTAAACTTTGGGGCACTTGAAATCTTTTTAGACGATGTTGCACTGGGGATTCGTCAAATCAGTTTGTCGTCGCAGACTGATGTTGATGGTTTGTCACCTCACCTTCTTAAGAATTGTTCAGCTCTCGCCTACCCAATAATTTTAATAAATCTCTTGGACGAGGTGTTTTCATTGATGCATGGAAAATCTCCTTTATTACGCCAATTTTTAAATCTGGCAATAAGAATGATATCACCAATTATCGTCCTATTTCTAAAAAATCTCAAAACTTTTTGAATTGATAAAAAAAAAAAAAATTTTCTTTGCCATTAGTCGCCTCATCTCGGTAGATCAGCATGGTTTCATGTGGGGAAGATCAACTACCTCTAATTTAGCAGTTTTCTCCGAATACTGCATTGAAGCTTTTAGTAACCGGGCCCAAGTTGACACCGTGTATACTGATTTTTCAAAAGCGTTAGATAAAGTTAATCATCGTATCTTATTATCGAAGTTACAGTGTTTTGGCTTCCACTCAAGTTTTTTAAGCTGGATCAAATCGTATCTCTCAAATCGATCTTGTTCAGTTGTAGTTGACGGGGTGTCGTCGTACTCTTTAATTGCTTCTTCAGGCGTTCCTCAGGGAAGCATTTTAAGTCCAATTCTTTTTGTGATTTTCATCAACGATATTCTTAGTTGTTTTAAATTTTCAAAATTTCTCTTGTATGCTGATGACATGAAGATTTTTAGTAATATTACATGTTCCGCTGACTCGTTGAAACGTCAGACTGATCTAGACAATGTTGTAGCTTGGTGCCAGAAAAATATGCTTCCCTTAAATATTAAAAAATGCTCTCATGTCTCCTATTCGAAATCCCGCTCTCCTATCCCTATTTCATATTTTACTGCTGGCTCACAACTAAGCATTGTTTCCAAAATCGCTGATCTTGGGGTGGTCTTTGACTCGAAGTTCTCGTTTCAAATCCATTTTAATTAGAGTTGGGTCGTTTCGTTCTGAACTTTTCCAATTGACCGGGTCTCTCAACTGAACAAGTGAACTAGATCTTCGATTTCGGTTATATTTGTTCTTTTAGTTCATTTGTTCTCTTAGTTCGTTTTATCTAATGTTATTCTTTCTCTCATCTCGTTCGCGAACATACATAAGTAAATTCATACATACATACGCAGAAATTTACAGTGAGCACGAAAGTCGATGATGCCACTTACACAAAAGATATGTGTGGTCATCTTTGTGTGTGGCACTGCTACAACAATATATGTATGGACTATTTATGAAAAACATGTTTTGTAAGAAGCTAATTATTACATTTATTAAACTTGAAAAGTTCATATTTACAATTTGTGTCTGTACTCTTTCAATTTCCTGGATTTTCCGAAATTTGTAACTTTTTTTTTGAAGTTAATTATACATATATATATTAACTTATTTATTCATAACACATTTAAATATACCTACACAAAGCATTGCTGCATACACACCCCAATCTATATTTGTTGGCTTTTTCCGCGGGGTCGGGCAGCAGTGAACAAATTTGCCTGAAAAAAAAAAGAACAAATGAACAAAAAGAACAACTTGTTCGTTCATCAGAAAAAGAACGAAAGATTCGAATCTCTGAAATGAACGAAAAAGCATAACTCTAATCTTAATTATATTATAGCTAAGTCTTACTCTATGCTGGTTTTTGTCAGACGTTTCAGCTCGCATATCTCGGATCCGTATACCTCAAAAACTTTTTTATCTCACTGGTGCGCTCGAGAATTTAATATGCTGTTATCATTGGCGTCCGTATTATTCCTGTCATATAAGTCGTTTGGAGAGAGTTCAGAAGTTCATTATAAAGTACGCTCTGCGTCCCCTTCATTTTAATCTTCCTGTTCCGGCTTACGAATCTAGATGTATGCTTATTGGTCTCAAGACATTAAATTTTAGGAGAACCTTCCTATATCTCACTTTCATTTTTAATTTAATATCTGGGGTGGTTGACTGCCCCTTTTTACTTGAGCGTATATTATTTCTTGTTCCTAATATTTTTTTAAGGAATTATGCCACATTTTACGTTGGGCTGGCGAGGACCAATTATGTGGCCAATGCTCCTGTTGTTAGAGCTCTTAAAGAGTTTAACTTGCTCCCAAATTCTTCAGATTTGGACTTCTCCTACTGTGAAAAAAAGATTTAAAATTCTACTAAATGACCTGTTAAATTAGTTGCTAGTCTATCTTTACCTGTAATTAGTCTGTAAGTAATAATGAAATGTAATAATTTCAAGACTAAATAAATATTATTATTTTGTTCGTTCACGGCCCATTTAGAAATCTTTTATATAAAAGTGGGCGTGGCCCTTAACCGATTTCGGTAATTTTTCTTCAAATCATTCCTAATAGCAAAGGCACCCTCTGCAGAATTTTGTTACGATTGGTTTAACGATTTTTGATTTATGATTAATCCTATTTGTAAAATTGATTTTATCACAAGTGGGCGGTGCCACGTTCATTTAAAAGTTTTTTTTTAATTTTTATCAAGAGTCTCAATATCAGTCGACGTGTCAAATTTTAACATTCTCGGTGTATTATTTACTAAATAATCAGGTTTTTTGTGTTTTCCAAAATTTTGTATTTATAAAAAGTGGGCGTGGTTATCATCCGATTTCGCTCATTTTCAATACCAATCTATTCCGGGTCCAGATAAAGTCGTGTACCATATTTGGTGAAGATATCTCAATATTTACTCAAGTTATCGTGCTAAGGGACGGACAGACGGACGGACATGGCTCAATCAAATTTTTTTCGATGCTTATGATTTTGATATATGGAAGTCTATATCTATCTCGATTCCTTTATACCTGTATAACCAACCGTTACCCAGTCAAAGTTAATATATTCTGTGTGCAAAGCACTCTGGGTATAAGAAAGTGGAAATTAAAATACAGTTTTCTACAGCTTGCAGAGGAAAATGGAGATCACCGTGAAAACTTCAAGTTTTTCTGCTCAACGAACCTAAGAGGAAAGTTTTTATCATGCAGAATGTAATTTTCCTTGGCAAGTTTGCAAATAAGCTTTAGTAATAGAACGAAAATCTGTTGTTATGAAGAAGAGGTAAAAAAAACAACTATTTAATTTCTTTCCATATGGATGTACGACAGTAAGTACGCGGCAAAATATTGGAAGTACACCTTCCGGGATACTTTCTGCGAAAAATTGTCAATTCCACTGATAATCAATAGCCATCGAAGTATATTATTAACTCCCATAGAGTTGAATGGGCTTTTAACCTTTATGCGTATGCATAGTTCTGCCCAGACCTATACGAATTTTAACTTATTTGTTTTTACAGAATGGTAAAGATATAAATTATCTGCAAATGTAAAGGAATTTTTTTTTAAATACTTATAAATTAAGGTTTTAGTACAAGATTTCAAAACTTATACCTTAACCGTACACCAAAGGTCTAGCCAGACCTGGAAGGTTATTAGAGTAAAATCATAGAAGACCAAGAAAAATAAAAATTGTTACAGTTTGAAATAAAAGTTCTCCCAGCTGCTTTCCTAATGTGTTAGAGTGTGGTCACAAAATCGTATAGTTCTTTCATCTTAGGTGTTTTTATGGAAAGGCACTTACCCCTTTGTGCAGATTTATTAAAAAAAACCTTTATATTTATGTATAGTTAAAAAAAATGTTAAGAATGTTAAGTAATAAAGTATATATAAATAAATATTTAAATTTCTGTTTTCATCAAATTATATTTTAACTTCATATTATTTTATTAAAAACATGTATAGGTCTGCCTAGACCTATGGTGTACGGTGTAAGGTACATGAAACATAAGGGTTAAATTCTTCAACCACTTAAAATTTCCCGGAATTTAAATATATAATTTACATTATACAAATAATTTACCTGCTGCCGAAACCATTCCGCCAGCCCTTTCGTTATTATCGACACTCCCATATCTTCTGCTCCGTTGCTGGTATACGCATTGTTCGCGTCGCAGGCCACTATTAGTCACCCTAAAACTCAACTAGATCTGCTCGCTATCTTACCGGCCTTGAGCTTGTTCCGTGCGCTCTAATAACCAATATCCGGTTACCCGGCTACTCCCGCTATCATCCCACTAAAGAAGCAATATTAACCCAGATGTGCCGACGGACCTCCTGGTGAAGCATTTTCCACATTTTTTTTTTAATACCGTTCTTTTAACATAAAATATTACAGAAATTAAGATAAATTAAAAAAAAAATATTTTTTAAATGATATTGTAGGGTGTACTACATGTAGTACGCTCGGCACATACACAAGGAAGAATAGGTAATTTTTTATTATATAGGAAAAATTGTCTTTATTCTTCTAGAGTATTTATTATTTTATTTAAAGTTAAAAACTGAAAAATAAAAATTAGTTTTTTTTTGTACTCTAGTGCCGCGCGTACTACATGTAGTACGCCAGCAAATAAATCAACAAAAATCACATATAATTGGGTTTTACACTTCCACTACTGGTGTACCTCAATTTCTACAACAATTTTTAATAAAAATATACATAAAATAGAACAACACAAAATAGGCTTAAATATTTTTTTTCTTACCGATTACGCGACATCTTCACACTTTTGACAATTTCATAAAACTCGCATTTTTGATATTAAAAAAGGCAATCAAGGAATTGCAACAGAAATTTTTTTCAAAGCCAACTATGATGCCTGTTTTGTACAGTGACATAGCAACAGGTTTGTTGTATAGTTTCAATTACTGTTTACGAAATATTTTGAAACTAACAGGTGTACTACACGTAGTACGCTCGGCATATCTGGTTTAAATATCAACGCCCTCAAATAAATCGTTGGTAGTATTTTGATAATCCGGGCCATCTCACTCTAAAGCTCAGAGCTATTTTTCTGCGAAAATCTTCTGTCTTCCTAACACCTCAAACCATGCATTTATGTATAAGTGAAGACTATTTTTTATTGAAAGGGGTGTGTGATATATCTATTTGATCCTATATCGACTGAGTGTCAACCTCTGCTTTTATAAAGCTCAACTGCATGGTAGTAAGTGTCATTACTTGTTCGAGTGTCGTATATATACCGAATGTCGACACACATGTATATACACGATATATTACTTACGTATCAGGATGTTCGTTTACTAATAAAAGTGTTCAAATGTTAGTTTAAATTAGTAGATATTATAATTAGTTTAGCATTTTGTAGAAAATGTAAATTTTAATAGGCGTGACAGCTCGGCTATTCCTGACCTGAATCGTCCTCGATTGCGTCGTCGGATTGAAGTTCAGGACTATTGCTACACCAAGGTTTTATCTTATCGGAGGAGTAAACGGAGCAAAATTTCTTGTTTGTTATTTGGTAACCTGGGATGTCTTCCAATAAATAGCGATCATTTCCCAAGGCTTTTCGTACTATGTATGGCCCACGGTATTTAGGCTCAAGCTTTCTTGATTCACCCGTCGAAGGTGGTTCATTCTCTATTACAACTAGGTCTTCTTCGGTGTATATTTTTGGCTTTTTATGTCGTTGATCGAAGCGCTTCTTCCATTTATCACGTTCGTTGGCAATGTTGACTTCGGCTTGATTGCGTTTTTCTAAAGCAGTCAACTTTGATGGCTCTTCGTCGATATCACTATATATGGCGGCAAGTAATTCGTTAGATACGACGTCTCGGAGTTTAAAATCGAACACAAGTTCGTTTGGACTAAAACCTGTCGTAGCATTTTTACGCGAATTAACTGACCATTGGAGATCTCTCAGTTGCAGATCCCAGTCTTTCGGATTTTCGGTGGTAGTTCGCAGAAATGTTAGAATACATTGGTTCGCGCGCTCAACCTGACCATTTGCACGAGGTGTGCGAACAGCAGTTTTTGTGTGTTTAATGTTATTTTCATTGCAAAAATCTTCAAAGCCTTTCGAAGTAAAAGATGTTCCTCTATCGGTTACGATGTGTGATGGAAGACCAAAGTACGATGACATTTCGTTAAGGGACTTAAGAACGTGCGATGTTTTTGTATCGCGAGCGGGCTTTACAACAAGAAATTTACTAAATGCATCAGAAATAGCAATTACGTAGCTATTTCCTCGCTTGCTGCGAATAAAAGGACCTAGGTGATATATATGAACGGAATTGTCATAATAGCGTCGATATAGAGGCTGCCTTCGCTTTTGTCAGTACGTTGTCTTTGATGGCAGCATTTTATACAAGCAGCTATATAGCTCTTTACGCATATTTGGAAACCAGTACGTCTGTTGAATGCGTTTGAGCGTTTTTTCAAGAGCGGGATGACCTGTCTGATCATGGCGTAATTGAACAATACGCCAGCGTACACCTTTGGGTACAACAAATTTTGCACCACCAGGTTGTTTTCTATACAAACGGTTGTTACATAGTTGATATTCTGATTTTAGTGCTTGTGTTTGCGATGACTTTACTGTACTATTAAATTATTTATGTGTTGTCGTAGTTTTTCGTCCTGCATTTGCGTCGTAACGAGCCAATCATTCATGTCGATATTTACGTTCAATACGAATCCAGCTGGCTCAACCTCCCTAGCAGGTTGGTCAGGAATTCGGCTCAATGCATCAACATGTTGTAACCTACTACCTTGACGATTTACGCATTGAAAATCATACTCGAGTAATTTTAGCCACCATCGTGCTATTTTGGACTTAAGTTCTTTATTCTCTTTTACTTGCGCGATTGCAGAGCAGTCTGTTACAAGACGAAAGGGTTTTCCTAGTAGGTATATGCGAAAACGTTGTAGTGTTTCCACAACAGCGAGCACTTCGAGCTCGTAGCTGTGGTATCGAGCTTCGGTATCGGCGGAATGACGACTATAATAAAATACGGGCCGCCATTCACCCCCACCCCCTTATGTAGTCCCGGTGTAATGCCGTTCTCGTTAATGCCGTGTCCAAGGTACTCAATCTCTGTTGCCAGGAATTTACACTTATCAGGGCGTAATGTAAGTTCTGCTTCTTTTAAAAGTTTTAGGAATCGCTCTAAACATAGCAGTCCTTCACATACAGTTTTACTTGGTATTACGATGCCGTCTAAATAAATTACAACTTCGCCCGAATTCATTTTAGCCGCGATTTTATTCATTATAGACTGGAAAGTCGCCGGCGCGTTTACGAGACCGAAAGGCATGCGGTTAAACTCGAAGTGTCCATCTAACGTTACGAACGCGGTATATTGTTTCGACGGCTCATCGATTTCTATCTGATGCTAGCCCATACGGAGGTCGAGAGTACTAAAATACCGGTTACCCGAGAGTTGCGCAAATTGTTCCACCATGTTTGGCATGGGAAATGGTTAATTCACTGTGTTTTTGTTAAGGCAACGGTAATCTATGCAGAGTCTATGCTCTTTGTTCTTTTTCTCCACTAAAACAACTGGAGACGAAAACGAAGATTCGCTCGGACGAATTATATTATTTTCTAGCAACTCCGAAATTATGTGCGATATTATCGGAGGTTTAGCAAACTGAACTCGATATGGTTTTAACTGAATCGGCGTATCATTCTTTAAAACAATTTTCATTTTTGAAACCCCGCATTTTCCAATATTTTCGATATTACTTGCAAACACCCCTCTGTACTCGTTAGTACGTTTTCGAATTGTTGATTCTCTCTTTCATTTAACCCATGTGGACTAGTTATGTTACGAACTTGTTCGATACGACATTCATCGTTTTGAATTATTAAACGCGTACTCGAACCGCACAGTACATCCTTTCCGATGAGTACGTTTTCCGAAATTAGTTCGTCACTAATAAGCACTATATTTGCTTCAAATGCGTGATCATCAATCTTTAACAATACATTCATTACACAAGTGGAAATGTATTCTCCACCACCAAAACCTCGTAGTACTGTTATCACGTTTTTGAGTGTTCGTATACGGTTAGCAAATGTTTTTCGTACTAGCGTACGGGTACTACCTGGGTCGACGAAACCATTTGTGGCATGACCATTTACGCTTATATTCTTCACGATACCGTCGATTTTTTTTAACATTTTTATAAACAACCGGAGCTTCTATTGTGTTTACGATATCTTTCTTTTGGACTGGACACTCTATGTGTCGTGCGTTGACACTTTGAACACCTTTGTTTTTTCTGTGGCTCTGTACAATTAATAGCTAAGTGACCGAATTTAGCACAATTATAGCACTTTAGATTATTTGTTGCACGCGGCATTTGTATATTTTTAGACGAATCAACGGATCCTTTCACATCTACTGGTTGCGATTTTGTTGTGGAATAACTTATTTTTGGTTTATATGCACTTTGCTGTACGTCGTTATAAACATTGTAACTCATTATGTCCTTCAACAAATCTTGACACCGCGTATATTCGTTCGATATTTTGAGTTTAAGATCGTTATCATTTACACAATTTATAATGTGTCGCGCAATACTAGATTCTGTTAACCCACCTTTATTTCCAAGTGCTAACATTTTATAAAAGTATTCAACCGGCGATTCGTTTTGGTTACGTTTTCTTCGCGAGAGTTTTATATGCGAATCCGCTTCATTAATCGTATACGGAAAATCTGTTAAGAATTTGTTTACAAACTGTGGCCAATTTACAAAAGCGCACTGTAGTGAATCGATACATAATTTTGTGGCACCACGCATCTTTTGTTGCACCGCAAAAATTATGGCACTTTCTTGCCAATTATAGGCACTTTTCAGCATTTCAACACGTTTAACGAATTGAATTTAAAGATGTTTCGCTTGTTGGGTTATAATCAGGTAATAGCTCAACAATATCTTTGATCTTATAAGAAGAATATTCGGAATACAATGGGATTGGAACACTATTTGCATGAAAAACATTTCTTCCAATTGGAATTTGTTGCAAAAGTGCAGTTGGTATCTCTGCCCTCTGCCACTGCGGCATGAAATTGCCACTTACATACGTTGTTGTTGTTGTTGGTTGCATATTTGTATTACACGTATACACGGGTGTAACAGGTGATGACGATATTGTCGGCTCAAAATTTTGCGTACGCGAATTCACTCGCGCATTTACATTTGTTGTTGTTTGTTTATTTACTAGGCGCACAATAGTTTTCTCGAGCGCAGATATACGTTCTACCATAGTGACTTCGTTTGCTTCACTTTCATATTCGCTAAGATTATTTTCTTCATTTATATTTAAACGGTGCAGGAGTTGGTTTTTCGTGCCAGACGTTGGCATACCAGCGTCCTTGCATTTTTTTCGCAATTCTTTTAAAGTAATATTTATTTTTTGTATACCCGACAACACAAATGTACGAGCGATTAATAATGACACACGTGCGAGTATGAGATAGATATAAACACGGTTTTTTGAAACGTTAGCGAATGCGTTTTATGAAACACAAACCAAATATAAAACGAAAATACAAAGAGATGCGACAATTGATGTATGTATGCACGAACTGCAAAACTACCAATTCGAATTTTGGCCGTGAACGCAGCTACAAAGCGTATGTCGCTGGAGCCCTAAAATTTGCCGGAGTCTCACAAAATGTGTGGTTATGTTCCGTGTTAAAACGTTTGACACTTTCTATTTCACGCGTTTTCACAACTAAAGCCGTTTGGTTATTTAGTTTTGATAACGCTTGTTTCAGTTATACATTTTTTTAATATTTTAAATTAATAACTTCACAAATTTTCGCACCGTTCTTAGGCGTAGTTCAATCTTACTTCTGAACTGTCGTATATATACCGAATGTCGACACACATGTATATACACGATATATTACTTACGTATCAGGATGTTCGTTTACTAATAAAAGTGTTCAAACGTTAGTTTAAATTAGTAGATATTATAATTAGTTTAGCATTTTGTAGAAAATGTATTGTGAATACAAAGTTATAAATTAATATTCGATATTTTATAATAAACCGCACTGCTCGTATTCGTCTCAACCGCTCTTCGGAGATATTCGTTTACTAGTGACACCGGTAGAGTCGCGTTGTCAGTGTTGGACTTGTAGGGATGCATTTTAATAAGCATGACACGAGTCTGTCATCATAGTTGCTTGGCGCTTAGCTGACTAGGTAGTTTTGGAGATTGCATAGCAAATACCGTGAGCTTTTTGCGTATTTCCGGATAGCTGATGAAAACTAGAACTACAAATTGAGTTTTTATTCTTCTCCAAATTGTCTCCCAATTCGATGGATATTCTCTTCTTCTTTCATTTCCAAATACAGGCGTCAATGGAAATACCTTCATTAGAAAAAGAAAAAAATGTGTTCGAAAATTAACGCACAAAAGGCACGATAATAAAGAAACATTTTCACTCTATTTCCTGGAAGATTGAAACTTTTTTTCGATACAAAGGAAGCGTTCAATACCGTCTCTCACCATTGATAGACCACGACTGCCGTTCCAAATAAGCCCTGTTTCAGAAAAATTCTATAATAGCGCTCTATGCAAAGCGCCCTATCTTAGATTTTTTTTTGCAAAACGCCCTATCTTAGATTTTTTTAAACACTTTTTTTCAACACTTCTTGAATTTAAGCTTAGATATAGCGTTTTCGAAACAAAGTCTGAATTTAAGATAGGGCGTTTCTGAAACAAATTCTGATATAGGGCGTTATTCAAAGGTTTTCAAAACGGCAGCCGAGATGGGGCGATATTCCACCTAGAAGTCGACTATTTTTTAAGACAGCTGATATTCCAAATATACAGCGGTAACATACATCCTTTCGTACTGTAAACCGGCGTGATCTTAACTCGATAGGACTAGCATAGTTTAATACTTTAAAGAATTCTCTTTATGACAACATTTATCTGGCCCGTTTTCTCGACGATAAGTTCTCCACAAGTGTCAGAATTTATTCGAAATATCAAGTTAAGGCGAAGGACCGTAAACACTTAAATATTCTTCGAAACTCTGCCTACCAAAATGGTCAATAAAGATTTATACATAAGATTTTACATCACGTGTGTAATATATCCCACAACCGTGTAATGTAAGCCTTTACATACATTTAATATTCAAATGCTAGAGTAAGTCCATAATTATTGTTGCCTAGTTACATATCCAAAAATATTATACAACTGCATTGTATATAAACATATTTATGTATAGATATATGTATGTATGTATGTCTTAATGTTCAAATATTTTATATTTAGCTCTAATTATTTAATATTGCACGCAATTTATTTTGATTTGAGCTACTAAACGGTTCAGCTTTACGCTCTTAAATTACTGCTCGATTAAGATGCATTTCCTGTTATGCAAATTGATAGCAAGTGAACGTTATTTGAAATTAAGTAGTAAACTTGTTCGTTGAATAATTTTAAATGATTATTTACATTTTCCAATCTGTGTTCAGTGATAACAAAGTGCGGCTGAATTTTAATGAATCTCAGAAATGTTTACCGAGAGAGATTTAAATTTCTTAAGTAGTCTTACTTTTGTTTAAAAAGATAATTAACTGGTCCCTTATGAGATGAAATAAAATAAAATTGGATCATGGGAAGCCAAAACTATATGACTCTGCTTGTTTTTTACAAATTAGACATAGAACATCATTTCGGTATTTTTATTTTACTCGCCTAACGGTAGATATACTTATAAAGTGGCGAACGATCGGTTATTTTTCATCTTTTTCCACTTCCGATTCTTTTTCTTCTTATAACAGTACCTCGTCTCATCCAATGGGTTTCAAAACTCACGAATTGTCTTCGATATCGGTTTACCGAAGACCAAAGAAAGTAGCTGTTTCAACTGATTTGGAGGATACTAACATTCTTGTAATGGGCTTTGGTCCTACATTACAATTAAAACAAGTAAAGAAGTCTAAGTTCGGGTGAAACCGAACATTACATACCCAGCTGTACACTTGAAACGCTGTTGTTGTTTGTTTTGTGTGCTTAAGAGTGTTACAAGGCAATAATACCTGTACATATGGTTCTATTCTGAAATAAATTTTCTTCGAGTTATGGCTCCCGAAACATAGAAAATTGCTGAGTCATAAAAGGGGCGTTGCCACGCCCATTTTTTAAAATTTGAAGTTTTCCCTATTTACTGTTATAAATCCATGATAAATGAAATGCCATTGATAGAAAGCTCTTTTTTGCAAAGATATAGCTTATTTTATTCACCCACGACCCTTTTAAAAATCTTTTATACAAAAGTGGGCGTGGTCCTTAACCGATTTCATTAAGTTTTCTTCAAAGCATTCATTATAGCAAAGGCAACCTCTCTGCCGAATTTTGTTACGATAGGTTTAACGATTTTTGATGTATGATTAATAATATTTGTAAAATTGATTTTATCACGTAGTGGGCCGTGCCACGTACATTTAAAAAATGTTCTTCAAATCTTTATCAAGAGTCTCAATATCAGTCCACACGTCAAATTTCAACATACTAGGTGTATTATTTAATAAATAATCAGGTTTTTTGTATTTTCCAAAATGTTATATATATAAAAAGTGGACGTGGTTATCCTCCGATTTAGCTCATTTTCAATACCAATATATTCTGGGTCCAGATAAGCGTGTGTAATAAATTTTGTGAAGATATCTCAATATTTACTCAAGTTATGGTGTTAACAGATAGACGGACGGACGGACGACGGATGGGCGGACATGGCTCAATTTTTTTTTTTTATACTGATGATTTAGATACATGGAAGTATATATCTATCTCGATTCCTTTATACCTGTATAATCAACCGTAATCCAATCAAAGTTATAATACCCTGTGTACAAGTACAGCTGGGTATAAATATGCTAAGTGTCAGTTGGGGACATAATAAGTGCAGGAAAAAAGTATATTAAGTATAACGGGGTTATTTGTGTTAAAGTAAGGGTTTAACCAACCAATAACAAGATCGGTTTTGAGCCTAAGTGACGCGCTACTTCTGGGAAGTCTACTTTTCTCAACTGTAAGATATAGGTATTGAACTCTACCATCGGCTATAAAATTTTTCTTGCTCTTCTATATAAATGATTGCTTTCGTAAATTTCAAACAACTTCATACTGCTTAATTAGGGGCATCATATTTTCCTAGGAAACGCGCCCAATTACGTAATGCGCACTTAGGAAAAAATGGCGACTCTCTCTAGTGGAGCAAGAAACTTTGTTATGTAAAAGTTACACAGAATATTGAAAAAGATACCATTCTGGGATACTTCCCTCTTTAGCCTTACGGGACTTAGGAATTTCCTTCCTTAACTTTATTTATGCCTGCCGGGCACTCAAACACAGTCCACCTTTTAGAGTTGGGGTGAAGAAATGATCTCTTTATATTTACTAGAGCGGAACACGAGCACAACACACGCTCAACTCGCAAAACTCTATTCACAAATTCAGCCGCCATGTATGAATAACGTTGGGAGCCTTATCTTGCTCTTGTTAATTAAACGGCTCGCCCCTTGAATGCGGAATCTCTTCGTAGTGCTTGGGAGGAAGTTAAAAATAAGTCAAACCAGAGGTAACTTCACCACAAACAATACATTTTGGACTATTTGAGAAAAGCTTCGTCGGCTTCTTATCGGTAACAACCGATACCGACATTTCCTTGTCAAAAGCGTAATTATAGTCCAGCTAACCGTTTGTTATCGGCCAGGCATAGTTGATTCATTTGATTCTTTTTGGTTTCTTATTCACTTGGTAAAGAATTTCTATTGAAGTTTTATCGGTATCTCTTTTATCACAAACCTATGAGGTACCGATAAAAAGGTTTCGATAAAAACATGATTACTTCTTGATAGCAAATTTATTACTTTTTAATAACAAGTCGCAAATTTTTCGATAACTAATCTATAATTTTATTTAAAAATTCATGAGCTTAACACCGGCTTATAATAATTGAATATTCAACTATTATATTTTTTCTAAGGGAAACTTAAAAGAAAGAAAGAAACATTTACTGGCATATTGCGATGGTACCATTTCGAAAACCGCCTCGTAATAATCGATAATTTTTCGATTAAAAAACGAAAAAGACTGTGATAGCGAATTTTTAACAGTCCGATAACTAATCAATAACTTTTCGATAAAAAATCGATAACTATTTGATAAAACATCGATAACTTTTGTTAAATATTAGAAAAACTTTCTATAGTAAATCGATAACAAATTCGCCAATAAAAAATCGACAGCTCATCTAAAACATTTCTTCTTGATTGCAAGTTGAAAACACTTCGATACTTCGTATATACATATTTCTTCGATGACACAGCGATAAGAAACCGATAACTTCTTCGTAAGTATTCTATATTCCGCCCCAAAATGTCAACACTTCAATACTAAATTGATTACCCTCGCAAACTGAAGTTTGAGTACGATTGTAATAACGACATTACAAGCAGGAACGAGTGGAAGATAAACCCGGGCATAACGGTCGACGACACCTAAATCTACACTGACGGCTCCGAGATGGAATCGGGAGTGGGGGCCGGAGTCTCCTCTGAGTCCCTAGATTTGTCTGCATCATTCAGACTCCCCTCGCACTGCAGCGTGTTTCAAGCAGAAATCCTCGCGATTTGGTAAGCCTGCAAATCACTGGAGGGCTTGAATGTAGCTGGTAAAGTTTTCATCGTGTCGGAGAGCCAAGCAGCAATACAAGCGCTTTCCTCGCCACACATTAATTCAAAATTAGTGTGGGCTTGTAAGCGACTTATATCCCACTTATCCACCAATCTAGAACTACGCGTTATCTGGGTCCCGGGTCATAGGGGGATAGAGGGTAGCGAGAAAGCCGAAGAGCTAGCATGCAGGGGCTCATCAGAGATGAACGAGGAAATAACCAGTGTCGAAGTAGGCATACCCTTAGCAGTAGCCAAGGAGAATATCCAAAGCTTCTACTTGAAGAAAGCACAAACAAAGTGGAATAACATCACCACCTGTGCAATATCAAAATCCATTTGTCAAATTATGATGGAAAGAGGACGAGAAGTGTTATGAACTAATCCAGGGCTAACACACGCAAACTGATAGCAGTCTGCACCGGTTATTGGGCAGTAGGCACGCATGCGGAAAAGATGGGCATTCAGTATAACGTCTACTGCAGAAGCTGCAAAGATCCAAATGCCAGGGAGACAGTAGAACACTTTATGTGTAAATTCCCGGCTCTAGCTAGAGCCCGGTGAAGGTTCCTTGGAACCCCGATTGTAGAAGACCTCAGAGGGTTATCTGTGATACCAATCCCGAATATTCTTAATTTTATCAACACATCTGGCTGGTTGTAATACATTGACCGTAACCTTCCGTAGGTTTTTAGATGAGTTACATGGCATCAAAACGACTTTAAGTAGCTACTTGGGTGACCGGGTCGCAGCCATTTAACCTACCTAGCTACACGCCGTCCGATTTCGGTGCCATCTTCAGTTCCTGAAGTTAATTGACGTCATGTCCTTGTGAGGTGGTCTTACGTCCAATTAATTTTATGACCATTTAAAGTGAAAATAATTTCGTTAAATTTTATAGTTGCTGACCTTATCTTATCCCAACAAAAATATATGGCAGAATGCCTAATTAATATTTGTGTTGCCGGCATTTTAGAAAGTGCACACGAGCTGCGCTAATACTAATGCATTTTCATAGTGATTACAGTTTTGTGTAAATTTATAAAGAGTTTTTTAAATTTCCGTATGCTGAGAATATAGCAGATGACCTCATTCATAATGATCCCGTATCCATTTCAATTTTTCACATTCATCTCTTGTGCTTGTATGTATGTATAACTTATTAACTTAACAAAGGTCACTAGAAGGCGTAACAATGACAGCTGTGCATAAATTAACATTAATTTAGCAAACATCGTTTTATACTTATCAACTTTGTTATTATTCGATTTGTTTAGCTCCTTAGCGAGTTATCTGATCTTTAATATGCAGAAGTCATACAAATCGCAAGCTAAATAGTTTCTATACGTGCACACCCACTTTAAGCGACATAGCATATAATAATATATGAACATGTTTGTGAGTACATATGTATGTATGGATATGTTAACGTGATTGGAAATAATCAGTGTAGCAAATAGGGATTTATAACCGAAAGACAAACGACAAACAAATGATTACCGCATCAGCAGCTACTGTGATACAAAACTAATAAAACAACAACAAGTGAAGTTTTCAATACGAAACAAAAACAAAATACGCATTTATGTACGCACATACATACGTTTGTGGGTGTGTTATATCAATATTATCAAACAAAGTCTTTTCCTACAACCGCAGCTTCGAATACTCTCACGAGTATAAAGAGTGAACGAACGTTATCTCATCTATAAGTTTAGACAAAGTTATATTATTTCCAGACCAGTGATATATTTTTCAGCACTTATTTCTTATTTTTATACTCAGTTGAGCAGAGCTCACATAGTATATTAAGTTTGATTCGATAACGGTTGGTTGTACATATATAAAGGAATCGAGATAGATATAGACTTCCATATATCAAAACCATCAGTATCGAAAAAAAATTCGATTGAGCCATGTCCGTCCGTCCGTCCGTCCGTTAACACAATAACTTGAGTAAAGTTTGAGGTATCTTGATGAAATTTGGTATGTAGGTTCCTGAGCACTCATCTCACATCGCTATTTAAAATGAACGATATCGGACTATAACCACGCCCACTTTTTCGATATCGAAAATTTTGAAAAACCGAAAAAGTGCGATAATTCATTACAAAAGACAGATAAAGCGACGAAACTTTGGTGATGAGTTGAACTTATGACGCAGAATAGAAAACTAGTAAAATTTTGGACAATGGGCGTGGCACCGCCCACTTTTAAAAGAAGGTAATTTAAAAATTTTGCAAGCTGTAATTTGGCAGTCGTTGAAGATATCATGATGAAATTTGGCAGGAACGTTACCCTTATTACTTTATGTCTGCTTAATAAAAATTAGCAAAATCGGAGAAGGACCACGCCCACTTTTAAAAAAAATTTTTTTATGTAAAATTTTAACAAAAAATTTAATATCTTTACAGTATATAAGTAAATTATGTCAACATTCAACTCCAGTAATGATATGGTGCAACAAAATACAAAAATAAAAGAAAATTTCAAAATGGGCGTGGCTCCGCCCTTTTTCATTTAATTTGTCTAGAATACTTTTAACGCGATAAGTCGAAAAAAAATTAACCGATCCTTTTGAAATTTGGTAGGGGCATAGATTTTATGACGCTAACTGTTTTCTGTGAAAATGGGCGAAATCGGTTGATGCCACGCCCAGTTTTTATACACAGTCGTCCGTCTGTCCTTCCGCATGGCCGTTAACACGATAACTTGAGCAAAAATCGACATATCTTTAATGAACTTAGTTCACGTGCTTACTTGAACTCACTTTATCTTGGTATGAAAAGTGAACGAAATCCGACTATGACCACGCCGATATCGAAAATTACGAAAAATGAAAAAAATGCCATAATTCTATACCAAATACGAAAAAAGGGATGAAACATGGTAAGGTAATTGGATTGTTTTATTGACGCGAAGTATAACTTTAGAAAAAACTTTATAAAATGGTTGTGACACCTACCCTATTAAGTAGAAGAAAATGAAAAAGTTCTGCAGGGCGAAATAAAAAACCCTTAAAATCTTGGCAGGTATTACATATATAAATTAATTAGCGGTATCCAACAGATGATGTTCTGGGTCGATATCTGGAAAACGCCTTCACATATACAACTACCACCACTCCCTTTTAAAACTCTCATTAATACCTTTAATTTGATACCCATATCGTACAAACTCATTCTAGAGTCACCCCTGGTCCACCTTTGTGGCGATATCGCGAAAAGGCGAACACCTATAGAACGAAGGCCCACTCCCTTTTAAAAATACTCATTAACACCTTTCATTTGATACCCATATCGTACAAACAAAGTCTAGAGTCACCCCTGGTCCACCTTTATTGCGATACCTCGAAAAGGCGTCCACCTATAGAACTAAGGCCCACTGCCTTTTAAAATACTCATTAACTCCTTTCGTTTGATACCCATATTGCACAAACGAATTCTAGAGTCACCCCTGGCCCACATTTATGGCGATATCTCGAAACGGCGTCCACCTACGGAACTAAGGATTACTCCCTTTTAAAATACTCATTAACACCTTTCATTTGATACCCATATCGTACAAACGCATTCTAGAGTCAACCCTGATCCACCTTTATGGCTATATCCCTAAATGGCGTCCACCTATAGAACTATGGCCCACTTACTCATAAAATACTCTTTAATGCCTTTCATTTGATAAACATGTCATACAAACACATTCCAGGGTTTCCCTCGGTTCATTTTCCTACATGGTTATTTTCCCTTATGTTGTCACCATAGCTCTCAACTGAGTATGTAATGTTCGGTTACACCCGAACTTAACCTTCCTTACTTGTTGGATATAAAGTCTTGACTTACTAGGGTGGTCAAAAAGTAAAGTAATTAAGGTTTTATTGTTCGTTTGCATTTGGAATGCATAGCGGGGCAAAATATTTTCTTTAGTGCCTAAACAAAAACGTTCTAACTCAGAATTTTATTTGAAAAACAGTATTTTTAAATATTTTGGAAAACAATTGCAGTCCCACTCTCTTGTTGCATACAAAGATGTTGACTAAAACGTCGTTTCAAAACTTGTTCTTTCATTTCTCATTGAAGAACTAATTCTTCGAACTTTTCATGAATGCTTTACACAGTGAAGCGTGTGGAAATCATCTCCGGAATATCAGAGCAGCTTTTTTAGCAGGTGATACAAGATACCACCTTACAGAACACCCTCCACTGGGGAACTCCGTTGGTACTTTCTGATAGGATTAAGTATCTATACTGGAAAGGATATTGTCATGGAGAGCAAATATGAAGAATAGATCTAGAAAGGATTCGGTTGCTTTATTATGCTTTAAAAAGGGAATTCGTAAGAGCTGGGGAGTCTCGCCAAGGTAGGTGCACAGGCTTTATAGTATAGTAGTCAAGCTCAATGCGGTAATGGTCTGAGAGGATGCACTAAACAGGGCAAGTATCACCAAAATATAAGTGTTAGCATGACGTGCAGAGACGGTTGGTATCTGAGGTGCTATTAGAACCTGCCTAGGCATTGTATGTTGTGCTGAACATACATACGATGGATATTGCCGGCAAGAAGGCTGCGTGCCGGTCACTGATCAGCTTTCGTGACATGAGCTGTGGACTTTGACGTCTAAGCAATTGCAGAATTTTTACCATGCTTGAATACATCACGGACAAGACAGACTACATATTGCAAGTTTATGTTGCGTTATCACTGTAGCGTCTTCTGATCGGTGGTTGCCGCATTTAACCCTAGTGAGATAACGTACGTCTGTGAGAAGTACGTCGTTTAAATTTTGCTCTCAGTCTCCCACAATCGTAAAGAGAGAACATTCTCATTCTCAGTTTTCTCAACTACCATTTCCAGCTTTTCAGTGGGGGGTGTTTTTCAGTAGTAACTTTTTTTTTTGCTGAAATATATATGATTGTTTTTTAAAAATTCGTCTAAGAAACGTATCGTTATCTTTTACGTGACTACAAATTCTATATGTAATTTTTGCCTAAAATGGTAATTTTATCTAATATTTTTTTAAGTATAGTTAAGAACAGTTAATTCATTCAATTGAGGTACACAAAAATGTATTTTATTTAAATTTTTTTGCTATATACTGAGGTCCTTCGAAAAAGTTTGATTTTTGTAAGGACAGTCCAAGACAAGTCAAACTTAGTTTTTAGTATATTAAAAAAACACAATATTTTTCTTTAAAAAACATTTAAAACAAGTGAATATGTATCAAATAAATGATTAAAAAAAACAAAAAAAAATTTTAGTTTTTCTTATATCTTAGGGTCCTTAAACTTGAACACGTCTCTCAGACGTACGTTATCTTTCTAGGGTAAAAAATTAACGTTATCTTTCTAGGGTTAAGGATGGCGGGAATGGGATGCTATCTAGTACTATCACAGCTAGAGAACTAAAAATCTACTCCGGTTGTCAAGCGACTATTAAAGCCGTAAATGCAGTGATCGCTAGTGATATGGGAATGTCTGTACTCGCTTGCTATTGCGTCGAACTCTTTAATTTAATATTATCTGGCTCCCGGGGAATATGACATGTGTGAATGGGCACAAATAAACCGAATAAAAATAGATGTAGGGGTTGGACAAGTTATTGTCTAATCGGGGTCCATGTGGTACGTCTCAACATACTGGAAAAACTCTTTATGCTTGACAATCTAGCTTCATCCAGAACTAGACGAAAGCATTTCGGTTTCGTCTTACTAAGATATCCGAACAAATGGTTCTCTTTATAGCTATAGCTTATGCCACCGTTGTCTTCTGTGGTATCAAAACGATCATTTTTGTTGTAAAAGTGAGTTTCCACTGCCGTAGTGCTACCAATCAACCTAACCTCACCCACGCAGTGAAAACGTATTGAATTTATAAAGCAAAATCTTATAAGGAACGTCTATTTTGGATCTATGGAATTGACAAAGTGCGTCATTCTAAAAAAATCATCGGTAATATATGACGAGTGAATACTTAAACAGAATCGCATAAATCACCACCCTAATATTAAGGCTAACCTTTAATATATCCTACATCTTCCACCATTTTACCACCTCACATTTCTTTGCATGACTATTTGTTTACTTGTTAGTTGGTTTGCTGATTTCTGTAGCTAATTTGTGCTTTTGCGTTAGCAGTTTGTGACCTTTTTACACCACACACATACATCGCATTTACATACATATGTATGTGTGCGATAGACTGGTGCCAAAAAAATGTTGTTTGTTGCTTCAAGGTATGCAACTAACTTTCGTCGTGGGTCTTTGAAGGTAACACTTCTCTGCCTACTATAATAGAGATGTTGATAAAGCGCTTAGAAGAGATGATTAACCCGAGCCCACAATCGATGATGATGAAATTATTCCCAACCCTAGCTATGTACTGCATTTAAGCTCAGATGTGGCGAACATGGTAATATTCCTGACGAAATGTAATGCAAAGTAGGTTCGATAAGGGATATTTGGTGGAATTTATATATTTTTTTCTCATTGTATTCCAGAATATTTTGTTATCATATTTTAACATGGGAATATTTCATAGCAGCTTAGCAGTGGAAATTTTGTTATAAAATTTTCGGGATCAGTCCCTTTGATCACTTGATTTATCGAAAAGTTGAATTACAAATGATTAGTCTACTACCAGTGGAATACCAATATACCTACGTTTCCAATAGCTTTCTATTTTCGTTGTCTCAACTAATAAATAAATTAGTATAGTTTCTAAAATTGTTGTTGCTATTCAACATATAGATACCCAAGTGTTGAGATATTTGTTTAGAAACATGTGCAAAGTCAGAAATGTTTGTATATTCAGTCCACCACAGATAGCTGTTTGTGATTGTACATTAGACTGGCCGTAAATTTTTTTTTGGAAAACCTTTAATTTTTTCATCTTAAAATATGAGGTTATGTGTAAAAAGAAACAGTATAATTTTTCAGCTCGATCCGATCATCCCTTAACGTGCCTTGTGAAGGCCAAATTACGTAGAACTTCAAGAAAATTACCATTTTTACCATTTTTAGTGTCATTTTTCAGTTTTTTGAAGTTTGTTCAAATTGTTTTTAAAACGACAAAAGAACAAGTTAAAGAAGTGTAACAAAACAGTTGCTTTAATTCACTGTTTTTTTATTGGTATATAGTACTATTTCCCAAAGAAATAAAAGTTGATTACTTGTTTAATGACAGACGATTTGGTGCAAGATGGATAACTTTGCCTGTAGTGCTCAACAACTTGCAATAAGTACTGTGTATCTTCTTCATTATAAGTCAGTGATGGATTGAAGTCGGTGATCAATTTCAATGCTCTCTCAGCAACGTCATTGACTACAGTTAAATGTTGACAAATTCCTTTTCCTGCCTCATAATCTTCTCTCTCTTGCCATGTGGAAGGATCCGATTGCAAAAAACTTGTTTCTATTTCTAAACGTGTCAAAAATGCTTTAGTTCTTGGTGAAACAAAATTACCTATATCCTTGCTGCCATAGAGAAGTATATCGGGCATTGTTGCGGTAATTCGTTTTGGAACAGCATTGTCATCTTGGTTTTCTTTATTAATGGCTTTTACCTGCTGATTATGCAACGGAATTTTTTCATCAAAAAATGAAAGGCCAACAGCTTCTTCCGGCAAGTACTATAAATGATTTTTTATTTTTTGTAATAAAGCGTTGGAAACTTTTATCAAAATAGGCAATCGAATCTTGAATGAACCTTAGGTCATTATGTGGAGCAGCTATTGGATCTACACTACGAAACCAATACGGAACGTAGATGAAGACCAGAAAAATACAAATGCTTCGTAGACTATTTTTCTCTGAAGTTGTTAATTTGAATTTGTCGCAAAACAGAAAAATGTTGTAACAATACAGACAATTCGACATAAATCTTGCGTGCGATGTTGCGTCAGGTGACCGAACTTGTGAAAAACTTGGTACGTCTTCCCCAACAAAGAGTAGATATAGTTGTAACAGCTCCTTATAATCAACACGAATGTGGTGTTTATTTAACGTAGTTAAGCAGAAATTCTTAAAAGGATCTATTTTTGCTATTGTTAAGACTCGCCGATCTTCTACGTCCGATATTCCACTTTTGAAGGATTTAGGGTTAATATTTTTCCAGTAGCTAGAAAAACGATTGAAAAGTGGAACATCTGGGGCTGATGATTTATCAAAATTCAATTGAAACACTGCTTTTACTAACAGCTCGCTAACATGATGACGACATGGGAAGAAAAGTAGAGTGCGGTCTATTCTTTTTTCAAGCATGACAGCAGCTCAATTATTAAGTCCAGTATTAGCAGCCGTTGTATCAAATGATACAATTTCCACTAATTCTTCGAGTTTCCATGCGCACAAAAAATTATAAATTTCTGCAGATATAGTCTCTTCTCTCCCTTTGAATTTTCCATTTTAGGTATACCTAGCAGTTTCTACATGTTTTGCCCCGTTACAACGAGAGACAATCGATCCTTTTTTTCGGTGCCACTGATTGCTAGAAAAAGCTTACCATCCCAGTGAAGAACAAAAATTTCAGGAATCTAAAGCAGTATAAAAAATCAAACATACTTATAAACGTATTCAAAAATACAAATTTATTACATCGAATCCATCAATAATCTCTTCTGGTTGTCTGCGACGAAAATTCTTTCTCATCGAATGTACTGTGGTTCGATTGAGGGCTAAATCTTCCATTTTTGTCGGCAATTTTCCACCATTAACTTCTTGCAGTTTGTTTACCAAGGCGGAAACCGTTGCACTCACCAAATTCATGGCATCTCTTGTAGAGAGCCTACATTTGTCCATACTCGCAAGCATTCTATCATCAATGAAATTAATTTTTCCGAGATTTGGTTTTGTTTGTTCTAACCTAATGTCAGTATTTTCACTATCAATTATATCAGTAGGCACATTTTCTTCACCAGGTACACAGTCCATATCACTGTCTTCGGGGAAAGTTCTTCCAAAAGCGTTAGTATATTCAGCAGCTAGATATATGAAAGTGACTTAAAATTAAAAAAAAAAAACTGCAAACTTAAACTAAAATGTACTTTCCTTGGATTTGATGCTTTTCAACACGCTTTCTTTCTTCTTCCATTCGTTGTTCGTTGCGTTTTTGTTTTCTAGCCAATACAGTATCAGCACCACACATACTACCTGGACGACCTTTATTCCTTTGAAGCAAAAGAAAATCTTTATCTTCCTGTATTTTTATTATATCCAGGGCATTCTGGGCTGCTAAGTCGAATATGTAGTTCTCAATTTTATCTAAAAAGTCTGCTTCATTTTTGCGATACTCTGCATAAGGAAATTTGCAATTTTTTTGTAAATTTCTCCATTTCTGGTAAAGTATTTTTAATTTTTTAATACAATTGCCTTCTTTCATTGTAGGGATGTTTGCTTTTTTTCCAAAATTCAATCGTGGCACAAATCGTGAATTTCATGCTGAATTGCAAACTCATATTTTCCTTGCGCATTTTGTAAATTAATAATTGGAGCACCTGTTTCCCTGATGGCAACTTGGCCCCAGAAATAACACTCTCATAGTTCCCCACTAAAAATATATCTTGCTCAAAACGTAGTCTTTTCTTTGAAATGCCCGCCGACGATTTATAACTCATTTTTTTACCGATTAGTTAATTTTTAGCTTCAAAACAAGGCAATGCCACCGACTATATTGCAAATATGGACAAGAAGAACAAGACTTTGTCAGCTGTTTTCCTAATTGCGATATGTAATTGGCATAAAGCGGAATAAAGTAACCACGATTATCTATATATATTATACCTACTTTGAGCTCCACAAGGCACGTTTTAGCATTATCGCATCGAGCTGAAAAATTACACCATTTCTTTTTACATCTAACCTCATGTTTTAAGAAGAAAAAATTTCAGGATTTTCAATATTTATTTTTCTCCATACGAGTTGCGGCCAGTCTATTGTACACTTGTGTAACTTAACCGTTATTTACAGACAATGTCATACGAGATTTTGTTCATGTTGAAGGTGGTTACTTTGACATACACAGATGGGGGTCTCAAACAAAATTTACAAATCAGGTCATATGTTTACTTGTTAGTGAAGGCATCGTAATGGCAATGTGAATATACCCTGAAAGAAATTAGAAACGTAAGCGATAGGCACTGTCCTTTGATTTCGTAAACTGGGTACTTGAGAATTCAACAGTGCTCATTGTATCGACTGAAATGCATGCGTGTGATATTAACATATTTCAAAAAGTGCATTCCGCTCTTCTTCTCTCCTTTTGCTATTTCCCTTTTCGTCTCACTCCGTCTCCCCCTCTACACCTTTCTCCCTCTTTCTGAAATGACAAAAAAAAATAGTATGAAACAGAAGATAACGTAAAACAAGGAAAGGCACAGAGTGGTAGGAAAAGAAAAAAGAGTCAGAGAAGGGGCTAGATGAAAAGTAGAAATCGAAACCAATTTGTTACTGAAGTGTTATCAGCTTTTTGTCGATGAGCTATCGGGTTCTTTTCGAAGGGATATCGGCGTGCTATACTTTTCTTAACAACAAGTTTATCATCGTGGAGTTGCAGATAAGTTATTTATGGGTTGTTTTCGAAGTGATATGATATATGATAATATCCATAACAAAGCTCATCTTTGAACTAACGAGTAATCGTCGACGAGTTATAGGTTTGTTATGAAAAAGTTATGTATTTATTATCCAAGGATTGACGAATCATCACATATATTATTTCTAATTGTTATATTTATGTAAGGGTCCCTTTCTCGTTCTTATCTGGAATCCAAACCTATAAATAAAATTTGGTTGTAAAGATGGAGATTCGGGCTATTGGCGAGCTTCGGGCAATTTTGGTCGTAGTTCTTTTTTTAGCTATATTTTGTTAAAATAAACCATTGTAATCTCACAAAGAAATCTATTTTAACTATGGCACTATTGTGAATATTTGCACTGCATTACCGGCAGTTGCTACTGTATGCTAGATGGTAGCGCAAGCTGTAAGTTTTTATTGATTGACGGCAGTTGCTGTTATACGCTAAATGGTCGCGTAAGCTGTAATTTAATAGAACAGCTGATTTCTGTTGATATTTTATATTGTTTGCGCAAGATGCAAACTCGAACATATTATTTCTAATTTCTGTTTTTATGTAAGGGTCCCTTTTTCGCTCTTATTTGTAATCCAAATCTATAAATAAAGCTTTGGTTGTAAAGATGGAAATTCGAGCAATTAGGGAACTTTGGGCAATTTGGTCGTAGTGCTTTTGTTTAGCCATATTTTATTAAAATGATTTGTTAAAAATTAACGATTGTGAGAACACAGAGAAATCTATTTGTACTATGGCACTATTGCGAATATTTGCACTGCATTACCGATATTTTCTACCATACGCCAGATTGCAGTGCAAGCCTGTACGTTTTAATTGATTGATAGAACAGCTAATTTCTGTTGGCATTTGATAGGAGACTTTTATATTTGTTGCGCGAGATACGCACGGGTCCGGCTCGCATTTCATAATAAATACGTTACCGAAAAGTTATCGACTAGTTTTTGTTTTAAATTTATTGAATAGTTATCGGATTTTATCGACTATTTATTGAAAGTTTATCGATATTTTACTAAAAATTATAGATTTGTTAACTAAGAATTGATTTTTAACAGAAAAATTATCGATTTATTATCGGGATTTTATCTATTCGCCATGTTATCGATACATATTAAATAAAAAACGATGTCCATCGATAACATACCAAAAAATTATAGATTCTTATCAAAAATTCATCGATTCGTTAAGGCATACTTAGACCCTTATGACCATTAGCGTTTGGCGCAAATAAAAACAACTTATTTCACCACTCCAATACAAAGCCAGAATATAAGCTCTTCTTATTTGCACCAAACGCTAATGGTCAAAAGAGCGTGAGTAACCCTTAATAAATAATATAAATAAATTGACCGGAAAATTACAAAATTATCGATTTGTTTTCAACAGCTATAGCTTTTTATAGGAGCTTTACCAATAAGTTACCATCATGTTATCGCTAATGATAAAACGTCAATAAAAAGTCGATGATTAATCTGTAATCCGGCGATCTGTCAAGCCGATCGGAAATCAATAAAAATTCGATGACTTGGCGATAACAAGTCGATAGCTCGATGATAATATCGCTTTTGAAAATAAGCCGACATTAAAACATTGCTTGTCCATATCGGTTATAATCATAAGAACATCGAACTTCACTAGTAGTTTGTACTGCGCTTTTTATTTTTAAGTAGTCTCATGTTGCTCTTGGAGAGACTTGAACGCTGTCTTCACACCATTGTGGTCGCATTGCTTTGGCTTTGTTCTGATGTTTGTAAAATATCCTGCAAATATTTAAAAAAGAGTTTCTCTTGGGAAGCAATTTTATATCTCTTTACTCATATAACAGGCTTCACAGATTCACTTTTTATCTCTGTCAATCTGTAGGTATATGTGATGCAAAGTTGCTTACGTTGGAAACCGTATTTACGTATAATACGACTAAAGTGTTTGCTGAGGTCTACGTTTTTTACTCTTTTACTTTCGTAATTATCAACAGTTTTGCTAATTCTTTCATCAAATGACAGTGACAGTTAGCCAAGAGGAGAAGCCAAAAAGTAGTTAAAATATACATACTTACATGTGTATATGCTGAAAAAGAAACATGTATGTATGCACGCTGGCTTTGTCGCAGAGATTCTGCTTGCCATTAGGATTTACGACGCAGCTAACTAACAACTTATTTCTGTCGTTTATGAGTGCTTGAGTTAGTTAAGTGTTCTTGATTGTTTCTCGTTTGTCGTCGCGGTATACATACTAGCCAACATATACATATACATGCCTACATATTCGCTCGTATAGACTAACACCCGACGACATTTGAGACAAAACGTCAGCACTAATATCTTAATCATATTGGATGTTGCCTAGGCGAGAAGAAATTAATGTGCGTATAATATTTATTTGAGTTACGTATACGCCCTGGTGCCTGTTGAAATAATAAATTGCACAGTATTTAGTAAGAAAAAGATAAAGAGACAAAACATACAGAATAGTCAAAACAAATGAGTCACAATTATCAAATGAGTTTACTGCAGTTCAATTAAAAATGACAGCAAATTAACCAGTTACTATTTGAAAAGTGATTAATATATAAGAAGCGCGAAACTGTCTACCCAGCAAATATTTAGGGTCACCAAAGAGTAAATCATGCTCCTTAAATCGGAGCATTTACGCTAAGAGTCTGTTATGAAGGTTTTTCAATAGTCATGCGATATGTGTGGTGGAGGACGCTTTAAATTCATAGTTCGGTACGGTTCTTTCCTATATTTTCAGGAAGTGAATCATGTTCTAAAATAAATGATTCGTGATATGACTTTCTTAAAATCAAGATGTAGTTCCTTGACTAGCTTCTAATTTGATCACCTTTTCTTTCTGACGGCCTCGAGATATAGTGTAACCGTGCGCTGCCTACCACACCGGAGATCCTGGGTTCAATTAGAAGAAAGATTTTCTAAACGGGATCGCCCCTCGGCAGTGATTTGGTAAGCACTCCGAGTGTATTTATGTCATGAAAAGTTTTTTAGTGTAAATGCATCTGTCTTGCAAATGCGGTTCGGAATCGGCATAAGACACATAGGTTCCGTTTTGACAATTTGTATGAAAAACTAAAAGGAGTACGGCGCAAATTAGAAGAGAAGTTATATTTTGCAGAA
This sequence comes from Eurosta solidaginis, assembly GCF_040869045.1. Lineage (NCBI taxonomy): Eukaryota > Metazoa > Arthropoda > Insecta > Diptera > Tephritidae > Eurosta > Eurosta solidaginis. Next base: position 294,439,330 of record NC_090319.1, read on the forward strand.
GCTTTAATATAGCAAAAGCCCAGGCCTGGTGAAGCAGGTATTCTATATTTAACGTAGAAATTCCATAAGGAAAGATATAAGTGACAGAGGAAGTGGAAGTAGAACTGGGACTGTTGGTGAGAGTATAAATGAGAGTGGGGATGTGTTCGGGAGTAGGAGAAAGAGGACTGAAGTAGAGGATAGAACTAAAACTACAAGAAAAATGGAAAATAAAGTAGAATACAGAAGGATAGAGAGTGAAGAGAGGCTTACTTCTGAAATGCAGGAAAAATAAGTTTCGTGTAGCACAAAGTCTGCTGGATACTCTTGTGATCTAAGAAATGTTTGAAACAATGACAGCTGCCGTGGTGTCGAGATAGCGTGCACCGTCTACAACACCGTGGAACCTGGTTCAAAAAATTGTTTCAATTAATAGAAAATGTTTTTCATCGTGGTAGTACCACGAAAGTGATTTGGTAAACACTCCGAGCGTATTTAACTGCCTTTAAGAACTTCTCAATGAAAATTCATCTGCCTTGTAGATGCCGTTCGGAGTCAGTTAAGGAATCTTGCATAATATCTGTTGGGTGAAATTTGTGGAATCGGGTGATTAAAACGTAAATTTGAAATCGAGATTAATGAAAATGTTTTGCAGTTGAATTTTGATAATTCGTAAACATAAAAGCGGCTCATTTTCGTAAAGCACACAAAGGCTATAAATAACTCTGATTTAATTAGTGCGAAAACAAACGATAAATTGTAAATATTCATTTAGTCACTGTTTCATTTTAATTGAGGCTTAAATAACATTTCGCAAGAATAAAGGAAATTGTTGGTTGTGGGATTTATGTTATGAGAATTTGTAGAATTTGAAAAAGGTTAATGAATGCGTACCTATAAATATAAATGAGTAAAATAAAAAAAAATAAATGAAAGGCGTGATAACCTCCGAAGAGATTTAAGGCCGAGCTTCCCTTCCAATTTGCGTCGTGCTCCTTTTAATTTTTCCTACAAATTGGCAGGACGGAACCTACTTGTTTTGTGCCGACTCCGAACGGCATCTGCAAGGCAGATGAGTTTTCACTGAGAGCTTTCATGGCAGAAATACACTCGGAGTGCTTATCAAACACTGCCGGGGGAGGACTCCGCTTAGAAAAATTCTCTTCTAATTGAAAAAACTTGTTTCTAAAATTTTGATGTTGCTTTGTCCGGGTCGTGAACCCATGATCTTCAGTGTGATAGGCGGACCACGCTACCATCACACCACGACGGCAGTATAAATGAGTATATGGCATAGAACTTAGGCAGTTCACAAGTCCTAACTTTCAACACATATGCAACTCTCAAACAACATTTTTTTTTCAAATGGGAATTATTTTGGCTCTGCCTGTTAAGGTAAGGTTGAACTAGCCAACCCATGCTGACATTACAAGGACTGAATGTTTCCATATTTTTACCAGAAATTTACTAACGACCAAACTGAAGACCCTAATAAAAGGCAGGAACTATGTTACACAAATACTAGAGTCTTCTGAGGAGTTTTAGCCTGGCGAGCGCACTGCGCGATCGTTTGATCCTCCAACCCACACTGCATCTTCTATCGCTGCCAAGGCATTGTTTTGAAGCATGTGACATTAGAAAGCAGTGTAAAGTCAGAAACGTGTACTAAATGCATGCAAATTGTCTTCACTATTAAAAAATTCTTAAACTGTGTGAAATGAATAATTTGCGGAGCTTTTCATGATCTTAAGATTTTTTTTTCGATTGTATGATTTAATCAAACAGCACGGTTGAGAAAAGTCCTAGCAAAGGGTATTTATTGTCCAGGGACTAATCAAGAAAGGGAGCGGGGAATGGTCAGGTAATAGTGAGGAATCACTTGAGGTGCTTCCCGATACACATTTCCATCGGGAGATGGTTTAGAAGAGCCAGCAGATAGCACTCACACTTTGATCACATAGCGGGTAGTGCCGGGCTTGGTGACCGATACCAAGATCGAGAGGGCAGTGAAGACGTTTTCTAAGTTTAAATCGGGATGGTATATTCCCGGCCATGCTACAAGTCTCAAGTAGGGCGGTCGTGGAGTGGCTTAAAATAATATTCGATGGGTGCATAAGACTGAATCATGTACCGCACTCTTGGAGAACTGCTCGTGTAGCTTTTCTACCAAAGGCGGGGAAGTCGGTCACGTGTATCCCAAAGACTATAGACCCATTAGCTTAACATCATTTCTGCTCAAAACCTTTGAGAGGCTGATAGATGTGTACATAAAGTTCAACGTGGATGAAAAGCTGCTCTCCACAACACAGCATGCCTACAGCAAAGGCAAGTCGGTAGACATCGCATTGCATAGGGTGGTAATAAGCATAGAGAAATCCCTGGAATATAAGGAGTATGCTCTAGGAGTCTTCTTGGACATTGCCGGGGCTTTCAGTAATGTTGCAAAATGGGCGATTATGGATGGTCTTAATTACATTAAAGTACATCCTGCCTTAATCAGATGGATCGGCTGCATGTTAAATTGCAGAAAGATTACATCACAATGGGGATTGTACGAGGCCACGAAATCAGTGGACAGGGGAACACCGCAGGGAGGAGTGCTACCACCTGCTGTGGATGCTGGTTATCAACCAACTGCTCAGGCGATTTGATGAGGGACCCGTAAAACTTACGGCTTACGTGGATGACGTTGCAATTGTCATAAGTGGAAAGTGCCTTCCAACGATTAGCTCTTTGATGGATCAGGCGCTTCCGGAGATTCATGCCTGGGCATAAAATGTCGGGTTGAAAGTCAACGCGGATAAGACGGATATGATCTTCTTTACAAAGAGGTACAAGGTCCCAAATTGGATCAGGCCTAAGATAGGAGGGTGACCCTATAGGAGAAACTTTGCACAAAGTATCTAGGAATCATTCTAGACAGTAAGCTGTCATGGAAGCTCAAAGTGGTGGAGAGGGTGAAGAAGGCTTCAACGGCACTTTATGCATGTAAAAGAATGCTGGCGTGTACGTGGGGCTTATAGCCCTCTCCTTCTTATTGAGTTTTTATAGCGACTGTAAGCCCTATCCTATACTATGGAGTTCTTGTTTGGTGGAAAGCCACACAAAAAGCAACCTACCTCAAAAAATTATAGGGGGTATGCAGACTATCAATGCTTGGCAATACGGGAGCCTTGAAAACAACCCCGAAAGCTGCACTGTATGTCATTCTGCACATTCCACCTGTAGACCTGGTAGCAATGAACATAGCGTTAACAACTGCAACCAGGCTCGGTGCCTCCGGGCTGCTTGAGCGCCGACCATACGGCCGTAGTAGTACAGCGTCATCAATCACAAGACAAACAGACTACCTGATTCCCTATCTGCGCTTGGAGGGCGATCTTAAGGCCACAATAGAGGTGGACGGATGACGCAAGTGAGCTCAAATGGCGGACTAGGTGATACGTGTGTACACAGATCGTTCCAAATGAGTGGAAGGAGTACGGGCTGCGGTATACTGTGCTGATCCGGAAATAAACAGATCCTACAGACTGCCGGATTACTGTAGCGTTTGCCAAGCGGCTATAGTAGCCGTAACCAAAGCAGTAGAAACCCTGGAAGAAAATAGCCCAAGCTGCAATCGTGTTAACTTTTACATTGACAGTCAAGCAGCAATTAAGGCAATAATCTCGCATAGCACAGCATCTAAATGCGTGTTAGAGTGTAAACAGTCCCTGGAGAGAATCGGGACAGGGAGGAGCATTTTTTTAACATTTTGAACTTTTTGATAACAAATTAATAAGAATTGGGTAGCAAATTGAGATTGCTAAGATAAAAATCCATAACCAATTAATAAATACGCAACAAAAAACTTATAGCGCATCGATAAAATATGAAAACTCGTTGATCAAAAATCGAGGTTATCGATAAAAATTTTTTGACAGTAATATATTTATAATACTTCGATAACAAATCGATAAATCGTATTTACGTTTTTGATAACGTACCGATATCCGAAATGAGTAAAATAACGATAACTCGTCAATAAATTTTCGATGGCAAATTGGTATTTTTACGATAAGAATTCCATGAATTTTCGATGGGAAACCGATTGCGCAATCCGAAAAGGCCGACTACCAGCCGCCTTAGCACAAATAACTCATCGGTAACATATGTTAACAATAACAGATATATTATGCTTTGATAACGAGCTATTACCTCGTATAAAACAAGTCAATTAAATGCATAACTTTACGATAGCAAACTGATACATATACAATAAAATGTTGATAACAAATCGACACATTGTCGACCGATAACGCATCAATAAAAAACCCCGTCGATAATAAACCATTAACTGTTCACGTTATTGTTAGCAATAACGGTTTTGTAATACTTTCATAGCCAATCGATTAATGGTATTTACTTCTTCGATAGCACTCCCATAACAAATGAATAACTCGTCGAAATTGAATAGATATAAGAAGTCAATAACATTCCGACAACTCGACGATACTAAAAAATCGATAACACTCCGCCCGTGCAAGTCACAATATAGCAAGAACCCATTCTAATAGTTATTTTCTTTATTTGAGCCAAAAAATCCGGGTTAAAGGGGACCCCGGGCATACCCAAAGCATCTTCATACGAAACATGCATACTTTTTATTTTTCGGACTTTTTAAAAAAGCTCCCAAGAGAAGTTAGCTGCGAACGTTTATTTTAAGTCCGAAATTAAAAGTTAAATCCGGACTTTTATTTTTTAAGAACAAATAAAAGACCGGTTCTATAACTATGGTACAGCTCATCCAAACGAAACGATTTTTTATGGTCATTTGAAAGTTTCTGTTAGTAATACCAGAAATCTATATATATAAATGAGAATGTCTGTATGTTGTTTCGTTATGGCGCCTAAACCATAAAACGGAATGATGCCAAAATGCGCCACGGAAGTCCCTAGGCATACCTTTATCTCACTAGCCGTTTTTAGATATAGACCAAATTGTGGACCGTGGGTGACTAGCGTCTGGAGATATAGGCCAAAGTGTGGGCCCGGGTACTTCAAAAATGTTTTTATATACTAGGGATATCAAATAATTAATGAGTGATTTAGTACCGGGTAATTTTTCTCACCCCTGGGTGACTAGGGTCTCGAGATATAGACCAAAACATGGACCCGGATACCTCTTGAATGTGTTTATACATGATGGATATCAAATACATTGATTTGAGCTTTAAAGTAAAGTAGTTTTTATTGTGATATTCGGTTTAGTTGTATCAACCTGATAAAACAGATAAATGTGCATGCGAAACCAAAATAAAGACATGAATTGATAATACATATGTACATAGTACATACATATGTATATACGTCCGAAATGAAATGTCCGAGTTCAAACGCATAAACTCTGTGTTTTTTTATTCGAAATTCTCTTTTGGGGTCGCTCAAAGTGTAGCTCTTTGCCTAGAAAAGTATTTACGATGCTTTTTTCGGGAAGTGGATCAGGGATCGACTGGGAGTAGTACTGGGATTAGGACTGATACCGGGATTAGGACTGGTACTGGGACTGGAACTCGAAATGGGACTGGAACAAGAGTGAAAGATAAAGCAAAAAAGAAGTGAGGGAAAAGACGGAGAGGGAAAAAGCGGCGCATGGAAGGAGAAATGCAGTGGGAGGAGTGTATAAAAGGATTAAGAAAAATTTGGAGACTTTGACTTCATCAGAGTAAGATAGTAAAAATCTTCTTAAAATGTATGCAGACAAACCATATTTAGGGCAGAACAACTTCTGCTGGGTTTGCTACGAATTCGAATAACTATAGTAAACTTGCACCAGTTTTTTCTCCGTTAAGTTTGATCTAATTGAGATATTGCCTGAGGATTTGATACTCTGCTTTCTGTTGAAACAGAAAGGATTATGTATGAAAACAAATTAGTTCCTTTAGTTATGTGACTTTTATTTTCAAACTTATAAAATAAAAGTCCGGATTTAATAATTTCTTTCGGACTAAAAAATAATTTTTTTTGAAGCACTTTTATAATAAAAGGAATAATAGTTTGGATCCCTGCAATATGATATATTAGGATACTAACCTAAGTATACTTGGAGCAACATGCTGCAATCAATATCTCTTTATTGAAGAAGGAAGTCCACCACTCAAGCAAAGTAGATTTTTCAGAAAGTACTTAGTTTTTTTTACGAAACCAAATAATTATTTTTTTCCATGCAATGAATACTATTTAGTCCAGATTATTTCAGTATGTCAGTGCAATATATTTGGTTAAGCAATTTTTTTTTAGGTTCAGTGTGTTAAATTTTTCACACCATTATCAAGAAAATTAATTAATTGGAAAACCACATTGTAATGAAAAGCTAAAATTTTATCAAATATTGTTGGAACATTCAAATGAGCATGGAGATTTAACAAAACCCGAGTTCTACTAAAAAGATAGGCCAAGAGATTTGAAATGTACATAAAAACAAAAAAGAGTAAAAATATTAAATTAAAAACAAGTAAGGACGGGACTGTCTTCGGCGGTCCCGAAGACTTCATACCTTTTATTAATGGGGCTGAACAATAATCTTATCCCGTTCGTAATCTCCAAATAATCGGATGTATAAGATAAGAAATATATAGTGAACAGATGTACATACCTAAACGATTTTTAAGATAAATATAAAATAAAAAATGGCGAAAGACCTCCTTATCTGAGCGATCTGTTGTATGGGTTATATATTATATATAGCTCCGATCGAAATGATTTTTTCATGAAATCTTCTATGATATACTAGAATAAATATCACCAAGTTTAACGTTTTTATATTGGAAATTAAGGGAGAAATTGCCAAAAATATTTCTATCTTAACGATCTGTTGTATGGGATATAACTATATATAGCTCCGATCAAAATGATATTTTCAGGATATCTTCTATGATATATTGGAATATATATCACTGAGTTTCACGTTTATACTTTCTAAATTGCGGCAGGAATGACCAAAGTCGTCTTATCTCAACGATCGGTTGTATGGGAGATATATGTTATAGTGGCCCGATCCTACAGGATCGGACAAATGTCTAATATAATACAAAAATACATCCTTGGGCCAAATTTCATTGATATATCTCAAAATTGAGCGACTATTTTGCGTTCAAACAGACAGACGGACGGACGGACAGACGGACATGGCTATATCAACTCATTTCGTCGCCCTGATCAATTCGGTATACTTAATGGTGAGTCTACCTTCTATATTTCTCAACGTTACAAACATCGGACCAAAGTTAATATACCATTTCATGTTCATGAAAGGTATAATTACCAGGAAAAACCATTTTTCAGTTAAGCACACAAAATGAGCCCCAAATTTAATTTTGTTACATTTTAATTTCATCTATTAATCTCAAGTAACCGCACATTTGTTTAAATTCAGAGTAATTTGTTAACAAATATACAAACGTGATTGTGTTTCCGCATTTGAATGGCAATAAAAAAGGGTATTCTGTACTTGAAATGATAAAATTAGAATATGAGATGTAAATAAAAAATATAATGTTGACCAACATTTGACGTAATGCGTAATTAAGAAGAAAAGGTCCAACAAATTTAAATCAATTAAATGAAAATTATATATCACGAGAATGAGGTAAACGGTGGTCATTACACAAAGAGGTTAGTGGTCGCGCTGAAGGATTATTTTTGGTTGCTAATGTTTATATATGCAATTTTACAATGTTTTTTTTTTTTTCTTTTTTAAGGAAACAAGATTCATTTGAGTGTAAAAAATTTTATTGTGAACGTCGTATTTATTTCGTTATGTAATAGAGAATGAGGCCTCAATTCAGTATATAAAATATACGTACATGTGTGCAATTACCACAGTGCACATAAATAGAACAGCTCTCACATATAAACTTTCTTCAAATTAAACCGCTGTGCCGTAGACTTCATACTTTTCAAAAATGGAGCTGAGCAAATATCTTATAAGATTTGTAATATATTGAGAAGAGATGTACATAAGTGAAATTTTTGATAAATATAAAATTAACAAGTAAGGAAGGCTAAGTTCAACTGGTAAGTGTAACCGAACATTACATACTCAGCTGAGAGCTTTGGACACAAAAAGTGTCTTTTTCATGGTACATACAAATGGTAAAACTAAAAACTGGAGCAACTTGCCTTTGCTATCTTCTTTAGCTATAAATTCGTTTTATTTGAATATTTTTTTTTAAATATGAAAAAATCAAACACCCCTGAAATATTTTCGAAGCGCTCTTAATTATAAGTTCGAAATATGTTAGAAATATGTGCCTCGGGAAAATCATAACCTATAATAAAGACTCATATATGACTCCCCGCCTACCAAACCATATGCCCTGGGTTCACACCCTGAGCAAAGCAATATCAAAATTTTAGAAATAAGGTTTTTCAATTAGAAGAAAATTTTTCTAAGCGGCGTCGCTCCTCGGCAGTGTTTAGCAAGCGCTCCGGGTGTATTTCTGCCATGAAAAGCTCTCAGTGAAAACTCATCGTTCGGACTCGGCATAAAACATGTAGGTGCCAATTTGTAGGGAAAATCTAGAGGAGCACGACGCAAATTGGAAGAGAAGCTCGGCCTTAGACCTCTTCGGAGGTTATCGCGCCTTACATTTTTTTTTTATATGACTCCTATACGGCGGAAATTATGAGCCGTATGGCAAGAATGTGTTTTTAATTTTGATATATGGAAGTCCAAATTTATCTCGATTAGTTTATACCGCTACGGAATACCGTTATGCAAACCAAATTATTATACTCTGTGAGCTCTGATCATCTGAGTATATTAAAGCTGCGTTGGTTTCGTCGGGTTTCGTAGATGGTTTATAAAAGGTTTTTAATTCCGCGCGCCTTAGCAACCAAGCTACTGTTGGCAGCCATAATTTCGAAATAGTAAAAGACTTCGTTTCTTTGGGAACCAGAATCAACACCAGCAAAAACATCAGCACTGAAATCCAGCGAAGAATCAATCTTGCCAATAAATGCTACTTTGGACTAGGTAGGCAATTGAAAAGTAAAATCCTCTCTCGGCGAACGAAAATCATACTCTACAAGTCACTTATCGTACCCGTCCTGCTATATGGGGCAGAAGCATGGACCATGACAACAGCAGATGAAGCGGCCTTGCGAGTGTTCGAGAGAAAAGTTCTTCGAAAGATTTATGGACCTCTGCGCGTTGGCGATGGCGAGTATCGAAGAAGATTTAATGATAAGCTGTACGAGCTATACGCAGACATCCACATAGTCCAGCGAATTAAAACACAGCGACTGCGCTGGATAGGCCTAGTTATGCGAATGAAAGATGATGCTCCGGCCAAGAAGGTTTTTCTATGGGAAGCAGAGGTAGAGGGCGGCCTTCACTCCGTTGGAAGGACCAGGCGGAAAACGATTTAAACTCCCTTGGTGTGACCAATTGGCGCCGGTTGGCGGAACGAAAGAGCGACTGACCCGTCTTGTTATACGGCCATAGCCGTTTAGACAGTTAAGCGCCAATTGGTAAGTAAGTAAGTAATTCCATACCACATACGTTTGGGAAATATCGACCAAATTGTAGGCCAAGGGTGACGTTTTTTGGAACGATTTTCCTTCATCCCTAGTCAAATAAGGGAAAATCACCATGTAGGAAAATGAACCTAGGGTAACCCTCAAATGTGTTTGTATGACATGTGTAACAAATGAAAGGTATTAAAGAATATTTTAAAAGGGAATGGGCCTTAGTTCTATAGGTGGAACTCCTTTCGAGTTATCACCATAAACGTGGACCAGGGGAGATGCTATAATGTGTTTGTACGATATGGATAACAAATTAAAGGTATTATTGAGGGTTTTAAAAGGGAGCGGCCCTTAGTTGTATATGTGCAGGCGTTTTCGAGATATCGACTAAAATGGGAACCAGGGTGACCCAGAACATCATCTGTCGGGTACTGCCAATTTATTTATATATGTAATACCACGAGCAGTATTCCTGCCATGATTCCAAGGGCTTTTGATTTCGCCCTGCTGAACTATTTTTTTTTTTTTTACTTAAAATGGCAGGTGTCACACCCATTTTAGATACAAAGTTTTTTCTAAAGTTATATTTTGCGTCAAAAAACCAATCAATTCACCATGTTTCATCCCTTTTTTCGTATTTGGTATAGAATTATGGCATTTTTTTCATTTTTCGAAATTTTCGATATCGAAAAAATGAGCGTGGTCATTGTCGGATTTCTCCCATTTTTTATACTAAGATAAAGTGAGTTCAGATAAGTACGTGAACTAAGTTTAGTAAAGATACATCGATTTTAGCTCAAGTTATCGTGTTAAAGGCCATGCGGAAGGACAGACGGTCGACTGTGTATAAAAACTGGGCGTGGCTTCAACCGATTCCGCCCAATTTCACAGAAAATAGTTATCGTCACAGAAACTATTCTCCTACCAATTTTCACAAGGATTGGTGAATTTTTGTTCGACTTATGGCATTAAAAACTTTCTAGGCAAATTAAATGAAATTTTCTTTTACTTTTTATGTTGTTGCACCATATCATTACGGGAGTTGAATGTTGACATAATTTACTTATATACTGTAAAGATATTAAATTTTTTGTTAAAATTTGTTTTAAAATTTTTTTTTAAGTGGGCGTGTTTGTCATCCGATTTTGCTAATTTTTATTTAGGAAACATATAGTAATAGGAGTAACGTTCCTGCTAAACTTCATAATGACATCCAAAATTTGAAATGAAATCCAAATTACAGCTTGAAAAACTTTTAAATCATCTTCTTTTAAAAGTGGGCGGTGCCACGCCCGCTGTCCAAAATTTTACCAATTTTCCCTTCTGCGTCATAAGGTCAAATCACCTACCATGTTTCATAGCTTTATCCGTTTTTGGTAATGAATTATCACACTTTTTCGGTTTTTCGAAATTTTCGATATCGAAAAAGTGGGCGCGGTTATAGTCAAAATATGACGTATACGTAAATACTTGATAAATAACTCCAATTTTCTCCAATTTTGAATAATGGAAAAATTAAAGTACTTCACAATAACACTTATACTTTGCAACGAATAACTTACTTAACAACCAAACTGATTGATAGTTCAAATGAAACTCTACTATTCAAAATAATACTGCTATTGCTCGCTAGATATCGTCTTAATCGAAACTGGTTGACAACTCAAATCAAACTGAATTACAGCGCCTCTACATCTCTCGCCTTTTATACTCTTTGATTTTAACATTCGCATCTTCTAGTCGCTTCCAGAATCTACTAGTCCAGCAGCTCTCAAACTTCTCAGCTGTAACTACAATTGCACAATTAAAATCTTAGATATATGCATGTATTTATGCATTGACTCTCCGCTGCTCGTATACGTACATGGTACATATATGAAGATGCAGTTATTGTTTCGTTTATGTAGATACATGATGATTGAATTATTGAAGTGCATTCACGTCACTGCTTAGCATCGCTTAGAGCTGGCAGCACTCCTTAGTTTTGCTAATATTCGTAACAATATTATATAGACTGCCGATCTCTACGATTTTTTCAGGCAACAATATATGCCCTACACGTAAGAATTTGATAAAATTTGCATGATTCATCATGAAAATGCAATAGGTGTCGCCGGAATCTCATAAACTTTCACCGAGGACAATATGACCAAGACTTTTTCAACTTCAAAAAAAAAAAAAAAAACAACTAATATGTGTCTCGTTTCTGCTGCTTCGCATAAGCAGGGTAACGACTAGGGATGTGAATAAGTCTGATGCTGCTGCAAGCAATTTTACCACACTTTAATAGCCTGCAAACGTATGATATACTCTAATTTGGTGTGAATCTTGTTTGCTACTAATACTTAAGTTTCTTACATTATGAAAAAAAAAATTTTATTAGTTTTGACTTAACTTTAAGTACAAAAATCATCGAAGTTCATGCAATACCGAAAATTCTCTTTATAAGTTTTGATATGAATACTTTTTTATAAATGTATGTGTGAATTTATGAAGCATTTATTACTTTTGTTCGAAGCCATTGTATATGAGTACATGTATTAATGGTGTGAACTGTTACTTTAATGGACTTCCCTCAGTCATTGCAATTGTAAACTTTCATGTCTGCAAAAGAGTAGAAATATTATTTAAAATTATAATACTGCAATGCAACAATGAAATATAGCGATTTTATGGTGATACTCCAATGAGTGTTGTTAATGATGCATGCAGCATGGAATGTCAAGTGATCTGTAACAAAACATTTTGAAGCACATATGTATGTGTGTATGTACACTAACGGTAAAAAAAAAACCGGCGAAAATTGTTTACCTCTTACAGTATTTCTACGCTCTCTACAGTTACGCACAGAACGTTTTTAGTTTGGTGAACAAAAAAGTTAGTAAGTCCCTAGCAGTTTTGGTAAAAGCAATTTTATTGTAACGATTTTACTTGCAAATCCTCTTATTTGCCCTTCTGCTAAGTCAGATCACTAAACTGTTGAATAAATAACTCCAATATTGAATAATGGAAAAATGGCCTTTATTAAAGTACTTCACAATACACTTATACTTTGCAACTAGCTTGCTTAACAACCAAACTGATTGATAGCTCAAATGAAACTCACTCTTCGCCTCTACTGTCGCGCTTTTTATACTTTTTGATTTCTCATTGCATACTTCCAGGCTTTTCCATTCCAGAACTTACTAATTAGTTTCAGCTACAAAATCGCCAGCCACAACTACGTTTATAACTTCTCATTTGAGTAATACTTGCTCAAATTATTGCCCCCTCTTGTGAGCAATTCAGATAAGATATATGCATTTGTTTGTGCATTGATTCTCCGCTGCTCGTATACGTACATGGTACATATGTGTAGACGCAATAATTGTTTCGTTTATGTAGATATATAATGATTGATCTATGGATGTGCATGATATCACTGTTTAGCATCGGCTTAGAGATAGCAGTACCCCTTAGTTTTGCTAATATTTGTAACACTGCCCTCCTCTAAGTCTGATCGTCCCGATCAGACAAATATCTCAATTTAAACGCTGCTAGCCTCTCCAAATGTACCACTCTTCTACTCCGTGGTTTCGCAGTGGTTTGTATGCGGTAGATGGTATCACTGATCTTCTTCACAACTTTGTATGGGCCTTCCCAACTGCACCAAATCTTGGATGGAACACTTTTCCGCCGATGAGGGTTGTAGAGCAGTACCAAATCTCCCTCCGGGAAACCTTCCGAATTATTTTCCTTGTCGTACCTGTGTTTCTCCCTACTCATTATCGTTTCCCTCGCACTTTGTTGCTTGGCCAATGAACTACTTCGTAGAGCTTGCGCTTGACGGATTGGCTTCGCATAATCAGTATCGTTCCCACGTTTTACAACAGTTGTCCGCCCCGGCTTGAAACTACCCTCGCATTCTTTCTGGGAAATTCGTTTTTGTGCATCCATTAGGGTTTGTCAATGTCAGAGTTTCTCTCGCAGGTACTCTTGATTTCGCTTTATTTGGCCCATTCGATCCATCAGCCTTTACCTTTGACTTTCGTGGTCTTTGTCGCGTCTTTTCCACCAGTACCCTATAACTGCTGAACCCTTTCTGCAAACTAAAGTTAAGTGGTATATCCTGTTTCTTATAGCGCATAATCTTTGTCCGCATATCGATCCTGATGTCATGGTCAACTAAGAAGTCCACTCCCAATATGACTTCATCAACAATCTCCGCCACAATGAATTTGTGTAGAACCATGACCTTTCCAATTAATACCTCACATACCAATTCTCCTTGGACTTGGTTATACTCGCCAGTGACCGTACGCAACTTTGCTCCCGGTAACGTTTTTACTCTCCTGTTGACCAAGTCAGATCGAATTAAGGAATGAGATGCGCCCGTATCTACAGTCAGTACACGCTCCTTGCCATCCAGGACATTCAATAGCTGGGGCAAGTTTTCGTTCTTTACATCTGACACGCTCTTGCTCATCTCCTCCAGCTTTGCTTTTACGGCCACCCACATTGTTGGAACTACTAGGATCAAGATCGCAATGACGTGCAATGTGACCGGACTTCCCGCATTTGAAGCATTTGATAACTTTTTCACTCCGCTTTTGCGATCCTTTCAGCGCCTCCAATATTGCGTCTACCCACTCTGGCCTTTGTACTTCCACACGGCGTGATTTGCGAACTGTCTTACACAGAAGCGATGCTGTTTCCTGAATCAGAGCTTGTGACACCGTTTCTGCGAATGTTGGCTTTGGGTTTGCGTATGTAGTTCGCTTTGTGTCGACGTCCCGTATGCCATTTATAAAGCTCTGAATCTTTACCCTTTCAGTGTATTGCACGGGTGAGTCCGCATTCGTTAAATGTGCTAGCCTTTCAATATCCGACGCAAACTCTTGCAATGTTTCACCAGGCCTCTGGAAGCGGTTCAGCAACTCCATTTAGTATATCTGTCCCCTATGCTCACTTCCGTATCGTCTCTCTAGAGCGCCCATCAATGCTTCATAACAGGTCCGTTCGCCCTCTGGAATGGTTTGTAAAATCTCGCTGCAGGCCCTTTCAACGCCATGAACAGTGCAGCAAATTATCTTCAGCATTCGAGTTGTTCACTGCTGCGGTCTTCTCAAACTGTAGCTTAAAAACCTGAAAAGGAACAGAACTGTCAAAGGATGGTGTTTTTTTTTGGATTACTCGCTGAAACTGTTGGGCGGTTTATTTGCAACTCCTGTATACGACCTTTCAAAGCTTCTATCTCGGCATCCATTTTGTCTTCGAGCTGTACAATTTTTTATTCTGTGCTTCTAACTGCGAAGACATTTGTGCCATCTCCAATGATAAACGCTCCTCTTGTCCTTCCATCTTGGATGTAATCTGTGTCGACATTTCTGAAATACGCGTTTCTTGTGCTTCAATCTCCGATATTATTGCTGATGACATTTCTGCAATACGTGTCTTCTGTTGTTCTATCTTGGATGTTATACGGTTCTGCTGGGATTCTAGTTGAGGTGCCAGTTGAGATGTTATATCTGTCTTTTGCGATTCCAGGTGAGAAGCCACTGTCGATGTTTGAGCAGATATTACAGCCAAAATCATGTTCAAGTCTGTGCTCGTAACTGTCTGCGTAACTGTCTCTTCCATTTTTGTTGCTTTCTCGCCATCAAGATGAAAGTCATACTCTACTACGTCAATTCCTTCTAATTCCATTGCCTCTCGTAGTTGTGCCTGAAGTTCGAGTTTAATGCCGGTTGTATTCAATCCACGGCTCTCCAACTCCTTCTTCAATTGCTGGATCTTCAATTCACTGAACTTTGCCATGTCCTTGTTGTACTCTGGAACTTATTCAACAATTCCTCTTCTGACACCAGTTGCAACAAATTTACTTGCAAATCCTCTTATTTGTTTTTCTGCTAAGCTCGGATCACTATACTGCTGAATAAATAACTCCAATATTGAATAATGGAAAAATGGCCTTTATTAAAGTATTTAGCAATACACTTATACTTTGCAACTAGCTTGCTTAACAATCAAACTGATTGATAGCTCAAATGAAACTCTCTTTTCGCCTCTACTGTTACGCCTTTTATACTTTTTGATTTCTCATTGCATACTTCCAAGCTTTTCCATTCCAGAACTTACTAGTTAGTTTCGGCTACAAAATCGCCAGCCACAACTACGTTTATAACTTCTCATTTTAGTAATACTTGCACAATTTATTGCCCTCTCTTGTGAGCAATTCAGATAAGATATATGCATTTGTTTGTGCATTGATTCTCCGCTGCTCGTATACGTACATGGTACATATGTGTAGACGAACTTATTGTTTCGTTTAAGTAGATACATGATTGATCTATGAATGTGCATGATATCACTGTTTAGCATCGGCTTAGAGATAGCAGTTCCCCTTAGTTTTGCTAATATTCGTAACAATATGCAATAAAAATAATCGTTTTATCCGTAAAGAAATTTACATAAATGTCTACAAACTGCAAAAAGCTCGAAATATCGATAGAGTAGGCGATGTAAATTGCAATGAGGCATCCTTCAGGAGATTGTGAATGAAATATATAGAATCGGAGACTTTATCCGGTCATTTTGAAAGCGCATAGCCACGAAAGGCAACTGAACGCGAAGTTAGCTCTTCTGAACATATTTCGAAGTACTGCAGATTTTGTCATTGAGTCTAAGGATAGTAAAACATGAAAATTAGAATCGCAACGGTATAGCGTCTATTGAGGAAAAATAATATGGTGGCCCATGGCTAAAAAAAAGCCAACTTTCCACCACAAAAAAGCGATCCCGCACAAACTGGTATTGCGAGCACATAAATTAGACAGGGAAAGATTGGCTATGATTCGCATTCTCTTATGAGTGTAAAATAAATATTATTCAATTAAGCTTCCCAAATCAGGAAGATTGAGTGAAAACTGCGTTAAGGCAACAGTGAAGGGTTTTTATATATAATGGTGTGGTAGCATTAAAACCCGTGAGAGTTGCTTAGATTTAGTTAGTGGGGAGTTAAGCTATTTTTGGGGCTAACCACGCATTACAAAACTTAATTTAATATATTTATTTTGCACCAATCAGAGAATACGATAGGTCCCCAGTCGCTCCGAGACCAGTTTTTTTTCGTAGAATCAGCTTAGTGTGGGGAAGGGATTTTTGTGGTAAGAAGCTGGTTTTATTCTAGCTTGGGAGCATCTAATTATTTTACTTCGAGTGACAGCGGTCCAACAATATTATTATAGTTTTCATGTTGGTACTATCCCTCGATTCGGCGAAAATTTCTGGAACAGTTTTAAATGTATTCGGAAGAGCTTGCCGATGTTCCTATTAACGCATTCAGTGGCCTTTCGTAGTAGTCCATTTCGATAACGGGTAGATAAAGTCACTTATTCAATAGTCTTGATCCAGAATTTCTTTAGGTTTAATACACTATAATGTTATGTGATGATAATTTTCATATTTTGCGTGATTTATTCTTTTTAGACAATTATTTAAATTTTTTCTTCAAAAACAAAACTACTAAATATATGAAATATAGCTGATTGTACGAATACTGCTATGGACTTTCTAACTTTCTCGCTTTATGATACCACATAATGAGTTAAGAAATTATCGATGTTAACCACAATAACTAAAAAGTTTCACTATACAACTCTAGTGACTATAGAAACACCATAACAGGGAAAAAGTATTCCTCGGCTTTTTTTGACCGTAAGTGTATGTATGTTTATAGGGGCACACGGAATCAAGCATATCACATACAAGCACACATATGCATCTCACATGTCGTATTTTTTGTTTAATTACATTAAAGAATTTATTTTTTTTTTTTTCTATTTAACCCAGAAAGAATATGTATGTGTTATGCACTTAATAAATGATATGATGGCGACTTCCGTTTCCACATCGGCTTCCGCGTTCTGCTGAATGCTAGTTATTTTAAGAATTTTTTATGACTTTTACTATATGGCAGTGAATGAACAGTGAACATATTGCAAATGCTACGTCATAATTTTACTACCTACAATTAAATGTTCGTAATATTTTTTGTTTAATATGGCAGACTGCAGCAATAACAAAAACAATACATAACATATACCTAGATATACTCGTATTATTTCTCTTTATTTAAGTATTTAAGTTAAATGTTTATTATTATTATTGCTTATTGCCATATGCTCATTTATTCATTGCATGAGCTATCAATGTGATAATATATATATATATATACTAGAAGACCCAGCAGACGTTGTCCTGCCCTAAATTTGGTCTATCTGCATACATTTTAATAAGCTTTTTCCGTCTGACTCTGCAACAGCTTTCATTTGATATCCATATTGTATAAACACTGCCTAGGCATTCACTGGCCCACGTTTTGGCCTATATCTCGAGACCCTAGTCACCCAGGGGTATTAAAATTACCCCCTATACAACTAAAGACCCTCCTGAATTAAAAAAAATGTCATAGTACCTCTAATTCGCGTGCCTCTCAGAAACCCCCTCCACCCCCCACCCACTCGGCGGGCCTGGTGATGTGCTATACTTGGTATCATTCGCTATTATATTTTTTTTGATAAGCAGGTTGTTTTATTAAGCAACAAGCAATTAAAAGGAAGTATATCCGCACCACCTGAAAATATGAGTGCCATTGCGTATACGTAACATTTTAGTATTACGGAAAAACAAATAAAAAATGTGCAATAAAATAATATTGCGACTATAAACTGAGATATAACCTACCCTATCTCTCAAGTTAGATCAAACTTCACACGGGGTGCAAAACAAATTCAAAATCGGTTCAGTAGTTTAGGAGTCCATTGCGGCCAAAAATGTTGTGACACGTGTTTTTATATATTAAGATAAATATAAGCGTTGGGCTACTATACCTAAAGTCACAGGTTCAAGCGACGGGTTAACTGAAGTCAAAAATGTTAGAACATTTTACAGTGATTTATGTTGCGATATGAGATCATGAAAAACTTTCTAGTAAAACTAATCCGAACATATTGTGTAGAATATTAGCATCACTATGCTGTTAGTAAATAATCACCACAACAAAAACAGAAAGCGGCTCTCTTATGTACATACATGTGTAACGTAGCGTTACAATAGTATGGCCCCCACTGTAACCCTTTTCCTCCTACGCCTGAGACCCCCACACTAACCCTTTTTCACCCACGCCTGAGAGTATGCATACATAGTACATTAACAGGTAGCCAACAGCAACAGCTACATACCAATGCATGCGAATAGCATTTGGCGATAACAATAATATGCACACAGCACGCCAACTCACAGTAAATGTCAAATTGAAGTACCCAGTTAGCGGTTCATTTCTCACTCGCATCATAGCAGAAGCAGTATAAAAGAGAATGAATTTGCTGTTGTCACTTCATTCCTCGCAGGTTAGTCAGAGGAAGTGGTTGCTTTATTAACCAACCCAGTCACTCCTCCTGACTAGCTGAGTTGAAGGGGTGCTGCCTTGGCACTTGTCACCCTTTGCTTGCGGGGACAACAGGTTGTCGCCTTTATGGTTTTCTCGCCCGTGTCCCAGCTAAGTAAGGGGGGAGGCTCGCCGCCTTAGGGCTACCCCACGCCTTCCTCTCAGCTAAGGCTCCAGCCGACCCGGTTCTACCGCTGCGTAGCGTGGAGTTTCTCCTCGCAGCCTACGAACCGGCAAGGAAAGAGCTGGTGCACCGCTCCCCGGCACCTTACTCTAGTGTGCGATCGCGGGATGGGCGATGTCCAGAAAACGAGCCAATCCCACTCCCAGAGGGAAAGGGGGTGCCGCCACGGCACTGGTCACCCTTTGCTTGCGGGGACAACGGGTTGTCGCCTTCATGGTTTTCTCGCCCGTGCCCCAGCTAAGTAAGGGGGCTCGCCGCCGTTCGGCCAACAGACCCCTTCCCCTCAGTCCTGGCTCAGGCAGTAGAGCGACTCGTCGGCTAAAGGGGCTACCGCTGTGCCGTCAAGGCGCACTTCCCCTCAGCCCACGGATCGACCTACAAAGTTCCGGCTGGTACAACTCCGCATCCAGCCCTGCCATCGTGCAAGCATGGAGGCGGTGGTGTCCAGCTAGGCAGCCAGCACTAAAAACGAGTGAGCCAACCACATCACGGAGTGGAAGGGGGCGCTGTCAGGGAACAGGTCACCCTGGCTTGCGGGGACAACGGGTTGTCGCCGTTATGGTTTTCTCGCCCGTGTGCCAACTAAGTGGGGGGGGGGGGGGCTCGCCGCCTTATGGCCATCCGGCCCTTTTCCCCTCCGCCAGGCTTCGGCCATAGACCGGTCCAGCAGCTAAAGGGGCTACCGCTGTGCCGTAAGGTACACTTCCCCTCAGCCCACGGTTCGGCCTACGGAGTTCCGGCTGGTACAACTCTGCGTCCAGCCCTGCCATTGTGCGGGCATGGAGGCGGTGGTGTCCAGCTAGCGGACCGGCACTAACCATAATTATTTTTATTCATTCCTCACAGGTCCCCCCGCCGCCGCCACTGGGACAGCGTCATCACGGGAAGCCGCCACCCGCAACCGCCGCTACTGGTAACCCCCCCCCCCCCCCCCGAAAAGGTAATCAAGTAGAACGTTTGAACCGCCACCTCGCCTTGGCCACGCCACTGGTACGCGCTCCGTCACCCTGTTGTTGCAGTCGCTATCCCACCGCCGTTGCGCCGCTGCTCTGACGACCGTTGGTCGCCCGCTGTCCTACCGCCGTTGCGCCGCTGCTACGACGACCGTTAGCCGCTGCTATCTCACCATCGTCCAGCCAGCTCGCTGGTACCGTCACTGCGCCAATCCGTCCGCTAATGCTGTCCGCCGTCCGGCCGCCGCGCTGATCCCGCCGCTGCCTCCGGACCACCGTACCATCCTGCTCGCTACTGCACTGCCGTTCAACTGCCGTACCGACTCCTCCGCTATTACTACGACTGTTAGCCGGCGCTCGCCTCCCTCCCCTGCCATCTTTGTAGGGAAAGTTGCTACCCTCGCTACCCTTCAAGCCGTGTGTGTGTGTGTGTATTCGTCATAAACACATAACTACTGTGTTCTTATTAAGTGGGGGTTTGTGGGACCTCTACTTGACCCTGGATTGACTGAGTGCTACCTCAGTCTTCGAAAAAAAAGCACCTCATACATGTACATACATTAAAGTTAGCAACACTTACATACATAGAAGGAACGAGGAATATCTCATTTACACATATGTAGTAATCAGCTAAGAGAAGAAGTTATACTCAGACATACACACGCATATGGCTAGAAGAAAAGCATAAACTACAAATATACATGTATATAGCTGGGTAACCAAGCATGAAGTGCAGCGGTTCTAGAGCACATGATCGTGAAACGACTAGACTTTAGGAGAATTGGCGAACGAGAAATACTAGAGTATAAAACCAGCGCAAGCTGAGGAATCAGTTATCAATCTGATTTAAACACGCTATTAGTTGTGAAGTATAATTGAGAAGTACTACTCTCAAAGTAGTATAATAAAGACCATTTTGCAATAGTAAACATTGGAGTTTTTTATACAACAATTCAGCGATTCGAACGTTAGCAGAAGGTGTATAAATTATCAAGCAATCCCTAAAATTCGTTACAATATAAAAGGAGAAACTCGGCCTTTTTTTACCCGTTTGTTGACTCAAATTACTATAATCATCCTATATCACTGGTCACCGCGCCATAGCTCAATTGAGATAGAATGCTTCAAACATATTCTTACTCTCCATCGTTCTGTCATTAGCGTAACAGCAACGAATAAACACTGCTTACGTCTGTCGCAAAAATGTGAATATTTATGTGGGAAATATGAGAAACGTAACTCTTTAGACGGCCCTCCCGTAATTAACTCATGGTCTAAACATGTTTATGGTGGACTTTTATCTTTTAAGATTCGTTATAATTTACCAATATATAATTTTTTTAATTGTTTTAACAAAAGATTAGTAGTTTTATTCAGGACTCTCTTTTTTTTTAACTAAAAAAAAAAAATACTTTGCTTCTGTTCTGCAAAATATTACTATAGAGCAAATAGTCATAAAATTAACACCAATGAATCTTTATGTTTTGTTTTTAAGTCAGCCACATATTTTTCAAACGTTCTGCTACTCTCTGGTTGCGGCACCCGTATACGTATCGGAAATATGATATTTTAAGCGAGTGATTGGAATAGCTTAAACTGCAACCATGTTAACTTTTATATTGAGAGCCAAGCAACAATTAAGGCAATAATCTCGCATATTACAGGATCTAAAAGTGTGTTAGGGTACAAGCAGTCGCTGGAAAGAATCGGAACAGGGAGACGCATACATCTATATTGGATAACCGGGCATATGAGAATTGATGGGAATGAAAACGCAGATGAACTAGCTAAAAAGGGCGCATCCCTTGAAGCTTGAACTGTAGGCATCCCAACTAGATTGGGCGAGATTAAGAGAAGGCGAGAGGTGCGCATGATCGACCGATCGGGAAAGGCGTGAGTTCAAGCGCGGTTCTGTAAATTGTCGAAGATTATGTGTAGGTCTTACAACCTTGGACTAATAAAGTTGCTTCTATCATTAAAAATACTCGTATGACGGGTATTATGACTCGACACTGCCTTCTGGCGTCGCATGTCTTTAAAAAAGGCTTGGTCAGTGATATCAGATGTAGGAAGTGCGGGTTGGAAAAGGAAACGATAGATCACGTTCTGTGCTCGTACCCTGCGCTTGCCAGGCCAAAACTCCAGCTATTAGGAGTAATACAGCTGTCAGATCTAGCAGCAGCAAGTGGCTTAAGTCCTAGAAAGCTTCTAGTATTTTCCAAGAGGATGGAGTAATTTTATAACATAGGTCCTGGTTTTTGAGAGGGTTTTTCAGTTTGGCCGTTAAAAGGAACGTCTGTTAACAGTACGGACTCATTTAGTCTATGTGAGGTCCTTATTGACCGACCAGTTCAACCTAACTTAACCTAAGCTTAGTGATCGCCACTATTTTCGCATTATTTGCCTTGTCAGGCAGCCTTGACAATCTATATTTCTTGATCATTTAAAAATATCGGTCACGTTTCGAGGTACCTACAACTTGATGCATTAAGATACTTGGGAATGTTTCTATATATGTACTACTGAGTCAAAATTCAAATTTTCCAAAATTTTCCAGAACTCAAATTTTCCACCAGCAATTTTAACGGGACGTTATTTGCGGACAGACATGTCAAGTACGGAATGCTTGAGTGTTGGGCTTCCTCCTTTAAATGAAAAACGCCGGCGGTCCAGCCGTCATAAAATTTGCTTCGGTCGACAATTGTTCTGCCTCTACTTCAAAATCCTGTGCCTCCAAATTGTAAACGCGCTGCTGTTTTGGAATTGCTCCTAAGGACGACTCAGGCCCTCGTTTGAACACCTTACGATTGCTATTGGGCCTGTTCAAATAACGTACCTGCTTCGTTTGGACACTGTCATCCACTTCCATCTTCTCCGCCGGTTTTGGAGCCGTAGGCCTGTTAAGAGGGGCAGGATATTACCTGCTATTCATTTGGGGTCTATTGAAAGGGTTTCTCTCATATCTCTGACTGGAGTTCCTATTGGCCCAGTTATAGCTGGCACGCGCTCTCGGAGGGAGTGGTGGTCTTTGTGACTGTCGTGTTAGAACATTGGAGGGAACCACAATTCTATTTGTGGAGTTATTGTTCACTACTGTATTCCTGAGCATTAAATTTTGAATGTCCAAGAATGCTGAATATGCTTCTGGTAGGAGTTTTGGTTTCTGAACAATTAACATACGCGACATTTCCGGGCTAAGGTCCCTAATGAAAACGTCAAGTGCCCTTTTGCGGTACGTTTCCACAAGGACTGACATAGTCTCGCGGCCAAACTCATCCGACATGATTTTGTTGACGATCAGCGACAACTGGTTGTTGACCGTTCCGCAGAATTCATCCAACGTTGCACCTCTTTGGACTAACTGATTGAGCTGGTGCTCCAGAGTCCTTATGTCCCGTTTATCTGTGTAATGTAACGAAAGTACCCTTCTAATTTCTGCCCATCTCCCCTAAGACATTGTATGCTACTAGTGGCGAATCGACCACGCCACGAAATTTTTGCCTGATGTGCTGCAGAATGGCACGATATAGGGGTTTTTTTTCACCACAGCGTAGTCCGAAAGGATACCCTCGACGCAATGAACCCAAGTGCTATATTGGGAAGGACTACCTTCGAAAACTTGATGCTTTTTCACGCAATCAGGAAGTCTGCCGATATCCTTTAACTCCTGTTCCGACAGCGGTGTTCGCACTGATATGGGTACAGCCTGCAGCTGCGGTCTACCTCTAGTTTGTCCTATCCTACCTAATCGTTCGTCGGCTTTGGCCAGGTTCTGCTCCAAAATCATGAACCTAGAGTCAAGGGCTACACCGTTGTATTCTATGCCACTAAGCCGCCCCTCGAGTCGCCTAATCTGCTCGATTTATTATACTCAGTTGAACGGAGCTCACAGAGTATATTAAGTTTGATTGGATAACGGTTGGTTGTACAGGTATAAAGGAATCGAGATAGATATAGACTTCTATATATCAAAATCATCAGGATCGAAAAAAAATTTGATTGAGCTATGTCCGTCCGTCCGTCCGTCCGGCCGTTAACACGATAACTTGAGAAAATTTTGAGGTATCTTGATGAAATTTGGTACGTAGGTTCCTGAGCACTCATCTCAGATCGCTATTTAAAATAACGATATCGGACTATAACCACGCCCACTTTTTCGATATCGAAAATTACGAAAAACAGAAAAAGTGCAATAATTCATTACCAAAGACAGATAAAGCGATGAAATTTGGTAGGTGAGTTGAGCTTATGACGCAGAATAGAAAATTTGTAAAATTTTGGACAATGGGCGTGGCACCGCCCACTTTTAAAAGAAGGTAATTTAAAAGTTTTGAAAGCTGTAATTTGGCATTCGTTGAAAATATCATGATAAAATTTGGCAGGAACGTTACTCCTATTACTGTATGTATGCTTAATAAAAATTAGAAAAATCGGAGAAGGTAAAATTAAAGTAAAATTTTAACAAAAAATGTAATATCTTTACAGTATATAAGTAAATTATGTCAACATTAAACTCCAGTAATGATATGGTGCAACAAAATACAAAAATAAAAGAAAATTTCAAAATGGGCGCGGCTCCGCCATTTTTCATTTAATTTGTCTAGGATACTTTTAATGCCATAAGTCGAACAAAAATTTACCAATCCCTTTGAAATTTGGTAGGGGCATAGACTTTATGACGCTAACTGTTTGCTGTGAAAATGGGCGAAATCGGTTGAAGGCACACCCAGTTTTTATACACAGTCGTCCGTCTGTCCTTCCGCATGTCCCTTAACACGATAACTTGAGCAAAAATCGACATATCTTTACTGAATTTAGTTCACGTACTTATCTGAACTCACTTTATCTTGGTAAAAAAATGAACGAAATCCGACTATGACCACGCCCACTTTTTCGATATTGAAAATTACGAAAAATGCCATAATTCTATACCAAATACGAAAAAAGGGATGAAGCATGGTAATTGGATTGGTTTATTGACACGAAATATAACTTTAGAAAAGCTTTGTAAAATGGGTGTAACACCTACCATATTAAGTAGAATGAAATGAAAAAGTTCTGCAGGGCGAATTAAAAAACCATTGGAATCTTGGCAGGAATACTGTGCGTGGTATTATATATATAAATAAATTAGCGGTATCCAAAAGATGATGTTCCGGGTCACGCTGGTCCACATTTTGGTCGATATCTAGAAAACGCCTTCACATATACAACTACCACCACTCCCTTTTAAAACCCTCATTAATACTTTTAATTTGATACCGATATCGTGCAAACACATTCTAGAGTCACCCCTGGTCCACCTTTATGGCGATATCTCGAAAAGGCGTCCACCTATAGAACTAAGCCCCACGCCCTTTTGAAATACTCATTAACACCTTTCTTTGATACCCATATTGAACAAACGCATTCCATGGGTCCACCTTTACGGGGATATCTCGAAAAGGCGTCCACCTATAGAACTTTGGCCCACTCCCTTTTAAAATGCTCATTAACCCCTTTCATTTGATACCCATATCGTACAAACAAATTCTAGGGTTACCCCTGGTCCACCTTTATGCCGATATCTCGAAAAGGCGACCACGTATACAACTACCAATACTCCCTTTTAAAACCCTCATTAATACTCTTACGAATATTAGCAAAACTGAGGAGTGCTGTCATCTCCAGGCCGATGCTAAGCAGTGACGTGAATTCACATCAATAATTCAATCATTATGTATCTACATAAACGAATCAATAATTGCGTCTACACATATGTACACATTCCGACGAGCAACATTTACATACAAGGCAGCGAGAGATGAAATGTCACACACAGATGAATTTACTTATACGCTTATGTGTGTGCGGGAGACTGTAAACTACAAACTCACATATGTACATCTGAGAAGCGCTAAAAAGTAGACAATTGTAAACAAGTAGAAACTATATGAGAACTATACACACACGAATATAGTTGGTAAGTTCTGGAAATGGAAGAGCCTAGAAGTATGCAGCATAAACTATAAAAGCGGGCAGGCGAGTAAGAAGTAATTCGGTTTGATTTGAGTTGTCAAGCACTTTGATTAAGACGATATCTAGCGAGCAATAGCAGTGTTATTTTGAATAGTAGAGTTTCATTGAGCTATCAATCAGTGTGGTTATTAAGCAAGCTATTCGTTGCACAGTTTGTTATTGTGAAGTACTTTAATAAAGGCCATTTTGCATTATTACAAATTGGAGTTATTTATTCAACAGTTTAGTGATTCGAACTTAGCAGAGGATTGCAAATAAGAGGATTTGCAAGCAAATTCGTTACAATACCTTTAATTTGCTACCCATATCGTACAAATACATTCTAGATTCACCCATGGTCCACCTTTATGGCGATATCCCGAAAAGTCTTCCACCTATAGAACTAAGGCCCACTCTCTTTTAAAATACTCATTAACACCTTTCATTTGATACCCATATTGTTCAAACGCATTCTAGAGTCACCCCTGGTCCACCTTTATGCCGATATTTCGAAAAGGCGACCACCTATACAGCTACCACCACTCCTTTTTAAAACCCTCACTAATACCTTTAATTTTATACCCATATCATACAAACACATTCCAGGATTACCCTCGGTTCATTTTCCAACATGGTTATTTTCCCTTATGTTGTCACCATAGCTCTCATCTGAGTATGTAATGTTCGGTTAAACCCGAACTTAACCTTCCTTACTTGTTTTTTTATTAATATTATTTGATATGATTGAATCAAGCTTTCGCTTTAGAATTTTTGTAATTGTTTTTTTCTGTGGCAAAACTCTTTTTTCGTTTTTTGCAAATTCTTAGTGTGAATTCGGGTCCTTACAATTTTAGGATTTCCTAAAAATAAAAAAGGAACCCCGATTAGGCTGGTGAAACTTTTACCGTGTTCTTATGTAAACGGCGACATGTACCCAATGGGCGTTTCACCATACATTAGTCATTATAGGTAAAGTTTTGGTCAGGGGAAGCTGTGTTTTTACCTTTTTAATCGCCCTCAATCAGATTGAAGGCAACCTTCTTGGGCACAGTTGCTCCCCAACGCAACCCGGACTTGACGCGATATCCAGTGTGTTCTTATGTAAACACCAGAAGTACCGATAAACACAAAACGGCAGTATGTTCTTATGGCTATAGTGGAAGTATTGTAGTGGCCACTTCCTGTGTGTTCTCATGTGTACCCTGAAAGCCTCCAAAAATATGAAATCATCCCCAGTGTGTTCTCATGTGTACGCTGGAGATAACTTGACCCAAGGGGTAAAGCTGTGCCGTGTCCTTAAGGGAACAGCTGGGTGCACGCAATATGCAAAATGTTTCGGTTTATATTGCACGGTCACGGGGTTCGTTAACCACGATTTGGCATTCGATGTGGTGAGCTCCGTCCTAGGAGTATAGGCATACGGACTCACTCCGCCAATGCGATTGTGCTTTAACATTCGGATATTCGATAGCGGGTCGTAGGAAGAATCACTGTTTTTAATTTTTTGTTGTTGTTTGTTTTTTTTTTTTGCGTGTTTTCTGTTTATTTTAATTATCGTATTATTCCTGTATTAGCGTTTAGATTATCAGGAATTATTAAATCTATTGTATGCGGTTTAACCTCTCCTGGGGAGAGTAGCTTTTATACCATGGAGGGTCCCGAAGCGAATCGCAGAATTAAGCCATATTATAAACCGGAGGGTTACGGTTTCACAAATATTTGTTATCGGCTACACAAGCCTTATTGTGTTTTGCACTTTTTCAGGACCTCTTTTTTAAGGAGGTCCTTTTTGAAGGACCCACATGCCAGCGGGTCCCTTCTCGGGCGCCAGTTAAGGAGCCCAACGACTAGGGCTCCAAAAAATTAAATTTGGCGGTCGCCCACAGCTAATTACTTGTCAGTACCAGCTATTACAGCTACATATATCAAACAAACCGAAATTACTTGTGTCTGGTAAACTTACCTATGTTGTAGTTTGTTTCAAAGCCATGGAAAATCACTAATTAACTAAAAATAATATTCTAGACGTAAAGCTGTATGTTTACATATTGAACTGCACGAGTACATAGTAAACATATTAAACACTTTCTTTGTTGTTGTGTATGGTTCCAGGTGATATGTATCATTTTGAAGGCAGCCTTTGGTTTTCTAAACATGAACTTCATATGACAGGATTTTTATGTTTTCAACAATTTAAAGGAAATATCCCATTTACCTTTTGTCCTAAGTTATTATAGCAAATAGAATACAATTTTTTTTTTTAATTTTTATATACATATGTGACCTGGAATCATGAAACGACCCTATTGTGCGAAAATACCGTTCTGCCCTTTTTGAGTGATTCTTATAGGAAATTTAACGCTATTTCCAATGGAATAACCCGCAGTTTTCTAACTTTCTTAGTTTTTTCACAAATCGTATTTAAAACCAAATCGGACCACAAATACGATTTTTTAAAATATTTCGATCCATGTGCCACCTATCCGAGGTTTTTTTTTGCATTGTCATCGGGTTATGAACTATATTCCAAGTTTCAAACTTGTAGCTTATCGGGAAGTTAATTAATCTTTAATTGCAAAATTCGTTCACAACGGCCAGCCATACACAGTTAAACAGTAACTTTAAACGCGTTTATCTCGAAAATTGTTTTCACACAATAGGGTCATTTCATGATTCCAAGTCACATATACTGCTAAGTGGATTATCACTTTATCTCGATTATCGTTTCTAAACTGCCCTATCTCAGAATACTTACGAAAAGTGACCTATTTCGAAAGTTTTCGAAGAACGCCGTAGCTCAAATATTTTTCAAATCACCGTTTCCCAACAATATATTCAAGAGCGTCCTATCTGAGAAAAACTTTCAATACGTTTTGAAGTTAGGTAAGGCGCTTATGAAAGAAATTCTAAGAAAGGGCGATTTTGGGATAAGTCCAGAAGAAAGACTTTTTAACAAATGGAAAAACATTTTGATATAGAGTTTTCGAGCTTGCTCTGAAGATAGGATAATATCGATATATGAAGCAAAAGTTTTGAATATGTTGACTTGCACATAATTCCTTTTCGTTAAAATTACTATACTTGGTCTCAGGATATTAGGTTGCGATGTGATATCACGTATTTTCTTAGTCTTACTTTTTGATCCGCTAACTTGCTTTGAAGTAAGTTCATTTTCAACTAACTTGTTAAAATGTTATTTTCTTTACCTACATTTATACTTTAGCGATGCAGAAAGAAATTGAATATTTCAAGCAAATCAGTGAATCGTAATGGCACATAATTTTTAATTAAAATAAAATATTTCAGTTTATTTAATCCTTAAATGTATTCACGCCAATTAATTCAAAGCTAATTGGCTAGGTATTTAATGTTCACAGAGATGAATACAATAATTTTCAAATGTCCTATTTGCATATAAATAATTAAGACTGAACGATTACTAAGTGCGTATAGCAATGCAATTAAATTTTTATATGCTTTTTAATGCAACTGTGTTAATTATAAATATGTATATATGTATGCCGGTGTGTAGGGCTTATACAATTTATTAGTGCATTAATAAGTAGAATAAAGGCAGATGTACTTGCAAACAAACAAATTAAATGAATGAATAAAAAAGAAAGTAGAAATCATACGAAGTGAAAAAAATTCACGTGTAATCAAATGTATGTACATATGTATGGATTTGTACCCTGTAGGGAAAATCCCCAACTGCTGGGCTTCAAGAGCATTGGAAACCACTACTAGTTCGCCATATATCTCTTTAACACGCTTTTAACTGGGGAAATTTACATGGCAATATCCTTTGAGCTGGAAATCGTCCCCGCTGCATTACTTTTTCTTATGTTGTGAACTGGATACAGATAGATCGAAATTATATATGTTACATTAACCTTCCGATAGATTGTGACATCTGGCCAGACGAGAAGGTTTTATTTTCGTGAATAACTACTGCTACCCACCCGATCATGAAAAACTTTAGTGACTTTTTAAGTTTAGAGGCCGTCTTTATAATAATTCGGAAATCGACATTTTTTCTTTTTATTTTTTCTTTTTTTGTACCAAAATAGATTATGTCACATTTTAGCGTTGTCGTCTGGCTAGACGAACATATTTTTAAGCCTATAAGACCTCATAGTTCTTATTCATTTCAAAATTTATCAATAAAAATTCCAACTTATTTCTTGGTAATCAATTATTTCTTGGTAAAAAAAATTCAAATATTTATGGATACGGTTCAAAGTTGCAAATTTCATCTGGCCAGACGACAACGCTCAGATGTGTTGAATTTGTTCACCGCTAATCGGAGGGTTAAGCAGAAGTTTATCCACTTTCACGACAACTTGGAGCCACCACATAAATATATGCGTAGGAAGTATCATTTCATTTCAAGAAAGCTCTGATCCAGACAAGTTTAAATATTTAACTCAGATTATATAACTAAACTTGTACAACAAAACACAAAATTTAAGAAGAATGTGGCGAAAAGCAAACACAGCAAACAGCTTTCACATAGCATTTTAATAAGGTGCTTTTATTTTTTAACGCTTTTGCTGCCAATTTGTTTACCTTTCAGTTAAAGAGTTTACTTAAGCAAAAGCTTGAAAGCGTAGGGAAAGAAGGCATAAAAATCTTACGTTTCCAACAAATCCAAAGTGCGTTTTTAACCTCAGTATCAATGATCCTAAAACGAAGATCAAGTTGGTAAAAAAATGTGGTATTATAGTCGAAGCTTCTTGCAGCTATTATCAGATTTTTATTTTTTTGTTAATATATTTTGTTATTAATGTTTTAATCTTGTGCAATAAATATAAAAGTCTCATATCAAATATCTATAAACTTACACACGCTTGCGCTGCCATCTGGTGAATGCTAGCAACTGATTGTAAAGCAGTTTTAGTCCTAATCAAATATTCACAATAGTGCCATAGTACAAATAGATTTCTTTGTGTGCTCAAAATCATTTATTTTTAACCCAACAGGTGGAAGAGGAGGAGAAGGAGATGGAAGAGTTTACGAGAGGTGCAGCCGCCTTAGCCATCGCCCCAACGGCCAGGGGAGAAGCACGATCCTTCCGACCGCTGCTTCAGCATGAGAAGCAGAAAAGCAATCAGGGACACATGGAACACGGGGATGGCGCGGAGACCCGTCCTTTCCGCCCATCGCACCGTAATGCCAGTGGGCGCCGGGGCGGCGCGGAGCCGCGTCCGTTCCGCTCGACCCGACTCTCTACTGGCAGAGCGGCCCCGTATCAACCACGCAAGGAGGGTACCACAACCACCCTCGCGCGCCAAACAACAACCCCAGCCGGCTTCAGAAGTGGTCGACTCCGGGATAATTTAGCGGCACCGACTATAACTCGAGCATTGATCGCCATCGCGCCGACAGCCATAGTCCGAATTGAGGCAGGAGGCCGTTTACACCTGGTCCGCGCCCTGTTAGATGCCTCCGCTCCCACCAGCATTATCGATGCCAATTTGTGCAAGGATCTACACCTGGAGCGTAACAATACCGCACGTCTGTCGAGGTGCACCATCGTTCTTCGAGGAAAGTATGGGGTCGCGGGAAAGATCACGACCCAAGCCACCGTAATAGCAAACTATGCCAGGTTAAACCCCACGGCAAATCTGGACCCGTCGGTAGCGGCCCCATTCCAGTTCATGAAGCTGGCCGATCCGGCGTATTACCGATCGTCGCCAGTGTTGCTCACTTAGGGCGCCGACGTCTACGCCAATATTATGGTCGGCGGCACACCCGCGTCGACTGTCGGCGGGCTCCTCACCCAAGCCACAATATTCGGCCTCGTCGTGTCCGGAGCCCACCCACTATAAAACCGTAAACTATACCACAAGTTCAGCGAGGCTGCATTACGGCGAGCACGGATGTCCGCCGGAGAGCGTACTGACGATCCGCCTATACATACATACCATATTTTTTAATTTTAGTTAAGTTTATCCCGCCTTGGGAAGGTTGCTGGCGCACTCACCCAATTTCAAATTGCTCGCCGCGAGGGGGCCGGCATGTTTAGGCCACCAGCCTAAGTATTTCGGACCACCCTAACACGCACATTAGTTTTTATTATTATTACCGGTAACGGATAACACCAGCCGAAAGCTAACTTTGAAGGGGAAAAACTCAACGAAAGTTAGCTATCGGCGGGTGCCGCGGACTTGTTCGCGGTCTTGGTTTTTCTTTTCTATTTTGGAATGTCTAAGAGCCAGCAGCTAGCCCCAGGTGAGTAAGATAAAAACCAACCATTTTATACAGTGCGAGTGTCAGTGAATTAAGATTTGCAAATAATCCATAGGTCGCTGGTTCATATCCGGCTCGAAGGACCAAATGTTGCGGGGGGAATGTGGCACCCGTGTCGTAGGGCGCGATCGCACGCAAATAAAGAAATAAAAAAGAGAGAATTAGTATCGAGTAATCACAATGTATTATTATTATTCATTTCATCAACAATATAAATTTTTGCTATGTCTATTATAAATAGAGGAATTATTTTAGATTACCAAGTGGAGATTCACTATTATAAAAAGAATGTTTAATGACACATTCGTGCCCGGAATAAATGGTAATGCAACCAACCAGATATATTGCAAAGTTGTTGCAATTGCAAATTGTGAAAATATACAAAAAGGGCTCTTGGCAATTCAAGGTTTAAATAGTTATTTGCACTAGATTGTGAAGATATAAAAAAAACTTGCACTTGGCAATTCAAAGTTGAAAAAGTTATTCGCACAAAACAAATGAAAATAATTATTTGCAAATCTTAATTCACTGACACTCGCACTGTATAAAATGGTTGGTTTTTATCTTACTCACCTGGGGCTAGCTGCTGGCTTTTAGACATTCCAAAATAGAAAAGAAAAACCAAGACCGCGAACAAGTCCGCGGCACCCGCCGATAGCTAACTTTCGTTGAGTTTTTTCCCCTTCAAAGTTAGCTTTCGACTGGTTTTAGCCGTTACCGGTAATAATAAAAACTAATGTGCGTGTTAGGGTGGTCCGAAATATTTAGGCTGGTGGCCTAAACAAATTATTTTAAGATCGCGGGTTTGAATCGAGCTCAAGGC
This sequence comes from Eurosta solidaginis, assembly GCF_040869045.1. Taxonomy (NCBI): domain Eukaryota; kingdom Metazoa; phylum Arthropoda; class Insecta; order Diptera; family Tephritidae; genus Eurosta; species Eurosta solidaginis. The sequence continues at coordinate 294,472,455 of NC_090319.1, forward strand.
CTAACAATAATTATTTTATCATTAAGTTCGGAAATGGATCTATACAACGAGCTTTGACAGTTGTCTAAAATTTTTTCTTTCTTCTATTCTAATTTAAAATTTTTTCAATTAAGAAAATATGTATCATAACAATAATAATGATAAAATAATTATTGTTAGGCCTTGAGTCCGATTCAAACCCGCGATCTAACATATCAGTAGGCCGATATAACAACAAAAATTGTAAAATTATTTTAATAAAATTTAGCTAAATAAAAGCACTACGACTAATAATGACCAAAGCTCGTTAATAGCACGAATCCCCATCTTTACATCCAAAACTTTATTTATAGATTTGGATTCCAAATAAGAGCGAAAAAGGGACCTGTACATAAAAACAGCAATTAGAAATAATATATAAGATTAATCAAATACATCTAAGATATAAAATATAAAAACCACAAACTGTCTATTTTGAACTAGCAAAAATCTAGTTACAATCGAAATAGTACTTATCTGCTGCATAGACTTTATTTCTGAACCAGAAATTAGCATAACAATTATTGACTTCCCCACAGGGCACTTACATCAATGCACAGTCAAAGCATGCGTGAGTAAAAGCGTAAGCACTGATCTTACTAATAGTTATTTGCAATAAATTATAAAGTTTCATTAAATTATATGTATGTAGGTACATAAATCACATATTATAATATAAACTTAATGATAAATTGAAAAATTTATAGATAATAACTCTGCGGGAAAATGAGTAATCATTCGTATTTTTATTGATATGGTAAGACCTTAACTCTAAAAAATTTAAGTCACCCATACTCTACAAATTTTGAATGTGATATATATTATTTGGTTTTTATCTTTTATCTTCAATCAAAATAGTAGTAATATTTGCACACGATGATGTTACCGAATTTCCCCTCCTCGTCAGCTAGCTTTTTTGGACTTGAGTTTTGAACTCAAAATCACCAACACTCATACTCAGCCATATGAAGTCCGCACTACATGCTTTGTTTTTTGTCTCTAGGTATTGCCTTTTTGATGCTATTCCTTTTATATACATTTTGGTATACGTTTTTATACTCAGCTGAGCAGAGCTCACAGAGTATATTAATTTTGTTCGCATAACGGTTGTTGCTGTTGTTGTTGTTGTAGCGATAAGGTTGCTCCCCGAAGGCTTTGGGGAGTGTTATCGATGTGATGGTCCTTTGCCGGATACAGATCCCGTACGCTCCGGTACCACAGCTAGCCCGACCATCTCGGGAACGATTTATGTGGCCACATTAAACCTTCAGGCCATCCCCTCCCTCCCCACCCCCAAGTTCCATGAGGAAGCTTGGGGTCGCCAGAGCCTCGTCTGTTAGTGAATCAGGATTCGCCGCGGATAGGTAAGGTTGACAATTAGGTTTGGAGAAGCTATATAGTGCGCTGGCACTCTGAAGGGCTGCGCTACACACCCCTTGAATCTGGTATTTTAGTCACCTCTTACGACAGGCATACCTACCGCGGGTATATTCTTACCCCCTTACCCGCTGGGGGATACATTTTCGGTTTTTTTTTAAAAGCTTCAAACCGTTTGGGAATTGCTCAATTCTTTCTTGAGATATATATGATTTAGTGGACCCATTTTTTTTTTATACTCAGTTGAGCAGAGCTCACAGAGTATATTAACTTTGATTGGATAACGGTTGGTTGTACAGGTATAAAGGAATCGAGATAGATATAGACTTCCATATATCAAAATCATCAGTATCGAAAAAAAATTTGATTGAGCCATGTCCGTCCGTCCGTCCGTCCGTTAACACGATAACTTGAGTAAATTTTGAGGTATCTTGATGAAATTTGGTATGTAGGTTCCTGAGCCTTCATCTCAGATCGCTATTTAAAATGAACAATATCGGACTCTAACCACGCCCACTTTTTCGATATCGAAAATTTCTAAAAACAGAAAAAGTGCGATAATTCATTACCAAAGACGAATAAAACGATGAAACTTGGTAAGTGAGTTGAACTTATGACGTAGAATTGAAAATTAGTAAAATTTTTGACAATGGGCGTGGCACCGCCCACTTTTAAAAGAAGGTAATTTAAAATTTTTCAAGCTGTAATTTGGCAGTCGTTGAAGACATCGTGATGAAATTTGGCAGGAACGTTACTCCTGTTACTATATGTATTATTAATAAAAATTAGCCAAATCGGAAAACGACCACGCCCACTTTTAAAAAAAATTTTTTTAAGTGAAATTTTAACAAAAAATTTAATATCTTTACAGTATATAAGTAAATTATGTCAACATTCAACTCCAGTAATGATATGGTGCAACAAATTGGAAAAGTAAAAGAAAATTTCAAAATGGGCGTGGCTTCGCCCTTTTTCATTTAATTTGTCTAGGATAATTTTAATGCCATAAGTCGAACAAAAATTTACCAATCCCTGAGAAATTTGGTAGGGGCTTAGATTCTAGGACAATAACAGTTTTCTGTGAAAAAGGGCGAAATCGGTTGAAGCCACGCCCAGTTTTTATATACAGTCGACCGTCTGTCCTTCCGCTCGGCCGTTAACACGATAACTTGAGCAAAAATCGATATATCTTTACTAAGGTCAGTTCATGTACTTATCTGAACTCACTTTGTATTGGTATGAAAAATGGCCGAAATCCGAATATGACCACGCCCACTTTTTCAATATCGAAAATTACGAAAAACGAAAAAATGGCATAATTCTATACCAAATACGAAAAAGGATGAAACATGGTATTTGGATTAGTTTATTGGCGCAAAATATAACTTTAGATAAAAACTCTGTAAAATGGGCGTGACACCTACCATATTAAGTACAGTGAAATGAAAAAGTTCTGCAGGGCGAAATAAAAAACCCTTGAAATCTTGGCAGGAATACTGTTCGTTGTATTATATATACAAATAAATTAGCGGTATCCAACAAATGATGTTCTGGATCACCCTGGTCCACATTTTGGTCGATATCTGGAAAACGCCTTCGCATACACAACTACCACCACTCCCTTTTAAAAACCTCATTAATACCTTTAATTTGATACCGATATCGCACAAACAAATTCTAGAGTCACCCCTGGTCCTCCTTTATGGCGATATCTCGAAACGGCATCCACATATGGAACTAAGGCCTACTCCCTTTTAAAATACTCATTAACACCTTTCAATTGATATCCACATCGTACAAACAGATTCTAGAGTAACCACTGGTCCACCTTTATGGCGATATTTCGAAAAGGCGACCACCTATACAACTACCACCACTCCCCATTAAAACCTTCATTAATACCTTTAATTTGATACCAATATCGTACAAACACATTCTAGAATCACCTCTGGGTCACCTTTTTAGCGATATCTCGAAAAGGCGTCCACCTGTAGAACTAAACCCCACGCCCTTTTAAAACCTTCATTAATACCTTTAACTTGATACCCAAATCGTACAAACACATTCTAGAGTCACCCCTTGTCCACCTTTATGGCTATATCTCGAAAAGGCGTCCACCTATAGAAATAAGCCCAAGCCCTTTTAAAATACTCATTATTACCTTTCGTTTGATACCCGTATTGTACAAACGCATTCTAGAGTAACCCCTGGTCCACCTTTATGGCGATATTTCGAAAACCTTCATTAATACCTTTAATTTGATACCAATATCGTACAAACACATTCTAGAATCACCTCTGGGTCACCTTTTTAGCGATATCTCGAAAAGGCGTCCACCTGTAGAACTAAACCCCACGCCCTTTTAAAACCTTCATTAATACCTTTAATTTGATACCCAAATCGTACAAACGCATTCTAGAGTAACCACTCGTCCACCTTTATGGCGATATTTCGAAACGGCGACGACCTATACAACTACCACCACTCCCTTTTAAAACCTTCATTAATACCTTTAATTTGATACCCAAATCGTACAAACACATTCTACAGTCACCCCTGGTCCACCTTTATGGCGATATCTCGAAAAGGCATCCACCTATAGAACTAAACCCACAGCCCTTTTAAAATACTCATTATTACCTTTCGTTTGATACCCATATTGTACAAACGCATTCTAGAGTAACCCCTGGTCCACCTTTATGGCGATATTTTGAAAACCTTCATTAATACCTTTAATTTGATACCAATATCGTACAAACACATTCTAGAATCACCTCTGGGTCACCTTTTTAGCGATATCTCGAAAAGGCGTCCACCTGTAGAACTAAACCCCACGCCCTTTTAAAACCTTCATTAATACCTTTAATTTGATACCCAAATCGTACAAACACATTCTACAGTCACCCCTGGTCCACCTTTATGGCGATATCTCGAAAAGGCATCCACGTATAGAACTAAACCCAACGCCCTTTTAAAATACTCATTATTACCTTTCGTTTGATACCCATATTGTACAAACGCATTCTAGAGTAACCCCTGGTCCACCTTTATGGCGATATTCCGAAAACCTTCATTAATACCTTTAATTTGATACCAATATCGTACAAACACATTCTAGAATCACCTCTGGGTCACCTTTTTAGCGATATCTCGAAAAGGCGTCCACCTGTAGAACTAAACCCCACGCCCTTTTAAAACCTTCATTAATACCTTTAATTTGATACCCAAATCGTAAAAAACATTCTAGAGTCACCCCTTGTCCACCTTTATGGCTATATCTCGAAAAGGCGTCCACCTATAGAACTAAGCCCAAGCCCTTTTAAAATACTCATTATTACCTTTCGTTTGATACCCATATTGTACAAACGCATTCTAGAGTAACCATTCGTCCACCTTTATGGCGATATTTCGAAACGGCGACGACCTATACAACTACCACCTCTCCCTTTTAAAACCTTCATTAATACCTTTAATTTGATACCCAAATCGTACAAACACATTCTACAGTCACCCCTGGTCCACCTTTATGGCGATATCTCGAAAAGGCGTCCACCTATAGAACTAAGCCCAACGCCCTTTTAAAATACTCATTAGCACCATTCGTTTGATACCCATATTGTACAAACGCATTCTAGAGTCACCCCTGGTCCACCTTTATGGCGGTATTTCGAAAACCTTCATTAATACCTTTAATTTGATACCCATTTCGTACAAACACATTCTAGAATCACCTCTGGTCCACCTTTTAAGCGATTTCTCGAAAAGGCGTCCACCTGTAGAACTAAACCCCACGCCCTTTTGAAATACTCATTAACACCACTCGTTTGATACCCATATTGTACAAACGCATTCTAGAGTCACCCCTGGTCCACCTTTATGGCGGCATTTCGAAAACCTTCATTAATACCTTGAATTTGATACCCATATCGAACAAACACATTCTAGAATCACCTCTGGTCCAACTTTTAAGCGATATCTCGAAAAGGCGTCCACCTGTAGAACTAAACCCCACGCCCTTTTGAAATACTCATTAACACCATTCGTTTGATACCCATATTGTACAAACGCATTCTAGAGTCACCCCTGGTCCACCTTTATGGCGGTATTTCAAAAACCTTCATTAATACCTTTAATTTGATACCCATATCGTACAAACACATTCTAGAATCACCTCTGGTCCACCTTTTAAGCGATATCTCGAAAAGGCGTCCACCTGTAGAACGAAACCCCACGCCCTTTTGAAATACTCATTAACACCAATCGTTTGATACCCATATTGTACAAACGCATTCTAGAGTCACCCCTGGTCCACCTTTATGGCGGCATTTCGAAAACCTTCATTAATACCTTTAATTTGATACCCATATCGTACAAACACATTCTAGAATCACCTCTGGTCCACCTTTTAAGCGATATCTCGAAAAGGCGTCCACCTGTAGAACTAAACCACACGCCCTTTTGAAATACTCATTAACACCATCCGTTTGATACCCATATTGTACAAACGCATTCTAGAGTCACCCCTGGTCCAAATTTATGGCGGTATTTCGAAAATCTTCATTAATACCTTTAATTTGATACCCATATCGTACAAACACATTCTAGAATCACCTCTGGTCCACCTTTTAAGCGATATCTCGAAAAGGCGTCCACCTGTAGAACTAAACCCCACGCCCTTTTGAAATACTCATTAACACCATTCGTTTGATACCCATATTGTACAAACGCATTCTAGAGTCACCCCTGGTCCACCTTTATGGCGGTATTTCGAAAACCTTCATTAATACCTTTAATTTGATACCCATATCGTACAAACACATTCTAGAATCACCTCTGGTCCACCTTTTAAGCGATATCTCGAAAAGGCGTCCACCTGTAGAACTAAACCCCACGCCCTTTTGAAATACTCATTAACACCATTCGTTTGATACCCATATTGTACAAACGCATTCTAGAGTAACCCCTGGTCCACCTTTATGGCGGTATTTCGAAAACCTTCATTAATACCTTTAATTTGATACCCATATCATACAAACACATTCTAGAATCACCTCTGGTCCACCTTTTAAGTGATATCTCGAAAAGGCGTCCACCTGTAGAACTAAACCCCACGCCCTTTTGAAATACTCATTAACACCATTCGTTTGATACCCATATTGTACAAACGCATTCTAGAGTCACCCCTGGTCCACTTTTATGGCGATATCTCGAAAAGGCGTCCACATATAGAACTAAGGCCCAATCCCTTTTAAAATGTTCATTAACCCCTTTCATTTGATACCCATATCGTAAAAACAAATTCTAGGGTCACCCCTGGTCCACCTTTATGGCGATATCTCGAAACGGCGTCCACCTATGGAAATAAGGATCACTCACTTTTAAAATACTCATTAACACCTTCCATTTGATACACATGTTATACAAACGCATTCCAGGGTATCCCTCGGTTCATTTTCCTACATGGTTATTTTCCCTTATGTTGCCACCATAGCTCTCAACTGAGTATGTAATGTTCGGTTAAACCCGAACTTAACCTTCCTTACTTGTTTTTTTTTTTTTTTTTTTTTTGAAAAAACGGTAATTTGTAAATATCTTAAGAACGTTACCATAGAATTAAAAATAACGTTAATTTTCGGAATCAGGGAGTGATTCTACATAGAAATTTCAAAATGGCGTCTTCGGTGTATTTTGGCTGTAAACCAGTGTTATTAAACTAGCGCCAAAAATTAAAAAGCTGCAATTTTGCAAACATCAACAATTTTAAAAAGCGTCAGTTTAAACTAATAATGAGTGCTAAAATGATCAGCAAAATTTGGGATCATTTCCAAAAAAGTGAAAATAAGAACAGTGCCATTTGTTTATATTGTGAAAAAACGCTACAACACAAAGAATCGACATCAAGCCTATGGAGCCACTATCGGTTTTTCCATCTTCAAGAGAATGGTATCAGCATTTCTCTATGAATCTGCGCCAGAATATAAGCTGAGTAGCAGTTCATCACAAATTAATTTTGAAGACAATTCGGAATGTTCAGAACCCCCAATGAAGAAAGTTCGAACATCACGCGTAGCTCAAGCTGTTCCAAGGAACGTCAAGAGATAACAACACAAACCTTGACTAATATGATTGCTGTTGAGTTATTGGCTATTTCATTGGTGGAATGTGATGGATTCAAGAAGTTGGTTAATGTCCAGAGTATATAATTCCTTGTCGCAAAACAATTGCCGGTAGAATTCAAGCCATGAATAACCGTGCTAGAGAAAGTTAAGAAAAATCTCAGTTCAGCGTCTGATATATCTTTTACCACTGATTGCTCATTATGTAGATTCTGATTAGACTCGTCTCTCTTTCAATTTGCTCACCGAAGAAATGACACAGCTAAGAATTTAGAAGACTCGCTTCGAGATGGCATGGAAGAATGGGATATCAAAGAAAAAGTCACAACTATTGTACACCAAAAGTTGTCTAATTAGATGTAATTCAGTTATTTTTATGTTGAAAAGAGTTAAAGAGCTTAGATCTTATGTTGTTGCAGTAATTGCTGATAGTTAAGTTTTCAACAACAAGGCAAATATCGCAATTTCGGACAGTGACTGGGATGCAGTTGATGGTCTAGAGATTTAGCACCCCTTTCGAAATTGCGATAAATATGCTTAACAGTGACAGCGAGATTACAATTTCTAAAGTGAAACCCATAATTCATAAAATTATTAATAAGCATCTGAAATTTAAAAACACGAGAATGGCAAAAACATTCAAAGAAAATGTACCCGTAGACTTGAGAAGACGTTTTTCTTTTGAAGACATCGAAGGTCCATCTCTCGAAAATATCAGTATTGCGCATATGGCGAGTTGTCTTGATCCGAGGTTTAAACAGCTGAAGCACGTTGAGACCGATGCTTTCCGTAACAAAATAAAAAATCATGCGGAAAAAATTTGCAATAAAATGGGTACTGCTGATATGAACGCCCAAGAATAAGCTCCGGAAAACAGTGACCTCACGACCATGGATATACTCCTAAATGATAACGACAGTGACACAAGGGAGGAAGACGAGTTTCAGCGCTACTTATTCGAAGAACAAATAAACCACAATCTCAGTGCAATCAATTGTTGACAAGACCATGAAAAAATATATCCCAATCTGTCAAAAATCGCCAGAAGATACCTTGTGGTACCTGCCACTTCAACAGCTTCTGAAAGGGTGTTTTCAAGTGCTGGAAATGTAGTTCGTCCCACTTGAAATTGTTTGAGTCGGGAAATGATTTCGGCACTTGTTTTCTTAAACCAGAAGAAGAAGAAAATAGTTTTACATCATTTTACATATTTCTCAATGCGAGCCTTTTTGTATTCACTGTTAATTGATTTAAATGCCTCAAGAATTTGTTGTTATTAATGTTAAATCGTTTATCACTTTTCATTTATTTAACAATCATTATTAGTACATTAAGACAACGAGTCTTTTATCGTACAACAAACGGAGTAACAATTTACATGAATTGCAAGAATTTAAGTGAATTATATGTTTTAATGTATGACTAAGCTAGACATTTTAAATAATAATAATAAATTTGTTAAATAAACATATATGGTACATCAATTTGTTGCTTTCACTGGATATCCAAAAATACGGTTATTAACGGGATATACATAAATCCAGATAGTTCCACAAACGAATATTAACCGGATATCCATGCCGTCTGAATTTTTATCCGTTTCAACGGATATCCATATGGATATCCGGATATTCGAATACGCGGATAGTCCCAGCCCTACTATAAATCAGATGTTTATTTCTCATAATGAATAGCTGTTGGCTTTGGTGGTACCTTGGAGAGTTTTTTTCAACTTCACCTCAACTCGATATTCAATGTAGGAGAAAGGTGTTGAATATTCATTTGGGAACTGTACATTTCTCAAAACCTCTCAAAGGTTGGATATTAATTTGAAAAAGCTAACGGCGTTGGAAATCAATAACTATAAATTTTACAAAATGTCTCAAAGTTTGGACAGTGATTGGAGAATGAAATTGGATATCAACTAGAGAACTAGCTAGTTTAAGAATAATTAAATAATTATGTTGGATATTACTTCGGGAACTAGATATATTTCGCTGCAGACATTTTTTCCCCATGTTTGTTGGGTAAAACAAATCCAGCTGTTGCCGTATCTCCAAAATTATCTAGATAATAAAAAACGAACGTTGCCGCACAAAAAAGCCTACCCCAAAGGCGACCTTAAACTCTGACTGAAAAACTGCTCAGTAGCTAAACTGGAGTTTAAATTTGACTAGAGTTTAAGCAAACTTAGTTTAAGCTTAGCTTAACCATTTTCTGAAAAACCGGACCTTAAAATATAAATTTGATTTTTACTGCCAATCTTCAATTATCTATCAAGGTACTAATTCAAAATGTAATAAACCATTATTATTTATTCGCCATTTATATGACATTGAAAAATATCTAATTGCAAAGAATAAGTAATTTATGCTCAAGCGCTAAAAAGAACAAATATAAATATAACCGACACACAAGAATTTTAAAATACAGTTAATAATTTTGCTAACTTGAAAATCGCATTAAAACATTCCCACCCAATTTGTTTCAACATTCAAAAGCACTTACAGGTGATTCATTTCCACAAATAAGTAACTAAATAATTTTCTGTATAAAATTTATGCATAAACAAAGTTCTGCCGTCTAATCATCTCAGCTGTCATATTATGTTTCATTGCACTTTGGTATCATCACTAATTTCTTTGAAGATTTCAAAGAGCAAAACAAAAAGCAGAGTCAACATCATCACCTGGTGACCGAACTGCATTTCAGCGACGCGACATCGCATCCTTTCATGAGCTATGTACTTTTCATTTGTTTGTTGTGTATACTCTCGCAGTTGCCAAATAATTTATTATAGCGTACATGTCAGGACACAATTTAGGATTTGCAAACTTTACCGCGTTGACTTGGGTTTGTGGTTAATAACGGTATTGCCGGTGTACAGTATACAGTGTACCAAGAATTAATATATATAAAATTTTTTATTACGACCAAACACAAAAAAGCTTATTAAGTATCAAGACTTGTTTAGAATATTTTTGCCTCCGTTGGGTAGAAGGCCGTAAGTTCACACTCCTCCTATTAATACTTTATAATACCTAAATTGGCTTTGTCTTAATCTAATAGGAGGTATATGCAGGGACGGAAAATAATTATTATTGTTTTTTTTCGGAGTCAAAAAAGTCCCGGTCAAAAAATTGTCCTAGGTGAAAATGTTTAAGTTCCCAGATATCCCTATAGCAATATCATGTCGAATCATGCATCCTTTTTATTTCTCAAACTTTTTCCATAAAAGTCCACATCTAAAAGTAAAATCTGTATTTTTATTTTTTTAGTCCGATAGAACTAGTTACACTCGGACTTTTAAAAATAAAAGTCCGGAAATAAAAGTCCCGCTTTATAACAAAGAAACGGCTTATCCGAATTAAAACAAGTAAGGAAGGCTAAGTTCGGGTGTAACCGAACATTACATACTCAGCTGAGAGCTATTGAGACAAAATAAGGGAACATCACCATGTAGGAAGATGTACCTAGGGTAACCCTGGAATGTGTTTGTATGACATGTGTATCAAACGGATGGTATCAAAGAGTATTTTAAGAGGGAGTGGGCCATAGTTCTATAGGTGGACGCCATTTAGGGATATCTCCATAAAGGTGGACCAGGGCTGACTCTAGAATTTGTTTGTACGATATGGGTATAAATGAACGGTGTTAATGAGTATTTTAAAAGGGAGTGGGCCTTAGTTCCATAGGTGGACGCCTTTTCGAGATATCGCCATAAAAGTGGACCAGGGGTGACTCTAGAATTTGTTTGTACGATATGGGTATAAATGAAAAGTGTTAATGAGTATTTTAAAAGGGAGTGGGCCTTAGTTCTATAAGTGGACGCCTTTTCGAGATATCGCCATAAAGGTGGACCAGGGTTGACTCCAGAATTCGTTTGTAGGATATGGGTATCAAATGAAAGGTGTTAATGAGTATTTTAAAAGGGAGTGGGCCTTAGTTCTATAGGTGGTCGCCTTTTCCAGATATCGCCATAAAGGTGGCCCAGGGGTGACTCTATAATGTGTTCGTACGATATAGGTATCGAATTAAAGGTACTAATGAGGGTTTTAAATGGGAGTGGTGGTTGTTATATATGTGAAGGCGTTCTCGAGATATCGATCAATATGTGGACTAGGGTAACCCAGAACATCATCTGTCGGGTACCGCTAATTTATTTATATATGCAATATCACGAACAGTATTTCTGCCCTGATTCCAAGAGCTTTTGATTTCGCACTGCAGAACTTCTTCATTTTCTTCTACTTAATATGGTAGGTGTCACACCCATTTTACAAAGTTTTTTTCTAAAGTTATATTTTGCGTCAATAAACCAATCCAATTACCATTTTTCATCCCTTTTTTCGTATTTGGTACAGAATTATGGCATTTTTTTAATTTTTCGTAATTTTCGAAATCGAAAAAGTGGGCGTTGCCATAGTCGTGTTTCGGCCATTTTTTATACCAAGATAAAGTGAGTTCAGATAAATACGTGAACTGAGTTTAGTAAAGATATATCGATTTTTGCTCAAGTTATCGTGTTAACGGCCGAGCGGAAGGACAGACGGTAGACTGTGTATAAAAACTGGGCGCGGCTTCAACCGATTTCGCCCTTTTTCACAGAAAACAGTTATCGCCCTAGAATCTAAGCCCCTACCAAATTTCAGAAGGATTGGTAAATTGTTATTCGACTTATGGCATTTGAAGTATCCTAGACAAATTAAATAAAAAGAGCGGAGCCACGCCCATTTTGAAATTTTCTTTTAATTATATATTTTGTTGCACCATATCATTACTGGAGTTGAATGTTGGCATAATTTATTTATGTACTGTAAAGATATTAAATTTTTGTTAAAATTTGACTTAAAAAAAATTTTTTTTAAAGTGGGCGTGGCCGTCCTCCGATTTTGCTAATTTTTATCAAGCATACATATAGTAATAGGAGTAACGTTCGTGCCAAATTTCTTCATGATATCTTCAACGACTGCCAAATTACTGCTTGCAAAACTTTTAAATTAACTTATTTTAAAAGTGGGCGGTGCCACGCCCATTGTCCAAAATTTTACTAATTTTCTATTCTGCGTCATATGCTCAACTCACCTACCAATTTTCATCGCTTTATCCGTCTTTGGTAATGAATTATCGGACTTTTTGGGTTTCTCGAAATTTTCGATATCGAAAAAGTGGGTGTGGTTATAGTCCGATTTCGTTCATTTTAAATAGCGATCTGAGATGAGTGCCAAGGAACCTACATACCAAATTTCATCAAGATACCTTAAAAAAATTAATCAACTTATCGTGTTAGCGGACGGACGGACATGGCTCAATCAAATTTTTTTTCGATACTGATGATTTTGATATATGGAAGTATATATCTATCTCGATTCCTTTATACCTGTACAACCAACCGTTATCCAATCAAAGATATTATACTCTGTGAGCTCTGCTCAACTGAGTATAAAAAATTTATTTCGGATAAGCCGTTTCTTTGTTATCAAGCGGGACTTTTATTTCGGCCTTGAAAATAAGTCTTGATTCAACTTTTATTTCGGGACTTTAATTTTTAAAAGTCCGAGTTTAACTAGTTCTATCAGACTCAAAAAATAAAAATCCGAAAATAATTTTTATCTTGATCCAAATATATTTAAAGTCCAAAATTAATAGTTGTGAAAGGGCTTATATTATAAAAGGAAAGGAAGAGTTTCAGCCCCTGGGTATATGACTCATAGTGTTCACTACTACTTTTAGTCTAACGGCAGCTTCTGTGATGCCTTCCGTGTCCGTCTGATACGCCATTTCGTTACCATCTATGTCCTTTTCTCCTCAGATCTTATATAGATGCAAGTTTCTTCTTAACCATTTTTTATTCTTTGTCATCTTGTAAACGCCGTAACCAAGCAATCTTGCTGCAGCTTTGCAGTGCGATTAAAACGTCGCGTAGGCTTTAACAACACGTTCAAATTTGGTTTCGGTCATCGACCCTGACATATTATAACCCGAATTAAAAGTTTAGACACTGTCTTCTAGCTACTAGGTACTATGTATTCAGACGCCTAAAGAGACTCAACATTAATACGGCCAGTCGGCATTCTATTTAACCCTTCGGCAGACTTTTCCGTAACCTAGCTATTTCGCTATTCTACTCATAGTCTGCATAACGTTAATTATTTATAAAGACCCGCTTATACTTGCTTTTCCTTCTTAGCGTGGTGAGCCCTATTTTCTGCAACTGCACTCACAACGTGGGGTGGAAAATATTGGACATCCACGTTGACGCCATGATGCTACCAGCTTTACGGCACCCAAAATTATTGAGTGACTTCCGTTGATGATGCAATTGTACCTAAAGTTCAGATCTGCAATAAACTCCTCAAGTCCCTTTCCTGCAGCATTTGGGGCATAAACAAGGAAATGCTTATAGCTACCTATGAAGTGATTGGGCAGCTTAAATGAAACTCAATGAAAGAAACTGCAGGTATGTCGAAACGACGCGCTCAGAACTAAAACGGGATGTCTTGTTGCATATGTAGGCAGAAATTCATCTTCGGAGTGAGACAAGAATACTCACCATAAAGTGAAGGACGGAAATGCTAAAAAAATAGTTTTTGTTAAATATTCAAAAAACCTGGACATCCTAACAGACATCGGATTGCCTCCTATGGTCACAAAGTGTAATCTCCGCAAGCACTGTGAAGAAATAGGGCGCATAATAGCTCAGCCATTTAAGCTCGCTCATGATGAGTCGGCAAACTCCTCTGCCGGTAAATGACAAGCAAAACTGTTCTTTGACTCTAATACTCTTAACTGGCAGTTAAAGAAAGCAGACTCGCATCTCTTGCAAAACTGCCATCTGGTTACTGCAATATTCAGAATCAGCGACGGCATTCGCAATGAATGTATGTATGTATGTCCAGCATGTGATGTATCTCTACATGACGCCAACCATTTTTTCAATTGCAATGTGCAACCAACGCCTTTACTAACAAGAAGCAGAAGAACATCTCTATACTGCCGTGATAGAGCTTGACGCTGACCCTTACCCCCCTTCACTCCTAGGCGCGTCACATAATTATTGATCACCGCTTAGTAAGATGTTGTATTCCACAAAAATTACAGTGACATCCTCCTTAGGTAATATAAAGATATCAACTGAATCTTCCTGGAAATGGGTATTACCCTAGAATCTCCATAGGCCTTGAGCTTGTTCACCTGATTCCGGTATATGATTGTAGTTCGTATTTATTTATCCTTCTACTTTTCTCTACTGACAATTGATTTTATCGAATATTTCTTCAGAATGTTACACTGTCGCAGGCTTAAGAAGTAGCAAATGTTTAAATATTTCAGAAGACATACCAAGCACTAAAATGGGAGGCACACAATGAAAATAGCTAAACTTGAATATATACGCAAAATGTAAAAAGGTGCAGCATACCACTCGTGGGAGCGACTGCACTGTGCACCAAAGCACACAATCGACAAACCAATGGTTGCATTTTAGGTTTCCTTCCGCTTCAATTTTGCATTTTCCTTGCCTTATTTTAGTGTGTTTTGTTGTAATTTTTGTATGTCTTTTTTGTCCTTTTCTCTCCTCATTTGTCTGTTGCGACATTATCTTTGCCGTGCAGATTTCGTCATTTATTATTGTTGTTTGTCCACTAAGTTGGTGCTAATTTATTTCGTCTTGAGGTTGATTTGCTTGCGCGGCTCTTGAGTGCATTGGTCGTTGAAGAAATGTTGTGTGCCGCCAAGATAGCCCTTATATTACGGCTAGTGTCACTTCAAGGAAATGATAGCGATGATAAAAAGAAGTTGATGATAAAAGAGGCTAAGATTTCTGGAAAAGGGAAAATTATTCGTGAGCAAGTAATTTATATAAAAAAAAGTTTTTTCTAACTACAATGCAAATGCATTGCGTTAACATTACAAAAGATGCTCAGTTTTCAATTTAGATAATTTTCAAATATCTCGAAATTTAGCGGTCAGTTTTTATTCTATTTAAATAATAAAGCATTGTCTAACTATGATAAATGAAATCAAATAACAATTTTTTGTTGTTCATCACTATTCATACATACATCAAGCTCACAAAAGAAATGGCGTCAGATGTGGGAGCAACGCAACAGACTTTGTTCTGAGAGAAAATGCTTTTATAAAGTGTCAATTTGATGTTGCCTGCTGTTGCAAATAAATTTGATTATCACATTGTCGTTTCAATTTTTATTGAGCATGTGCGTTGCTGGGCAGGAATAAAAAAATCATTTCATTTGACTTCACACAATCACACACACACATACCTGTGCATATGTATGCCAACACATGTGTGACATAAAGTTTGCATTGATTCATCTCCTGTTGTTGTTGTTGTGTGCAACATATGTTGCCACTTGGAACAGCATGTCAACCAATATCCATCGTCAATTGTTCGGAATTTATGTGAGTGTATTTATTGGAATATGCCACTGTGGGTCAGAAAATCTGATTTTGTGGAAAAGAAACACTTGTTTGTAGTTGTATATTTATGTTTATCTATATTGTTACGAATATTAGCAAAACTAAGGAGTGCTGCCGTCTCTAAGCCGATGTTAAGCAGTGACGTGAATGCACATCAATAATTCAATCATCATGTATCTACATAAATGAAACAATAACTGCGTCTACATATATATACCATGTACGTATACGAGCAGCGGAGAGTCTGAGATACTCCTATAAGTATGCAATGAGAAAAACTATAAAATTGTGCAATTTTAGTTGCAGCTGAGAAGTTTGAGAGCTCATGGACAATGCTAGTAGATTCTAGAAGATGCGAACGAGGAAACCTGATAGAGAGAGTATAAAAGGCCGCAGATGTAGAGGCGCTGGAATTCAGTTTGATTTGAGTTGTCAAGCAGTTACGACTAAGACGATATCTAGCGAGCAATAGCAGTATTATTTTGAAAGTCAATTTCATTTAAGCTATCAGTTTGGTTATTAAGCTATTCGTTGCACAGTTTGAGTGTTATTGTGAAGTATTTTAATAAAGGCCATTTTTCCATTATTCAATATTGGAGTTATTTATTCAACAGTTTAGCGATACGAAGCTAGCAAAAGGGCAAGTAAGAGGATTTGCAGAAAATTCGTTACAATATATATAAAAATGAAATGATGTTGGTTCCTGTCCATGTTTTGGGGCCGATATGAGTCCGATTTTATTCTTTCTTTTTCATATTATAGGGATCAAATAGGGGAAGAGTTTTAGCAAAAAGAAACTGTTTTTTAATTTTTATGGTCTTGAGATATAGGTCAAAACGTGGAACCGGATAACCCTACGATGTGTTTGTATAAAATGGGTATCAAATGGAAGCTTCTGATGAGGACTTTAATATGGGGTACTTTTCGTACCCCTATGTGACTAGGGTCTCGAGATATAGGCCAAAGTGTGGGCCCGGGTACCCCAAGAATGTGTTTATACAATATGGATATCAAATGACTAGGATCTCGAGATATTGCCCAAAACGTGGATCAGAATAACCTTAGGATGTGTTTTTACATTATGGGTATCAATTGGAAGCTGTTAATGAGTACTTCAATATGGGTATCAAAAGGAAGCTGTGCTGATGAGTGGTGATTTTTCTCTGGGTGACGAGCGTCTCGAGATCATTTCATGTGTACAACATTTTTTGAATAAATATACGAATTTTTCGATTTGTGAAATCGTTATCGCTATCGATATCGAAACCGATATCAAAATCATTGTCGACATTATTACCCGTACCCATCCATACCCTACATTTTACATCTTACATCTTACATCTAACATCATACATCTTACATCCTGCATCCTGCAATTCCACTGACACCGACGGATTTACCATTCTAATTCAAACGTTTGCAGTTCCCTTTTTGCCTTGTCTTCGCTATGACAATTAATAAGACGCAAGGACAGTCTCTACAAATGTGCGGTATTAATTTAGAATACCCATTTTTTTTCTCATGGTCAGTTGTATATAGCTTGCTCACGAGTAGGCAAATCATCGTCATTATTCATTTACGCGAAAGATGGAAAATCCAAAAACGTTGTCTACCAAAAAGTGTTACAATAAAGTTCGAATGAAATTGTATCAAAGAATTTGCTTTGTTTCGTATTAATTTTATTCTCTTTCAGCAAATCGTTGAATATATCACCTAGCGTAGCGGGCGAGGGTACGCTAGTATACATATATATATGTAGCTCTTAAAATAGCTGAATCAAAATATCGCAACCTATAAAAATTAGAATTTGAGTAAGACGTATTTGAACCTCGCTTTCTTTTATTTTTCTAAACCCAGAAAAGCTGAACTGTTATGTTTGTTAGGTTGAACTGGCCGGTCAGTAAAGACCTCACATAGATTGAATGAGTCCGTAGTGTTACCAGAAGTTTGTTTAACGACCAGATTGAAAAACCCAATCAAAAACCAGGACCAATGTTATAAGAAATCTCCGTCCTCTTGGCAAATACCACAAGCTTTCTAGGACCTTTGCCACTTGTAGCTTCTAGATCTGACTACTGTATCATTTCTAATAGCTGGAGTCTTAGCCTGGTCAACACAGTGCACTAGCACAAGACGTGCTAGATCGTTTCATCCTACAACCCGCACTTCCTGCATCTGCTGTCACTGACCAAGCCTAATTTAAAGGCTCGCGACGCCAGAAGGCAGTGTCCAGTCAGAATACCCGTCATGAGTCTACAATCCTCTCTTTTTAATGATAGCAGCAACTTTGTTAGTCTAAGCTTATAAGACGTACACATAATCTTCGACACTTCATAGCCCCGCGCTTGGACGTGCGCCTTTCTTTCTTTCTTTCGTTTGGTCGATCATGTGCACCTCTCACCTTCTCTTAATATTGCCCAATCTAATTGGGATGTATGAGGGTCAAGCTTAAAGGGATGTGTCCTTTTCAGCTAGTTCATCCAATGTTGCACTCCCATTATTCCCATATGCCCTGGGACCCAATATAGATGTATGGTTTCTCCCATCCTGATTATTTCCAGGGATTGTTTGTGCTTTAAAGCACTTTAAGATTCTGTGCTATGCGAGATTCCAGACTTAGTTACTGCTTGGCTGTCAATAAAAAGGCCTACTGCTTTGGTTTCGCAAATACTTCCATTTGAAATACACTACAGTGATCTGGCAGGGTGTATGATCAGCACGGTGTACCACACTCGCTACGCCTTCCTCTATTTTGGAAAAATATATGTACATATGTATCGCCTCGTCCGCCATTTGAGCACCCTTGCGACCACAATCCACCTCTATTGTGGCTTTAACAGCCCCCTTGAAACACAGATAATGAATCAAGTGGTCTGTTCGTAGAATAATAGATGGCGCTAGGTTAAAATCGCCCATATTGTTACCAAAATTGGTTAAAAGCCCCAATTAGGCACCGGGACTTATGGCAAAGTATAAGTTCGTCCTTTTACAATTACGAGAAGTTTTCCAGGATCCACCTTAACTGCTGCCTCGAGATCTGGAAACTCTGTTGCCCCCTGTAGGTGGAGCCTTCACCTCGCGAATTCAAGACATATTCATTGAACGTGCTCAATTATTTGTTCCTGCAGTTCGCACTTCCTACACTTGCTGTTGCCAAGGGGACCTTACTTATAAGCATGCGACGCCAAAAGGCAGTGTACGGTTAGTGTACCTATCGTGAGCCTTAAGTCTTTTATCTTTAGAATAATAAGCCACTTTATTACGCTAAAGTTATAGGATTTGCAAATGATATTAGAAATTTTACAGCCCCGCGCTTCTGTTCCTAATGTCGATTCTTCGAGTGCTGCAATCTTGGTTGCCATCTCAACGGCCTTTTCGTTACCATCCATTCCTTTATAACTAGCAACCCACTACAGATGTATGGTTTAGCCTTGGAAATCTCTCCACTGCTTGTTTTTATTCTAGAATACTTCTTGGTGAATAACTGTGTGAGAATCAATCAATATATATATTGACGCTACTGCACCTTACGCATGCTTACACCAAAAATTTTTCCGCTTTCTTCATCGCTTCAAATTCCACCAGAAATACACTGAAATGATCTTACAGATTATAGAATCTACTTATTTCTATATCGACATATTAAATATCAGAGCCAACCCCTTCCATTAATTTAGAGCCATTGGTGCATACGTGCACACTTTGTGTTGTAATTTTCGCATCCTTGCGCCATAAAGTCTGCAGGTGGGATGTGCAGAATGGCATGCATGGCTGCTGTCGGAGTAATTTTCAGGACTGCCATATATGCTGCTTTTCATTGAAAATCAATATGCCATCTCAAGTGTTTTGGTATATGTAGATAATTTTTTTATGATTCTAGAGAGATAAACCCTACGTGCATGCATATAGTATCACGGAGGCTTTCTTTGCTATCTCTTCTATAAAGATCCTTCACGAGAACTTACTGTCTAGTATTCTTAGATATTTTAAGGTTTACTTTTCTTGTACGGCTGTCTCTCCAATTTTAGGCTTAGTCGAATAAAGGTCCTTATATTTTCTAGTAAATAATTCTACAGTGGTTTATTTTCGCGTTGGTGTTTAACTCGAGCCTAGATGTCCAGGCCTGTACATTACGAGGCTCTTGATAAATCACAGAGCGGATTATTGGGTAAAATTTCCTGAAAATATTTTTGCCCATGCATATATTATTCTTCTAATAACTGCACTCGTGCTTCATAGTACGAATTATAAGTAACATGTTTATTAGAATCAGGCCATCAACGTACAAGTTGTGGAAGAAATATTTTGGTATGTGACCTGAAATCACGAAACGACCCTATTGTGCTAAAATAAGTTTTCGAGAAAAACGCGTTTAAAGTTTTTGTTTAGCTTGACTCTGTGTACGGCTGGCTGTTATGAACGAATTTTGTAATTAAAATTTAATTAACTTACCGATAAGCTACAATCTTCAAACTTGGAATATAGTTCAGAACCCGATGACAATGCAATAATAAGAAAAAAACTCCGATAGGTGGCGCATGGATCGAAAAATTTCAAAAAATCGTACTTGTGGTCCGATTTGATTTAAAATGCGATTAGAAAAACAGAAAACTTAGGTTTGTTCCATTGGAAAGAGCGTTAAATTTCCTATAAGAATCACTCAAAAAGTGAAGAACGGTATTTTCGCACAATAGGGTCGATTCATGATTCCAGGTCACATATACCACATAATATATGTAAGCTAACAAATTTATCACTAAACAATTTTGGAATTTCATACTTGAAAAAAAAATGGCATTAAAAAGAGAATAGCCCATATTAAAACCAAATATGTCATCATAATTATGATTTTCTTCATTTTTTGTAAAATTTATTCTAAAAATGTATTCCAACTATCAAGTCACTAAGCCCATAGTACTTCATGTGTAGGAATTTAGAGCTTCTGTTTGACAAATAACTACAGTCAATTGAATTACTTTTAAAAGTGTTTCGGATATACTAGTTTGCTGTCATTCAGCGCTTTGGGCATTTCAAATAAACGGAAATCAGGTAATATGATTATTGATTTTTCTTTCTTTCATCGGAATATACATTTTATTAAATGTAGCTATGAGACACATACCAGCAGTCCACAAAATTGAGAAGGTTTATATACAAATAATAATCAATAGTAAATTACGCTAATCCAACTAAATGTAATACTCCATTTAGTTAGTTCTTATTTTGATTAGAAATATATTCCACGAGTAATAGAAAGTTAGAATATCCAAATATTATATAACAGAGGAAAAATACTTGTCATAAAATCATGAACTGTAAAACTTTGTATCTATTATATAAATAGGCAAGTTTGCGCCCCTAATAAGGCCAAACTATAGCTCTAAGGAGTAAAGGGTGTACATACGACATCAGAATTCGTTTTAGAGGTA
Organism: Eurosta solidaginis; assembly: GCF_040869045.1. Classification (NCBI taxonomy): domain Eukaryota; kingdom Metazoa; phylum Arthropoda; class Insecta; order Diptera; family Tephritidae; genus Eurosta; species Eurosta solidaginis. The sequence continues at coordinate 294,493,834 of NC_090319.1, forward strand.
TAGTTCCTTCGGCAAAGTTTCTTATTTTGATCCCTAGAATATGATTTTCACAGAGCAATGGGCGATTTTTTTGCCTCCCCACAAATCGACCCGGCCTAGTGTACATGTTCCGATAGGATTTCTCAAAGAGCAGTGCATGACATTAAAAAACAAGTAATGGTGTCTAAGTTCGGGAGTAACCGAAACTTATATACTCAGCGTGAGCTTCCATTGTACATTTCATTTCAGATAAATTACTTTTCTACATAACACGTGGCACCGCCCGTTTAAAAAAAAAGTCTCCTCGTTTCCTCTTACAATAAAACTTGATAAGGGAAATATGATGGATTAAAATCTATTTTTTTGCTAAGTTATAGCTTATTTTTCTAGTCTACGACCCTTCTAAATTTGTTTTATATAAAAGTGGGCGTGGTCTTTAATCGATCCCGTCCATTTTTACTACAAATATTTTCTGATATCAGAAAAATATTTGTACACAATTTCATTATCATATGTTAATTTTTCTTCGAGATATGGCTCCCGAAACATAGAAAATTGCTTAGTCATAAAAGGGGCGGTGCCACACCCATTTTCAAAAATTTTAGTGGTTTCGAATTTAATGTTATAATTCAATTTAGAAAGTAAAATTCTATTGATACAAAGCTCTTCTTCGCTTAGATATAGCTTATTATTTTCGTCTACGACCCTTTTAAAAATCTTTTATATAAAAGTGGGCATGGTCTTTAACCGATCTCGTCTATTTTTTCTAGAAATATTTCCTGCTATAGGGAAAATTTGTGTACTAAATTTTATTACGATCCGTTACTTTTTCTTCGAGTTATGGCTCCCGAAACATAAAAAATTGCTTAGTCATAAAAGGGGCGGTGCCATGCCCATTTTATAAAGTTTGAAGTTTTTGCTTTTTGCTGTTATAAATCCACTTGGGGAAATGAAATACCATTTATATAAAGCTCTTTTTTGCAAAGATATAGCTTATTTTATTCGTCCTAGACCCTTTCAAAAATCTTTTATATAAAAGTGGGCGTGGTCCTCAACCGATCTCGTCCATTTCTTCTAGAAATGTTTCCTGCTATAGGGAAAATTTGTGTACCCAATTTTATTACGATCCGTTAATTTTTCTTCTAGTTATGGCTCCGGAAACATAGAAAATTGCTTAGTCATAAAAGGGGCGGTGCCACGCCCATTTTTCAAATTTGAAGTTTTTCCTATTTGCTGTTATAAATCCACTTGGTAAATGAAATACCATTGATATGAAGCTCTTTTTTTCAAAGATATAGCATATTTTATTCGTCCACGACTCTTTTAAAAATCTTTTATATAAAAGTGGGCGTGGTCCTTAACCGATTTCGTTAATTTTTGTACAAAGCGTGCCTTATAGTAAAGGCAACCTCTCTGCCGAATTTTGTTACGATAGGTTTAACGATTTTTGATTTATGATTAATAATATTTGTAAAATTGATTTTAGCACAAGTGGACGGTGCCACGCCCATTTTAAATATTTTTTTCTGATTTTTATCAAGAGTCTCAACATCATTCCACACGTCAAATTTCAACATTCTAGGTGTATTACTTACTATATAATCGGGTTTTTTGTGTTTTCCAAATTTCTTTTATATATATAAAAAGTGGGCGTGGTTATCATCCGATTTCGCTCATTTTCAACACCAATATATTCTGGGTTCAGATAAGCTAGTGTATCAAATTTGGTAAAGATATCTCAATATTTACTCAAGTTAACGTGTTAATGGGCAGACGGACGGACGGACAAGACTCAATCACATTTTTTCGATACTGATGATTTCGATATATGGAAGTCTATATCTATCTCGATTCCAACAGTTACCCAATCAAAGTTAATATACTCTGTGTGCAAAGCAATCTGAGTACAAAAATATATATGTAAATATAGCATATAAATTTTAAAATTACACTTTTACATAAACCAACACAAAAAGGCCGACGACTTAACGTACTCGAAAACATGGAAATCTACCAACAGAAAACATTCGACGATAGAATAGTAAACGAACAGATAAAAAGAATTTCTGACACAATATTCGAGTCTTTAAAACTTGTTTACAAGAAACAAAGTAATCACACAGGTACAGGCAAACACACAACAACAAATAAACCCAAAACAATTAACGCACCAAAACAACAAACTCACAAAGAAGGTAAAACGACTAAAATTACGGATTTTTACGTGCCTCAGTCAACCACACAAATCGATCAGTAGAAACCACCCTCAGTTCTGAATGAACACACAGCACATACACATAACTAAATATACACAAGCATTAATTCTGACAATACCTGCTCATGTAGATACCTACAAACTACAAATACAGGACAAACGACACCAACAGATTAGAACGAAAATCGACACTGATGATGGCACAACGCCGAAACCGGTTTGTCTCAAAACGAAATTTGACAAGAGATGACGGAAAGTCGTTCCAATATACATCAAATAAAAACAAGGAAAGGAAAATTTAATGGAATGGAATAGAAAGAAAATGAAAATAAAGGAAAGGAATGGAAAGGAAAGAAAGGGAAACTATAGAAAAAGAAAAGGAAAGGGGCGGAAATAAAAGAAAAAGGAAGGGAAGGAAAAGGAAGGAAAGGAAAGAAAGGAAAGGTAGAGGAAGGAAAGGAAAGATAATGTTTTTTATTGGTGTATCTATGGGGTATTCTTAGTGACCACTGCAGTGGTTGAATTTGAACTATTGGACGAAATATAGTTTATAATTTAATCAGAAGTTCAACGTATATTTTCACAATTTGCCTGATTCCAATCGCCATAGCTTTTAAGAAAAAAAAAACTATTATGGGTATTGAACATTCGGACTATCCGCAAGCGATGCAAGTGCCTTAAAAACGTGAACATAATAAAACAAGTAAGGAAGGCTGTTACATACACAGCTGCCAAATTACAGCTTGCAAAATTTTAAATTACCTTCTTTTAAAAGTCGGCGGTGCCACGCCCATTTTCCCAAATTTTACCAATTTTCTATTCTGCGTCATAAGGTCTACCCATCTACCAAGTTTCATCGCTTTATCCGTCTTTGGTAATGAATTATCGCACTTTTTCGGTTTTTCGAAATTTTCGATATCGAAAAAGTTGGCGTGGTTATAGTCTGCATTCGTGCATTTGATGAAATAGCGATCTGAGGTGAGTTCCCAGGAACTTACATACCCAATTTCATTAAGATACCTCAAAATTTAAATAAATTTATCGTGTTTACGGACAGACGGACGGACATGGCTAAATGAATTTCTTTTTTCGCCCAGATCATTTTGATATATAGAAGTCTATATCTATCTCGATTAGTTTATGCCGTTACGGGCACCTTTATGCGAACAAAACTAATAAACTCTGTGAGCTCTGCTCAGCTGAGTATAAAAATAAAAAATACATTTACCGTACAAAAACCATTGTTTACTTTGACGTGCTGAATACGAGCCTGAGAATCTTGGAATGATAGGAATAATTTCTTGGTCGGAGCATCATCTTTAATTCGCATTTCATGGCCGAACCAGCGTAGCTGCTGTGTTTTAGTTCGCTAGACTATGTTCATGTCTCGCACTGGTCATTATGAAATCTTCTTCAGAACCCAGCGGGTTAGGGGGTCAGAATATTCCCTGTATATGCCTGTCGTAAGAGGCGACTAAAATACCATATTCAAGGGGCTGTGTAGCGCAACCCTTCAGGTTGCCAGCGCAATATATAGCTTCTCCAAACCCAACTGTCAACCTCACCTATCCGCGGCGAATCCTGATTCACTAACAGACGAGGTTCTGGCGACCCCAAACTCCTAATGGAATTTGGGGGTTCGGAGGGCGGGGATGGCCTGAAGGTTTAATGTGGCCACATAAATCGTTCCCGAGATGGTCGGGCTAGCACCTTAATGGTGCTGTGGTACCGGAGCGTACCGGATCTGTATCCGGCAAAATACCATTACATCGACAACACTCCCCAAAGCCTTCGGGGAGAAGCCTTATCGCTACAACAACAACAACAAATCTTCTTCAGGGCTTGTCGAGGCCAACGCTTAGAGGTCTGTAAATCTTTGGAGACAATTTTTTCTCGAACACTCTCAGAGCTGCCTTATCTGATGTTGTCATGTTCCAACTTTCTTTTTATTTGCAAGAGTGATTCTTTGCAAATGCAATGATAAGCAGCAGCAGCGTTTTGCTATAATAAATTAACTTGTTATTTATTTTATTGTTAAATTAACCAAAAAGCTAGTTAACCCTTTCGCTACTGATGTCTACTGCAGTGGACATAACTTTGAAGTGACAGTTATTTTGAATTTAAAACTTTTAAGCATTATTTTCGGTGGACACGGTCTTAGCTGTTTATTGCGAGTATAAAAATAATATTCCCGCTAGTTGCTTTAAAATTTTGTCGGTATTGTGCAGGCTTTTGTGAAGGAAGATTGAAATATTATATTTGATATGTTCGTTGTTGAATTCTTCATCATACAAATTTTGTATGCTTACTTGTGTCAGCGATATTTTTTAGCTCGAAATTTTCTCTTTGAACGGTTGTGAGTGGGAGATGATTGGAATTCAGGTGAGTTTTCTAGAGAGATAAAACCTTATGTCCTTTATAATGGACATGAGTAGTCAAGAGTTGTGAGTTAAGGGAAGATAATATTACTTTTTAAGTAAAAGTTATGATGGCTAGGCACAAAGTGTTGACAGAAAACGAAATGTTTGACGTTATAAATAATTTCTCAAGTTTCGACGATGAGTCGGATAATGATAAAATTGATTCCACAGCGCTAAATGGGAAACGTTATGAAGGAGATGAAGAGGTGGGGAGTTGTGAGGAAAGTGAAATGGAACGAGAGCATTTGAAAATCATCTTTTTCAACACTACCCTCAATAAGGAGAGGAGAGAATGGTCCACAAAATTAGTATTTTTCCGTGAGAGTATTGCGTTGTGTTTCAGTTTTCTACTAGAAAAATAAGTACCCCAGAAGCTGAAGCGGGAAATTAATGTTTTGATTGGGCATATATAACCCAGAAATGGGACATTCAATGGAGGAACTCCCGCAGTAATGACCGAGTTGCTGATTTTAATTTTACCCACCTGTTCAGATGCCTAAACTAGTCAAAGGAGAGTACGAGTATTTCCAAAACTACTGGCCGACTCAATTTTTTGAAAATGCATCCAACTTCAATAATCTTTATGGTGTGCAGAAATAATCAAACTTTCGACCAACTAGTCCAGGGAAATTCGGAAAATTCGTTATCGTTCTTATGGTTTGTGAACACATTTGCATTTAGTGTATACTAGTCTACCCCCACAAACCCAAGATAAATTATATAGCGTAAGACCTATAATGGAGTCCATTCGGAAACGATTATTGGAGCAAGAGTTGGAGGAAATCCTTTGTGTTGATGAACAGTTAATACCATTTAAAGGGCGCCTGGGAATAAAGCAGTATATACGTGGTAAGCCTTGCTGGAAAAAGTAGGATGCCTATGATTTTGTTGATTAGCAGATGTCCTCCACTCAAATTTAATTGCAAATTAAACAAACTTGGTTTTGTTGCTTCAATCAAAAGGATTTATTGGCTTTCAGAAAAATATTGTTTTAAATTATTTTCAAAATATCATGCACATACCCTCAATGTTCTCAAAATGCAAGTAAACGACGTCGAAGCAATGCAGTTCGTTGTAAAATGAAAGGATGCAAGCAAAAAACATACTCTTATTGCACGAAATGCCCACCTCTTCATTCGTCGAAATTCCTACTTGGTGAATACCATTCAAATTTTTATTTTTCTCTAATAAAAATTAATTTGGTTGTAAAATTGTTTCAATTGTTTATCTTTTCTCGAATTTTTTTAGACCTTACTGCCTTTTAAATTGACTACCTTGGCTACCCATGTCCACTCAGGTGGACATGAAATTCTGACCACGCCCATATAAGGAGGCGATTTCTGCTTTCACTAAAGTGATTCCGAAACTCCTTACAGTAATTACCATTACTTAGAAATATACTTGTAACGCGTACTAGCTGGCGGTAGTGAAAGGGTTAAATCGTATTTCTAGAGGATTCATATATCTTTTAATAACTTTTAACAAATTTTTTACGCAAGGTGTATTTTTCGTTGGAATTACCTCAAAACTTCATTTTCGCTTTCCCAAAAAATTTTAATTTTGCAATAAATCTCTAAACCATTGTGTACAAGACAAATGTGATATCTTAACTGTCATATTGACAGACAGGTTGTTCACGAATGCTCTTTGAGTGTTGAAGCAGCGCTCTGTCGGCTGTTTTCAGAGGATGATTGAAAGAGAAATATTTTGTCTTCTGCATTATGATGTTGAGAAAAAAGCGGGCTTTTTCGATTTTAGAGGATCCTTAAAAGTCAGTAACTTGTGCTTAAAATTACAGGTTCAGGAATAGACCTTAAGTATCAAGTAAGAAAAAAAATTCTACAAATTTTAAGGAGCTTCTGGTATTCCTTCTTTCCCAAAGCCTTAAAGTAAAGAAATCGGCAAAATCCGTTCAACGAAGGGCTAGATAAAATCCATGCTGAAGCCCACATTCATATACTTTTTAAGTTCGAAACTTCCCTGGTGCCCTGATGAATTTAAAATTTTTCATAAGAAATAATGGTCATAGTTTCTCGACTCCACTCAGTCTTCAGCGGAAATTCGAAATTGCGTATTGCATCAAAACTTTAAATAGGATTTGCTATAAGAATCCTGAAAAGAAGTGGCTACTATAACCATTGTAGTTGTTGTCTAGGTTAGTACTGTCTAAAAAAAAGCGAGTGTAAAAGTTCAAGGAGTACATCGGAGTTATCGAAAAACGCGACGTCATCCAAACTGGGAAGCTCCTTTTCATGCTATCGAAGGCGGCTTTATAAAAAAGTGATATGTGTCAGTTATTTTTTCGAAGATTTGGCACATAGTAAAAATCTGGAAAAACCAATTTCACCCAAATGATAATTATCAATCTCCCAAGTTATTTATAAATGTTGTAAATAAAGTAATATAAATGTAGTTTAAAAAAACTAAAAAACACGCAAATATCGTGCTGTTTTAGAATCTACAATCCACTTAGATATTTGCGGCTAATTGCCGCTATATGGGTCTAAATCTCCTTTGCGCGCCTAGGCAAGAGAGTTACAAACAAGCGTCATACAAGTGAAGCTAATATAAGCGTGTTAATAAGGATAATCGGAATATGTTCTCAAATAATTGCATTGTCATCGGTGCTTGATACGTATGCAAAGCTCCAAATTAATCAGACTTCTAGAAACCGGTGAAAATTGAGCTCAAAGATACCATAGATAGATACAGGCGTACTAAAAACATGGATCTAATGAGTACGTATGGTCACTTGTAAACATTTAAGAGGTATTGTGATCGCAGGCAGTTACGAGCACAGACTTGAACATGATTTTGGCTGCAATATCTGCACAAACATCGACAGTAACATCAATGTCGTCGCAAATGTCATCTCAACTGGAAGAACAGAAAACACATATTGCAGAAATGTCGTCAGAAATAACATCAAAGATTGAAGTATAGGAAACACAAATTTCATCACAACTGGAAGAAGAGAAGACGTATATGGTATCCCAACTGGAATCGCAGGAAATCCGTATAACATCACAATTGGAAGAACAGAAGACATATTTGGCATCTCAGCTGGAAGCACAAGAGGCACGTATATCTCAAATGTCAGCACAAATTTCGGAACGGGTATCATCGCAGCTTTTTTGAAACTGGAAGAGCAGGATGCAAAAATGTGGGTGGCCGTAAACGCAAAGCTGGAGGAGATGAGCAAGAGCGTGTCAGATGTAAAGAACGAAAACTTGCCCCAGCTATTGAATGTCCTGTGATACCTGTAGAGCAAATTGGAAGAAAATCGAGCAGTCTTGCCGTCGAAGGAAAGCTGGATGGCAAGGAGCGTGTACTGATTGTAGATAAGGGCGCATCTCATTCCTTAATCCGATCTGACTTGGTCAACAGGAGAGTAAAACGGTTACCTGGAGCAAGGTTGCGTACGGTCACTGGCGAGCATAACCAAGTCCAAGGAGAAGTGGTATGTGAGGTATTAATTGGAAAGTTCATGGTTCTACACAAATTCATTTTGGTGGAGATTGTTGATGAAGTCATATTGGGAGTGGACTTCTTAGTTGACCATGACATCAGGATCGATATGCGGAGAAAGATTATGCGCTATAAGAACCAGGATATACCACTTAACTTTAGTTTGAAAAAAGGGTTCAGCAGTAATCAGATACTGGGGGAGAAGACTCAACAAAGGCCACGAAAGTCAAAGGTAGAAGTTGATGGACCGAATGGGCCAAATAAAGCGAAATCAAAAGTACCTGCGAGAGAAACACTGGCATTGACAAATGGACGCACAAAAACGAAGGAACGAATTTCCCAGAAAGAATAAGAGGGTAGTTTCAAGCCGGGCGCACTACTGTTGTGAAACGTGGGAACGATACTGATTATGCGAAGCCAATCCGTCAAGCGCAAGCTCTAAAAAGTAGTTCATTGGCAAAACAACAGAGTGCGAGGGAACGGCCCAGGGTAATGAGTAGTAAGATGAAACACAGGTGCGACAAGAACAATAATTCGGAAGGTTTCCGGGAGGGAGATTTGGTACTGTTATACAACCCTCACCGGCGGCAATGTGTACCATCCAAATGTTGGTGCAATTGGGAATTCCAGTACAAAGTTGTGAAGAAGATCAGTAAATCCAATCTTACGCATACAAACCATTGGGAAACCACGAAATAGAAGGGTGGTTCATTTGCAGATGCTAGCAGAGTTTAGATAGAGAGATTTGTCTGATCGGGATGATCAGACTTAGGTGGAGGGCAGTGTTACGAATATTAGCAACACTAAGGGGTACTGTCATCTCTAAACCGATGCTAAGCAGTAACTTGTATGCACATAACCAAATTAATCATTATGTCTACACATATGTACGTACACGCAGCGGAGAAGCAACGCACTACAACATGCATATATCTGAAATACTCCTGAAAGTATGCAATAATTGTGCAAGTATTACTAACAAACACACGCGCATGAGCTACGAGAGAAGCTATACAAATTGTGCATCTGTAGTTATAGCTGAGAAATTTATAGCAGATAACCAACTAGTAGATTCTGGAAATGGAAGCGCTTAGAAGATGCGAACGAGAAATCAAAGAGTATAAAAGGCAGCAACAGTAGAGGCGCGACAATCAGTTTGATTTAAGCATTCCATCTGTCGAGCAGTAGCATTGTCATTTTTGAAAGTACTTTAATAAAGGCCATTTTGCATTTTTGAATAGTGGTGTTATTTATTCAATATTTTAGTGATTCGAACGTTAGCAGAAGATTTCAAATAAGGGGGATTGCAGTAAATTCGTTACAGTATTTTATTCCAGTCCCAGGCCCAATCCCACTCCAAGTCTCAATCCCAGTCCCACTCCGAGACTCAGTCCCAGTCGAAGTCCTAATCCCAGTCCCAGTCCGTCTCTGGATAATATATTATTCTATACTAAAGCACTCATCAATAGCTTTCATCTGATATCCATATTGTATAAACACTGTCTAGGCATTCACTGGCCCACGTTTTGGCCTATATCTCGAGACGCTAGTCACCCAGGGGTATGCAAATTACCCTCTACTAAAGCACTCATCAACAGCTTTCATTTTTTATCCATATTCTATAAACACATTCTAGGGGTAATCCGGTCCACGTTTCGGCCTATATCTCGAGACCTTGTACGTCGATTGCAACCAATCCTATGAGGTAACCACCGCGTGAGGTCTACGCAACTTGTGTGAAAGTTTGAACAAAATCGACCGACGCATCTCTTCAAACACCGGTGACCAACTAACACACATTTTAGCCTTTCTTTTTATATATATAGATTTTTATTTTTCACACTTCACTGTAATATTAAAACGAAATGCAAATTTTCGTTGCTTTTGAAATTCGGATTAAAAATTGCACATGGAACAACTAAAGACTCTCCTGAATTAAGAAAAATGTCATAGTACCTCTAAATCGCGGGCCCCCTCAGAAACCCCCGGAAGTATATCAAAAAAATTTTTAAAAACTGAAATGTCAATGAAAAAAAATCACCTTTTTACTTGCTGGCTCGAGGTCATATAAATAAAAACACGGTTTTTATATTTTGTGCCAATATATTTCGATTACACATCGGTAATCGTCTTCAAGGGTAAAATTTAATAGGTCGCTAAACAATCATAATGAAAAAAAATTATTTCAAGTGTTTTTCTGAATTTCCAAAGTGTTCCGCCTAGTAGTATCAACGTCTTGGTTACAAACCTAATTTTCAATTTGTGCCTTTGTCATGGTATTAAAAAAATATTGACAGACATTAAGGTAACAAAAAAACCAAAGAGGGCCAAGCATGCAAAAGGCAACGCATTATGTCCAAACGACGAAAAAACACAGAAATAATAATAAAAATAACAAAACTGGTCTTACGTGGGATATAAACTATAAACGTAGCTGGTCATGATGAGAAATGTCAACGGCGTAAATAAGAAAAGTGTAAGTAATACAAGTAAGCCAGACAAAGCCACATCAGTGTTATTACTAAACTGAGTAGCAGCAATAACAACAAACGACTACAGCACAACTCAAGGTGGGCACATCCGCATCTTCCTCGGACATTCTGGAGACTCTAATGATGTTGATGTTAGAAAATGCCAGATTGCATACAAATAAACTGCCACTCATACTTAGATATACGTACATACATAGTTATAGTTTATTGTGCTCAAAAGCAGCGTTATTCTTGATTTCACCTTTGTTAAATACGATGCTCAGTATTCATTTTATTTTTTTCTTTTTAGAATATGTTTAGTATTCATAATAAAGCATGCATTCATGAGCTCAACTAATGTTGCATACCAGGAATTGAAAAAGGTTGTAGGATGTGAACTTTACCTATAAGCAACACAATCCAGACGCACCAAATGATGGACCTTAAGGTATGTTTAAGAATTGCTGTGCAAGTGAAGCTGCATTTTGCACATTAAGGTTCAAAGTAAACTAAGTAAAAAATTTCGGATTTAATACAACCCATCTATATAAAACTTTATACCAATATTCTTTCTTAGACTTATCGGGAAAGTGGTTGGTGAAAACTGAAAGCTATTCGAGTTTTTATTTCATTTCATTTCATTTAGATGGCCAATTCATTGTCTATAGTTTCTTTCTTTTATACAGTTTCTTACAGTAGCTGCAATAGAGTTCCAAGTGCATATGGTCGAGTTGATAGAACAGTCGAGTTGATGGAACAAAGTTGAAATTTGGAACAATAAGATTATTTAAACGGTTAGATCTAGCAAAAATAAGTTTTTCGTATACAAACTTACAACTCCTAACCTTCAAGTAATTATGGATATCACAGCCCAGAAGCAATGACTTCCAAGCACATATAGCGTGTTATATGACTGAAGACTATATCAATTTTATGGGCAGAACAAGAGTCCAGTTTATCGTATATTAACGCTGAATAAGTTATTATCGGCAACACTAGCTGAATGGCCACGTACATCTCGGAAACAATTTAATATGACCACATGGAACCCCTCTAAGTCATCCCGCCTTCCTTACCTCTAGTTCCATGAGTAACTTGGGGTTTCCAAAGTCTCGCCTCCTAAATATATGTTTGAGACATGCATATTAGTAACAGGATTAGCCTCGCTCAAATGGAGCCCTGTGTGACACCGCCCAATTCAAAAGGTTGGCCACATCTCTTAATTGTGGCGATACAAGTTGTTGTTGTTATTGTAGCGATAAGGACTCTCCAAATGCCTTGAGGAGTGTTATCGATGTTGATGGCTCTTTGCCGAATGCAGATCTGGTACGTTCCGGTCACAAGCACCATTAAGTTACTAGGCGGACTATTTCGGCAACGATTTAATATGACCAAATGGAACATTCTAGGACATACAGTCCTCCCACCCCCTAGATCCAAGAGGAACTTGGGGTCGCCAGAGCCTCGGCTGTTAAAAAAACAGGATTCGTCACGGGTAGGTGGAGTTGACAATTGGGTTGGAAAAGCTATAAATTGCTCTGGCAACTCCTTGAAAGGATTGCTGTACATATTACCTTGAATCAGTTTGGCAGGTATGGGTTCTACTTTTTTATTAATGATCGTTCCATTAATTCCTATAGAGTGTGGCCCTTGATTAATATCTTTCTTTCACAGTGCGCTATAAGTGATCATACCTAGTCTCAAATGAATTTAGATGGGAATAGTCAGTCTTAAATTGATGCAGCTGAATAAATAAAACTGCGGTAAAATGCGCAAAATAAAATTATAGACAAAATAATTATTACAAAACTGGTACAATTAGTTTCTCTGTAAACAATTTTCATATAACAAGTTTAAAATAGGCTATAGCTCTATGTTGCTGTGCTTTTCCCCCAGGTGCATATCCCTCATTTGCTGCAACGTCGTCATAACTCAAAAAACAAAATTTTCCAGGAGAGCCATTCAAAGATTTTAACTGCCATATGTTGGGCATGTAAAGGCATATTTTCATTTTTATACTACGTGCTAAATTTTTAACTGATCACGAAGATTTTTTTATACAACATAGATCATGATATTGGGTACGTTTATATGTTATTAACTCAAAAGTCATGATTTTTGAGTTATGACGACGTTGCAGCAAATGAGCGATATGTAGATATTCATATGTAGGTGTAACAAAGTTGAAGAATTTTTTGTCGACGACGTTGTGGACGTGTGTTCACCTTAATCCGGCGCATAGCGGGACGGTTGGTTGTCAAACTTGTACCAACAGAACTAGAGCTATGTATATATATTTAACCTTAGAAGTGTCAGTTAAAACCACTGCGAAGAGACAGAACAAGAACTAGTAGCGTCTCTTAATGCGGAAGCTAAGGCGTAGTTCGCAACTAGTGCAAATTGCGGCAGGGTATTTTCTCCTTCAATACCAAATATGTTTATTTTTAATATAAAGTGCATTTAATATTATAAATTCTATCACGACATTGACGTGAGTTGGAAAATGTTCATTTACCTGTAATTTTGTCACTGCGAATTATATATCACAGTAGTTAGCAGCGAAAGCTGCAAAAAAATCGTCGTGACTGTCTAACTGTGACGGCACCGACCGCAATCACGTTTACCAAATATTGAAAATTACAGATCCAATCACAGATCGACAGTATTCGCAAATGAGAATTTTATTTTATACGCGCGTGCTTTTGAGCAGCGCCTTAGATAATGTTGCTTTTCTGTCACTGCTCACTCAAAGTCCCGATAAAAGGAACAGACTCAAACGAGGTCGTTTGTAAAATTAATGTTATTGTAAAAACATATGAGGTCGAATTAGCAGACGGATGGACCGGCGAGTTTAAATTTCCTAAAGAAAAAAATAAGATAGCAACATCTGCCGTCTTCTCTGTGTACCTGAATGGCTTTTTTGGTAGAAATTTAAAACTCATTCTGCAGGAAAGTTTCCCGATCTTGAATTCTTCCTGATTTTCTGGTAAAGTTTTCCATATGCAGCACTACTTTGTAGGTAGTGCTATTTTGTTCCATGGGCAGCGCGACGTTCATCACCATTTGTCGTTACGCGCAAGATTGTTGTCAGTGGTCAGGTCTGAACACGTGTAAAGAGATTATCAGCGTTGAGTTTCGCAAGCAGCTTTGTTATGGAAAACTTGCCTTGCATTACCAGGTGCAGTTTTGTTTAAAATTATGAAATTATTAATTTTGGTATTCAGATATTTTATGACCTCAAACTGTGAATCTCATTCACGTTAGGTACTTAGTTAATGCATATTAAGCGGTGCTCAATTTCACTACTGAACACCTTCCCTCGCTCTCAGGTTTGTAGAGCAATATCGTTCAAATAATAGTAGCTACACATTGCGTGCCATTGAATAAACTTTCTTACAATATTCTGGGACAACATTCATTTGGCTTCGCTTATAAGTACGAAATTCCCTAAGACTACTCATTCATGTTACCTTTTAATTGTCGAACGTTTGTTTGATGTTTTTGTTGTTGTAGCAGTTTGTTTGATGATTGTAGTGCTTTATGAATATTACAAAGCTTCATTCAGTTTTATATATTTCTATTGTGAACTTTCATTTCATACAGTCTCCGTTCACATTACCGTCGTTCTTATAATAATAATCATCATCATCATCATGACGCTGAAACATTATCCTCTTTCCAGTAGACATTCATCTATCTAACTATAAAGAGACTTTTCAACCTTCTTCGCCTTACAGGCATTCGTCGTAGTCATCGCTTCCATTGTAATCGTACCCGTAGGAGGCACGCTAAATAACTATATGTGGTGGAAAGGTATGATAATTTTCAGAAGACACGCAGCCCATTACAATAGCCGCAAAAGGTTTCTGTTCCACCTCACATTTCGTAGCAACTGCTAGGTTTTGCCTCTGTGATATGTGTGTACAATGTAGTGGTATGCATTTTTGTTTGTATTGTTATTAAGCTTGACACTTTGTTGTTTATTATAAGTAAACAAATAGGCAAGTGGGCTCTTAGAGAGTCATAATTCCGGATTAAGCAAAGCGTATGGTAAGGTGTTCGCTGCTCCTTTTTTTATTTTATTCATGAACTACCACAACTGGCAGACGTTTGCTTTAACTCTGGTCTAGCTGTATAACTTTTAGGAAATTTTAGCCTCTTACTGCCCCTCTTCCTCTCTCCACCTTTTTTTCACTCCTCATCTCTTTGAATTTCTTTCTCTCCGTCTTTCCTATCCCGTTTTTCCCTTCAGCCCCCTCTCCTTCTCCCTCTTGCCCACCTGCTATCCATATCCATCTATCTTTGGTAACATTTTCTACCGCGTCGTCGACGATATATTCCACACTCAAAAATATAAAAAAATCCTAAAAACGAGAAAAAAAAACTATTAAAATGAAGAAATATCTAATATGATATTTCGCCATAGAAATCCTTCCCCAAATCTGGACAAGAACTTACTTTTTATTAATTTAATATTTAATTAATCATAATTAAAAATTTATTATATATTGTCATCGATTTTATAATGAAGTTTTATCGGTATCTGTTTCATAATAAAATAATGAGCTGTCGAAAATAAATCGATAATACGCCGATTAAAAATTGGTAATACTCTGATAAAAATCTATGTCTTTTCGATATAAAATCTATAAATCTTTGATGACAAAATGAAAGTTTTCGTTAACGAATCCATAACTTTTAAATAATAAACTAATAAAAAGTTATAAATAAATTTTCGATAAACTTCCGATTATGGATTTATAACTTTTGGATTACAATGAAATAAAAAATCGATAATTGGTCGAATATTTTTGTAATATATAGAAAACTTGCCTATTATTAATCGACAACTTTTCGATAAAACACCCATGGCTCATCGATTAAACTCACTAACTCTTTTATAACCTGTATTATATATGATAAGTTTATAATACAACGATAGTTCTCCGATAGCAAATTGATAGCTCGTCGATAAATAGTCAATAGCACGTCAATGCTTAACAAACCGATAACTCATTGACAACAAACCATCAACACATTCCTGAAAAATTTATAGCACCCGGTTTTGCTTCCGGTTTCTATTCTGGCTGCTTATCTTTCTTTTTTACGTAGCTCCTCTCGAGACTTGAGCCAAGGATTTTTGGTATCGTATGCGATCACTTTAGCTGCACACCGCGGCGGCCACCGCGATGTTAGGACCTTTAAATCTGGCTTGCGAGCAAATTAGTCACGAAGGTAAAACAAGACAACGCGCGGAGACAAATAAACTCGTACCAATAAACGAACAAGAGTAATTTTGCACGTCACCGGTATAATCCTGTTTTTTGAGTCTATTTCAAAAAGTTATTCTTATGGCTGAACCTGCTAAAAATTTTTTACTCACATGGTTTCTTTTTTGCCTATATTAGCATATCGGCGTCTATCTAAAAATTCTTTTAAGGACATCCTCTCTCAGGCTTTGTTAAAAAAATGCCCAAACTTCTTTTAACTGAAATGGGATTTTTTTGAAAAAAACATTTGAGGTAGGAAGTTTTTATGTAGGATGCTCTTCGATGAAATTCAGAGACAGGGAGTGAAGGGAGTAAAATGCGGAGAAGAGGAAAGGTATAGTTAAAGTGAGGAGAGGTATAGAGATAGAGATCGATTTAGAGATAAAAGTAGATTTGGAAAGAAGTTGAGATCGATGTAGAGATAGGGACGGAAGTGCGAGAGGAGTGAAAAGGGGACGGAAAAATGGATGGAAGGAGAAAGAAATGGAGATGGATACTAGTTGATGGAGGGAGAAAATATTGAAGGGATGGTAGAGGAATAAGAAGAGAGATTGCAATAAAGCAGGCACAAATATACAAAAAGCGAGGAAGAAGGAGACGGAAAGTTGTGAAGTTGGCCCTTTATTTCCCAATATATTTCTGTTGCATTTTTGTTTGCCGACAAGCACAGATGGGTCGTATTTCGTTAGTAGTTTTTGGGGTCCTGTCGTTTAAAAAAAAATAATTTTCTTAATGAAGTTCAAGACTTAAAATGTAAAAGAAATAAGAGTTTTTTTGCAGCATTCAACTAAATCATTTATTATTAAAAGGTCAGATATGCACTTTGGGCAAACATTTTGATGGCAGTGTTCTCTTTTAATCAGCACGAATTTACTGTCGAAATTCACTGCGTTTATTTTCAAATGGGCTCGTGTCCGGCGCCTATGCAATTTTAGAGAGAGAAATCACAATATCGTTTTATATGAGAAACTTTTCTTATCACGTAGTGTACCGCGGGAAATCAGCTGATTGGTCTTTTTTATTAAGATTTAACACTTTAACTTCCGTTGACTTCCATCCAATTCTAAAAAAAATCACACGGAATTTAAATTTATGTTTGTAAGGCTTTTTTGGAATGAATCCAATTAAGTGAAAAAAATTAACGAGATTAAATCTCCGATAGATTGTCGTGTCTGGCTAGACGAGAAGGCTTTATTTTCGTGAATAACTTTATTGCTACCCACCCGAACATTAAAAGCTTTAGTGGCTTTTTAAGTTTAGAGGCGGTTGTTGTTGTTATTGTTGTTGTTGCAGCGATAAGGTTACTCTCCGAAGGCTTTGGGAATGTTATCGGTGTGATGGTCCTTTGCGGGATACAGATCCGGTACGCTCCTGTAATACAGCACCATTAAGGTCCTGGCCCGACCATCTCGGGAACGATTTATATGGACACATAAACCTTCAGGCCATCGCTCCCTCGCCACCCCTAAGTTCCATGAGGAGCTTGGGGTCACCAGAGCCTCGTCTGTTAGCGAAACGGGATTCGCCATACGAAGGTGAGGTTGAAAATTGGGTTGGAGAAGCTATATATTGCGCTACACAACCCCTTGAATCCCTTTAGAGGCGGTCTTTATAATAACTCCGAAATCAATATTTTTTCTTTTTATTTGATCTTTTTTTTTGTACCTTGGTACCTCGGTACAAAAAAAAGATCAAATAAGTTGATTATGTCACAATTCAGTGTCATCTTCTAGCTAGACGAACATATTTTTAAGCCTATAAGACCTCATAGTTCGTATTCATTTCAAAATTTACCAATAAAAATTCAACCTTCTTTCTGAGTAATCACAGTTTGTAACGAGTTTTCTCCAAAATTTTAATAAAAATTCAAATATTTGTGGATACGGTTCAAAGTTGCA
Organism: Eurosta solidaginis; assembly: GCF_040869045.1. Classification (NCBI taxonomy): domain Eukaryota; kingdom Metazoa; phylum Arthropoda; class Insecta; order Diptera; family Tephritidae; genus Eurosta; species Eurosta solidaginis. The sequence continues at coordinate 294,511,555 of NC_090319.1, forward strand.
AATTTCGTCTGGCCAGACGACAACGCTAAGATGTGTTGATTTTATTCACCGCTAATCGGAGGGTTAAAATGGTAGTCCAGTATATTCTTGAAGAACATGAGGATGGCACGACTTTATCTTCGCGTGACCAACTTCAACCAGATTGTACGACTCAGATTATGAAACCATGTTTCACCGTTCTGCTTCTTTTCCAACTTTTCAACTTGTTATCATATAATTTTTGTAAAAAATAAAAATTTAAGGAATATGACGACATTTTTTTTATTTTAGTACTTATTTATTATTAAAAGTGCACATGTTCATAAGCTAATACGCTCAAAAGGTCTACCAAAAACGATTTAAATTATTTTAAAAAACTATTTTAAAAACTATTGCCTTGTTACATTAAACTTACCATTTATACTATCCCAAAATATTTAAATATAAAGAAACCAGTTTTAGTGCTTTTTGTGTCTGGGTAAAATTTTGTGCCCATTTAATAATAAACGATTTAATTGATGTATTCATGTCATCGGGGATATGGTAATATACGGGATATGGATACCGAGCTTCTCTTCCTATTTGCATCGTGCTCCTTTTAATTTTTCCTACAAATTGGCGGGACGGGACCTACTTGCCGACTCCGAACGGCATCTGCAGGGCAGATAAGTTTTCACTGAGAGCTTTTCATGGCTGAAATACACTCGGAGTGTTTGGTAAACTCTGCCGAGGGGCGCCCCGTTTAGATAAGTCGTCTTCTAATTAAAAAAACTTGTTTCTAAAATTTTGATGTTGCCTAGCCCGGGGCGTAAATCCAGGATCTTCGGTGTGGTAGGCGGAGCACGCTAAACCACGGGGGGCAAAAATATAAATGAAAAAAGATACAAAACTTTCAGTTGATGTTTCCTTCCCCGAATTTGAATATTTTTCTGTCTAGTTACTTTAAAATGCATTCTTTGTCTATTTGTACCTAAGCAGCGCTTGATACTAGTCGAAATCAAACAGAAATCCAGTAGTTGTTGCTATAGTGTCGCTTATGACTGGACGTAATGTTAAATGTTAATAAATTTGTTATTCCAAATTTTTTAATCCAATTAAATATGAAGCTCTTTCGTAACTATCAAAAGCATACTGAATGGCTGTCATTAAAAAGACATCTTCAGCAATGCCGATGTAATCCCTCAAAGGAGATGGTAATGAAGTTAAAAAGGAATTAAATACAATAGCAAAAACATAAGCGCTACACTTCAAAATAACTAATGAACGCATAAAAATTAACTGGAAATAGAGCAAGCACAGGTAAAGTGGGTATGCATCAATTTACTGCGATTTGTTAGCTTCAATCGTATGTTTGTATGTGTACAGCTCTTTTATACAGAGTAAAAAAACAAGTAAGGAAGGCTAAGATCGGGTGTAACCGAACATTATATACTCAGCGTGAGCTTCAATTGTACAGTTCATTTCAGATAAATTACTTTTCTACATATCACGTGGCATCACACATTAAAAAAAAAATGTCTCCCCATTTCCTCTTACAATAAAATTTGATAAGTGAAATATCATTGATTCAAAATATTTTTTGCTAGGATATAGCTTATTATTCTAGTCTTCGACCCTTTTAAACTTCTTTTATATAAAAGTGGCCGTGGTCTTTAACCGATCCTGCTCATTTGTAGTAGAAATATTTCCTGCTGCAAGTAAAATATGTGTACCCAATCTTATTACGATCCGGTAATTTTTCTTCGAGTTATGGCTGCCGACACATAGAAAATTTTCCTGTCATAAAAGGAGTGGTGCCACGCCCATTTTCAAAAATCTGAATTTTTTCCTCCCATTGTTATAATTCCACTTGGGAAAAATTATAATCTATATAAAGCTCCATTTTTCAAAGATATAGTTTTTTTTTTAATTTTTTATATAAAAGTTGGCGAGGTCCTTAAACGTGTCCATTAATTTTCCTTCGAAGCATACCTTACATGCCGAATTTTATTATGATAGGTTTAATGGTTTTGATTGTGATTAGAATTTCTAAAATTGATTTTGTCACAATCGGGAGGTGCCACGCCTACTTCCAAAAGGTTTTTAAAATTTTTATCAAGTGTCTACGTAACAGTCTTCACATAAAATTTCAAGATTCTGGGTGTATTATTTACTAAATAATCAGGTTATTTGTGTCTTCCAAAATGTTATATACATAAAAAGTGGGCATGGTTATCATCCGATTTCACTCGTTTGTTTTCACTAACAATCTATTCTGGGTCAGATAAATGAAGAAGGTGAAGATATCTCAATATTTACTCAAGTTATCGTGTTAACGGACAGACGGACGGACTGGCATGGCTTAATAAAATTTTTGTTCAATACTGATGATTTTGGTATATGGACGTCTGTACCTGTACAACCAACCGTTATGTTACCAAAGTTAATACACTCTGTGTGCAAAGCAGGCTAATTATAAAAAACGCGTCAATACCAAGTACTCGTGAAGTTCGATGTGTAGACATACAGGTATACCTTTAAAAACAAACGTCTTTAAGCTAACTAGAGCTCTTCCAGGAATTGAAGTTAAACCACAACAGAGGCTATTTTACCAGAAACAAATAATTTCAGGCCCTTACAAAGAACTTTGTCGGTTCTTTGTCGATAACTACTGATAATGACAATCTCTTGTTTTGCTATCGCTAATACGCGTATAGCGAATTGGTAAAAGATGGATAGAAGTCGATAATTTTTCGGTATATCTTAATATATAAAAAACACGTGTCACACAATTGAGGCCAATGGACTCCTAAACTACTGAACCGATTTTGAATTTGTTTTGCACCCCGTGTGTAGTTTGATAAAATATAGGATAGGGGACTGGGTGACTAGGGTCTCGAAATATAGGCCAAAACGTGGACCCGGTACCCCTCGAATGTGTTTATAGAATGTGGATATAAAAGAAAAGCTGTTGATGGGTGCTTTATTAGAAGGTAATTTTCATACCCCTGGGTGACTAGGGTCTCGAGATATAGGCCAAAACGTGGACCCGGGTACCCCTAGAATATGTTTATAGAATGTGGATATCAAATGAAAGCTGTAGATGAGTGTTTTAGTAGAGGGTAATTTTCATACCCTGGGTAACTAGGGTCTAGAGATATAGGCCAAATGGTGGACCCGTGTAACCCTAGAATGTGTTTATAGAATGTGGATATCAAATGAAAGCTGCTGATGAGTGCTTTAGTAGAGGGTAATTTTCATACCCCTGGGTGACTAGGGTCTCGAGCTATAGGCCAAAAAGTGGACCCGGGTACCCCTAGAATGTGTTTATAGAATATTGATATCAAATGAAAGCTGTTGATGAGTGTTTTAGTAGAGGGTAATTTTCATACCCCTGGGTGACTAAGGTCTCGGAGATATAGGCCAAAACATGGACTCGGGTACCCCTAGAGTGTGTTTATAAAATATGGATATTAAATGAAAGCTGTGGATGAGTGCTTTATTAGAGGGTAATTTTCAGGGGTACCCCTAGAGTGTGTTTATAAAATATGGATATCAAATGAAAGCTGTGGATGAGTGATTTATTAGAGGGTAATTTTCATACCCTTGGGTGACTAGGGTCTCGAGATATAGGCCAAAACGTGGACCCGGGTACCCCTAGAATGTGTTTATATAATGTGGATATAAAAGAAAAGCTGTTGATGGGTGCTTTATTAGAATGTAATTTTCATACCCCTGGGTGACTAGGGTCTCGAGATATAGGCCAAAACGTGGACCCGGGTACCCCTAGAATATGTTTATAGAATGTGGATATCAAATGAAAGCTGTAGATGAGTGTTTTAGTAGAGGGTAATTTTCATACCCTGGGTAACTAGGGTCTAGAGATATAGGCCAAATGGTGGACCCGGGTAACCCTAGAATGTGTTTATAGAATGTGGATATCAAATGAAAGCTGCTGATGAGTGCTTTAGTAGAGGGCAATTTTCATACCCCTGGGTGACTAGGGTCTCGAGCTATAGGCCAAAAAGTGGACCCGGGTACCCCTAGAATGTGTTTATAGAATATTGATATCAAATGAAAGCTGTTGATGAGTGTTTTAGTAGAGGGTAATTTTCATACCCCTGGGTGACTAGGGTCTTGAGATATAGGCCAAAACGTGGACCCGGGTGCCCCTAGAATGTGTTTATAGAATGTGGATATCAAATTAAATCTGTTGATAGTGCTTTATTGGAGGGTAATTTTCATACCCCTGGGTGACTAGGGTCTCGAGATATAGGCCAAACGTGGACCCGGGTACCCTTAGAATGTGTTTATAGAATACGCATATCAAATGAAAGCTGTTGACGAGTGCTTTAGTAGGGTGTAATTTTCATACCCCTGGGGGAATAGGGTCTTGAGATATAGGCCAAAACGTGGAACCGGTTACCCCTAGAATGTGTTTATAGAATGTGGATATAAAAGAAAAGCTGTTGATGAGTGCTTTATTAGAAGGTAATTTTCATACCCCTGGGTGACTAGGGTCTCGAGATATAGGCCAAAACGTGGACCAGGGTACCCCTAGAATATGTTTATAGAATGTGGATATCAAATGAAAGCTGTTGATGAGTGTTTTAGTAGAGGGTAATTTTCATAACCCTGGGTAATTAGGGTCTCGAGATATAGGCCAAACGTGGACCCGGGTACCCTTAGAATGTGGTTATAGAATATGCATATCAAATGAAAGCTGTTGATGAGTGCTTTAGTAGGGTGTAATTTTCATACCCCTGGGTAACTAGCGTCTAGGGATATAGGCCAAAACGTGGACCCGGGTACCCCTAGAATGTGTTTATAGAATGTGGATATCAAATGAAAGCTGCTGATGAGTGCTTTAGTAGAGGGTAATTTTCATACCCCTGGGTGACTAGGGTCTCGAGCTATAGGCCAAAAAGTGGACCCGGGTACCCCTAGAATGTGTTTATAGAATATTGATATCAAATGAAAGCTGTTGATGAGTGTTTTAGTAGAGGGTAATTTTCATACTCCTGGGTGACTAGGGTCTTGAGATATAGGCGAAAACGTGGACCCGGGTACCCCTAGAATGTGTTTATAGAATATGGATATCAAATGAAAGCTGCTGATGAGTGCTTTAGTACAGAGATATTACTCTGTCCAGACGGACTGGGACTGGGATTAGGACTAGGACTGTGACTGAGACTCAGAATGGGACTGGGACTGGGACTGGAATAAAATACATACCACCTTCTGGGACAGGCAATAAGGGATGCAGAAGAATGAGAAGAAATTGAGAGAAGAGAAAAGAGAAAAGAGAGAAGGAGGTTGAGAATGATATAGAGAAAGAGATAGAATGAGACGAAGATGGAGATAGATAAAGCGAAAAATACGGAGGGAGGAGTGAATAAAAGGATTAGGAAAAAGTGAAGAGGGGGAGGGCAGAGTTAGACGGAAAAAGCTTATTAAAATATATGCAGATTGGCCAAATTTAGGGCAGGACAACGTCTGCCGGGTCTTCTAGTTCTATATAACTTTTTCATAAAAGATCTATTACTTCTCGATAGTAAATCGATAACTTTTCTGACAACATATCGAAAACTTTTTGATAACAAATTCATGACTTGTCTATAGCTTTTTTGTAACATATAAACAACACTTCGACAGATAATTGATATTTTTCGGTAAATAATCGATAACTTTTGGATAATGAATTATAACATTTTAACAAGAAACCAATAACTCGTCGATAGCATATGTGTAACTCATTCATAACTTTTTTTATTATTTGTTGGCACAAAAAGCGTTGAACAAAAAATGTATTTTGTGTATAGGTTTTGAATTGGCGCTTTTTCCGATAATGCCCTGCGTGGTATTAAACCTACGCTGCGTTTCAATGGAACATCTTATTTCATCTAAATGACCTATGTAGCTAATATCACTGATTTTTGTTAAGTAGACCAACGAAGTTTTCACCATATTCAGTTAACGATAGCTGGCACTTTATCTAAGATATTTTCAAACGATTTCTGTCCAATAAAGTGCCAGTAAGCGTTAATTGGAGATGGTGCAACTGTCCCTAGTCTACTTAATCTAGACCACTGATATTTGGTATATCAGTCATATAGGTAGGTCTAGGGAATAAGATGAATGGTGTCAGCCCCATTGATATACGTACATATACTGACTTCTAAATCGTAGGGAAGGAAGGGGAGAAACATCGACACTACCAAAATTGCTTAGCACTGGATATAGAATCTTCCATCATTAGTCTGCGCCACATAGTTTTACAGTAGGTATTAAATATGTTTGATCCAAGTCATAGTTATGTCGATTACAACAAAAAATCCCAGAAGGAAGGGGGTATACTACCGTTTTAATAAAGAATGTGTATACCTGACTTTTTTTTGCAGTTCAGAAAAATAATGGCATTTTCTTTCTTTTTAATAAACAAATTTCATATGTCAGTCTCATGAAAAAGCTGTTTTATTTAACTATACCTCAAAAAACTGCAATTTTTTTATTATTTATTCTCCACTCCTATTTCTCCCTTTTCTTACTTTATTCTTGCATCTTTCACCTATCCCCCTTTCTCTCCTCTCCCTCATTATTCCTTTTTCTTCTCAACATCTCTCTTTCGCTCCCTATCACCATCTTTTCCTCTCCTCCTGACTATTTATTTAAATTTTAGCTCTCCGCCTATCTGTCCACGTTCCGCTCCCTTTACATCTCTATGTTCAGCTTCCTCTATTTTTTTTACTACCCATCAAGCTACGAATACGATTTTATCAAAATGGTCTAAATTCGCCCACTTCTCGAAAAAGAAAAAGTTTCCCAAATATTAACCCATTCGAAGGACTGCCAAAATTATAAGTTTTAAACGAATAGCATAATATATACGATTTTTTTAATAGGTTGGAACTTGTTCTACTTCATGGAAACAAAAGTATCACCAATTTTAATATATTCAAATGGATAGCTTAACAATAAATTTCCAATAAATGGGTCGACACCTCGACTACCTAAGTTTCTTAAATAAAGAGCTAGATAATGGGGTACATCTGTATGAAATTTAAGCATAATTGAACCATGATAAGTAAGAGGTTTCGAAGAGGTCGGCCACTAGTCCACTACCTTGATGAAAAGTTTCTCAAATACCACCACATCCACATACCAGCACATCACACCATAAATAAATTATTAAGCTTTTTGAATAAATCAGCGCCAATCCTGAAGAGTTTCTGTAATATTATATTTGCTAAAGAAATACCGCTAAGTAATTTTTTTAAGGGCCGACCTCTCCACCAAAAAAAGAAAGAAAAAAACCGACCACATTGTGAATCTTTAACATTCCAAATTCCCTTAGTTTGAACTGGCTGACCCGTGAGGACCTTACATGGACTTAATGAATCTACAATTTTACCAAATTCTCTTGAACAGACACAAAGATTTTCATTGAAAAGTACAGTTGGTTAGGGGAGTTCGGTGTCATACAAATATATACAAGAAATATACATTTAAAGGTTAGCAGCAGATTCCTCCGATCGAAGAGCCATCTGTGTACCAAATCTCGTCGAAATACAACTCTTCATTCTTACTTGATTAGAGTACAAAGTTAATTTGAATATAACTGTTCTAAGCTGCCGCGAAACCCCCATTTGTGCGATAAAAATAGTCGGAACCAAATAATCTGCATGTCAAATTTTATGTAAATTCGTCCAGCCGTTCTTGCATGGTTAAGCCACATAAACATACATTATGACATACAAACTTTAACTTAACTTTAATTACATAATGAACACTACGGGTAATGTCCACATTACCCGACCTTACCCTATAAATAGTAGGAAAATGTCATTTTACATTTGTCTAATTAAATTTCTTGGGTTGCAAAACTCTTCTGTGAACTTAAAAAAAGAAACAAAACAATGTCTAAATGATAAATAAGAAAAAAATCAAATATTCTTTTTTCAACCACAACGAAATATGAAAACTCAAGCAAAAACAACAAATAAGAATGAAAAATTATTGAAACACTTCATCACGGCAATCATGACTCTGATGAAGTGGAACCCACTTACCTCATGACAAAATCAAACAATACAATGAATAAACGGATGACATAAAAACAAAACATAATTATAATGAATACAACTGAACATAAATCACTCAACCGCCAATTTATAATTCACCTTGGATTAAAATAATCTCAATTTCACTGTACAACTGAAATGTCTGTCACAACTGAAAATGATAATCAATGGCATGAGTCACAATAGCACAATAAGACAACCAACCAGCCACCCTTTGCATATTATTGATGATTGTGTTATACGGTGTTAGTGACTGTCTGTCAAACAATACATTTGTTAGCCCTTGATTATTATTCGCAATCTCTTGAGTGAGTGAAGGGAGTTCCAGCTATTACAAGATGCGAACAATGTTGGCTTTTAATTGTAACAGACAGCTGTTTGGAAAGTCAAGTTTTTCTACGAAGGGAATGCGCCGTTTGATAGTAAAGGTCTTTTATTCCTACATATTGTATATATACATAAATGATTTTTGGAAATGGGGTGTTTTCTAGGAAGTTTTAGGACATGAATTATAAAAACTAACAAATTAAGACAACCTGCCATTTTAAAAAGAAGCGTGAATGCGAAGTACTCGTGAAGTTTAATGAGTAAACAAAGAGGTATAGCTCAAAAAAATTTATGTTTTTAAATTCTAGTCTTGGGTTGAAGTTAAACAGAAGTTACCATAACCAAATATATTGGGTCCTAGGTTATTTGGAAATAGATGGGAATGAAAAAGCGGATGATAAATTGTGGTATAAATCAGAAGCCCCATCATAGAACAGTACCCGTAGCGCTAGACCTATCAAAAGCTTTTGATACTGTCAACCATGGCACGTTGCTGCAAGACTTGGAAGGGTCTACCCTTCCCCCATGTCTTAAAAGGTGGACCGCAAATTATCTGGGTGGTCGGCAGGCATCGGTGCAATTCAGAAACGAAATATCAAAGCCAAGAAGAATTAAACAAGGGGTGCCTCAGGGTGGTGTCCTTTCCCCACTTTTGTTTAATTTTTACATATTTAAACTACCTTCGCCACCAGAAGGAGTTACTATCGTTTCTTACGCCGATGACTGCACAATAATGACCACAGGTCCTGTGCGTCCGGGACCAATGAGCTCTGCAACAGAACAAACGGCTACCTCCCTGATCTCTCCAGTTTTTTTGCCTCGCGAAACTTGGCATTATCACCGAATACATCATCCCCGACCCTATTTACAACTTGGACGTACCAAATGTCGACCATTTTGAACATCCACGTCGATGGCACTACGCTACCGACTGTCCTACACCCCAAAATCTTGGGTGTGACATTTGATCAGGACCTACATTTTGGTGAGCACGCAGCCGAAATTGTTCTGAAAATCCAGAGCCGTAATAAAATCCTCAAATCCCTTGTTGGCCGTACTTGGGGAAAAGACAAAGAAACGCTCATTACCACAAACAAAGCAATTGGCCAGCCGTTTGATGCTACGCGTACCCCATATGGTCGCCAAGCCTAAAAACTACCCACTGGAAGAAGCTACAGGCCTCCCAAAATACTGCTCTCAAAACCGCCCCGGGCTGTCTTCTTATGTCCCCAGAACACTATCTACATTATGTGGCGAGAATACTCCTCAGTTCCTGTTGAATACCCAGAAACCTGGGCATCACAATAGATATCTGATTGATGAGCCAGCACCGCCTAGGGACTTAAGGAGTCATCTCCGTAAACATTTTGAGGAAATACGGCACCTGAGAACTCAGCCGTATGAAGCAAAACCACACAAGCAGGTCCTTGGTGAACTCCACAAACAGGCGTCGGACCTTTATGCCGGGAATTGCCCGGTGATTCCAGTACTCGGGGAACAGTACCCAAAACTTGCGGAAGAGGAAAGCATACTCCCCAGGGAAACGCGAGTCATTCTGGCTCAACTTCGTTCTGGATACTGTAACAGGTTAAACTCTTACATATCCAGAATCAACCCCGACATACAAAATTTATGCCCCGCTTGCAATGTGTCCCCACATGACACCAACAATCTCTTTAATTGTAATGTGGAACCAACCCCTCTAACACCTCTTTCATTATGATTCCTCCCTGTCGAAACAGCAAGTTTCTTTGGACTCCCGTTAGAGGATATTGATGACAATTTGTGATCGGTCGCAGCTATTAGGTGGGGCGAAAAATTGCTACAACAACAACAACAAAAAGCGGATGAACTAGCTAAAAGGCCGCATCCCTCGAAGCTTTTGCCGTAGACGTCCCAGCAAGATTTGGTGAGATTAAGTGATGGCAAGTGGTGCACATGATCGACCAAGCGAGAAAGGCGTGGACCCAAGCGGGGGTTGCAAAATGTCGAAAATCCTGTGTAGGTCTTACAATTATCGACTAAGAAAGTAACTCCTGTCACTCCCATCACATGCCTTTCAATTAGGTGTGATCAGTGAGAGCAGAAGTAGGAAGTGCGTGTTGTAGGAGAAAATGATCTAACACGTTTTGTGATCGTGCCCTGCGCTTGCCAGGCTAAGGCTCCAGCTATTAGGAATGATGCATCTGTCAGATCTAGAAGCAGCAAGTAGCATAGTTAGTAGCTTTCCATACGTTTCTAGTGCTTGCTAAGAAGATGGAGTTCTTTAACAGCATAGGTACTGGTTTTTAATAGGGAATTTCATTTTGGTCGTTAAGCAAACTTCTAGTAAAACTACGGACTCATTTAATCTATGTGGAGTCCTCCTGGACCGGCCAGTTCAACCTAACCTTACCTTACTATAAACCAATAATTTCGGTAACAATCGATTACTACTACTACTTTAACTATTCTTTTACTATGGGCCTACTATTTCCGAGTCATTGGCTTCCTATTGGTTTTTTATCGGGTTTGCAGAAGTTCAATCGATTTTATATGGAAGTTCCATCATAATCAAGTAAGTCGTTGTTAGCAAATCGATTACAGGTAGATAAAAAGCCGAAAACTTTCAATAAAAAATCGATAGCATTTTGATAAAAGATCTAAAGCTTGTTGAAAAAAATTTGGAAACACACATATAACAAATCAACAGCTTTTCAATGACAGATTGAAAACTTTTTAAATACGAATCGATAATTTTTCAATCGATTTTATATGGAAATTTCATAGTGATCAGATTAAAATTTCATCATAATGAGTCATTGTTAACAAATCCATTACAAATCCAAATTTGATCGATTTTATATTGAAGTTTCATCATGATCCCATATGTCGTTGTTAACAAATCGATTACACGTTGCTAAGTAACCGAAAACTTTCCGTAAAAAACCATAGCATTTTGATGAAAGATCGATAACGTATTGGTAAAAATTTGGAAACACACATATAGTGAATCAACATCTTTTCGATGACGGATGGAGAACTTTTTGGAAGCAAATCGAAAATTTTTCGCTAACAAATCAATAAAAGAAAATAAATCCGAATAGAATTGGTAAAACATCAATTTAAAGTCGATACATTTCCGTTAACAAATCTTTAACTTTCGATAAAAAATGGTACGTTTTTTATAACTTTCGATTGTAACTCGATAACATTTTGACAACCAATCGAACATTTTCGACAACCATTTGATAAATAACCAAAAACTCTTTGATAACAAATCTATGATAAATGTAATAAATCCTTTGTTATCGATAACAAAATATAATAATTCGATAATAAATCGATAGCCTATTTATACCTTTCCTTGCCTTGCATTACTCCCACATTATGCTTAGTATAATGGCTACACTTGCTTTTACATTTTCTACTCCCACATACCGTTAGCAATAATGTTTCCACATAAAAATCGTGTATAGGACAACATGGAGTAATCATATAAATATCCATTACAAGTCACAAGGCAGGCTCCATAAAGGATCTTTGTTTTGACAGGCATTGATTTTCTATGAGCGTTTCCATCGCTGCACTGAGATTACGCTTTACTTTTGAAAAATTCTTTGTCTTTTTCTTGCTTTTACTTCTTGTCTACACTTCAATGCAAGTAGATGAGGTTGAAAAAAATTTTATTACATTCTTTCATTCTGCAATGCGGTGTATGAATTCCATAGCACACCTGCGTCATCTATTCTTAACTTCATTTGTTTTGTGTGTACGTCTTTGCTGTCGCTCCATCAATTCAGCTTTTTTGCAAAGCTTTTGTATAGAAAACTCCTTTTTTTTATTATTCTTGCTCCTTCATAGCTATAAACAGCCAACAGTAATCTGTAAACTTCTGCGAAAACATTAGGGAAATTGAAACGCGATGGCAGCACGCATATCAACGAACTAAAGGAGCTTAGTAATGCAGCGCGTCTGCGTGTCACATGCTATGTGTGGTACCAAACAATAGCAATCATTTATTTGTCTGTTTTATCGAAAAAAATATATATATATTTTAAGGTGATCCTTAGTTCGTGTCTGGTACAAATTTTATCTATATATGTATATAAAATTCAAGTTATGTATGTATGCAGGTGTAGATCGAGTTGCGTTCTAATCACAACCAACCTTCCAATGATGTTCGTAGCTTAAAAATAATTTCGATATATAAAAGGGGCGTAGCACCTCCCATACAAATGAAATCTTTGGTACTGCATAACTCTGAAGTTATACATGCGAGAACAATAAAATTCAGTAAGGAGTTAGGACAGGTCAATCCCTAACCCACCAAGAAAATGAGGGATGAGGGAGAAGAGGGCGTGTCACCTCCCATAAAAATTTAATATATCATACTACATATCTCTGGATGTAGTAATGGTAGGATAATATAATTTAGTAAGGAGCTACATGACGTTAAGTCCTAACATCTCCGGTAAAGTGTGGAATTGGGGAAAAAGGGGCGTGGCACTTTTCCTACAAATGTGATTTTTCAGAACTATGGCTGCCGTACAAACTTAGGTTGTTTTAACAACTAAAGTTTGACTGCAATGTTGAGTCTGGCTGTTATTCCTTTTGGAAGTTTAGTAATCTGCCGCCTTTAAAACTTTTTGTTAACTTCAATCTATCTACATCTTCTATTCTATATCAAATTCAAACAAACGAGACAACTTATCAATTGACACAGTCGTGGAAGAATCGCAAGATGTGCATTATCCGGTTGATTTTCTTAACTTCTTGGAGCCATCAGAAATTCCTCATCATCGGTTGATCCTTAAAAAAGGGTACATAATAATTATGGTTCGTAATTGGATCCTCCGCGCTTATGTAGTGGGACAAGGCTTATCATCACAAAACTTTTACAGAATGTCATGGAAGCAATGATTTTATCGGGAAATTTCGAAAACAACAAAGTTGTTATACCAACGATTCCATTAATATGGTTACTAGGACATGTTTCTGAATTTCTCTTCTTTATCAGCTAGCTTTTCGGGAGCTGAGCGTTGAACTCGAATCTCCAACATTCATATCAGTGCAAAGGCAGATGCCTTTAGCTGCTGAGCCATATTAATGTTCCGTTGTTCGCTGTACAATTGTTATACAATACTCCACGTTAATAGCATATCTGGCAGTAATAGCAAAAATTTATTTTATGCATTTCAGTAATTAAGTTAAGACCAGCTTCTCATTAATAATTTGGTTCTTCGAAGCCGGAACACCTTTGTTAAAGCGTCAGCTACCATCTCGTATGTTGGAATGTATTTCAATTTTTTTGACCCATCTTCAAGCTTTTCGCGCGTATACTTTAACTTGATGTCAACATGCTTTGTACGTGATGAAAAATTATTGTTACGTACAAGGCTTATGTATGTCGATTTTATTGTAAAGCACAACGTAGTTATTTCATTACAGTCAGGAGTCAGTTCCGCCTTCAACCGCTTTAACCAAATCATTTCTTGCAAGCCACTTACAATGGACATCAGTTCCGCTTCTGTCGAAGATAAAGCAACTATGCGTTGACGATGACTGCCTCAAGTTATAGCTCCGCCCTGCATTGTGAAGACGTAACCAGATGTCGATCGCCTTTTGTCATCATCTGCAGCCCAGTCGGCGTCACAGAAACCGGTAAGGGCCTCACCAGTTTTGGCATAAACTATACCCTATTCTATTGCTCGTTTCAAATATCTCAGAACACTTTTAATGGCTTGTCAATGAGCTTTTCCAGGATTAAGTCCATTAAGAACTCTACACTGCACTATTTAAGAACTATAGAAATATACTCAGACTGATCTATTTTAAACTTTTCATTTACCTCATTAAGCTGAATACGCATGCCCAAAACTGAGTGCGCCACACCCATATCTACCATTTTGAATTTCGAAATTGAAAATACCAAAACGTCATCAACGTAAATAATAGCTGCATACACCATACGTTCATTATTTGCATGGTAATAAATGCATTGACCGGCATCGCTGCGTACAAGACCAAGATCGACCAAAGCTGTATTGAGTTTTTTGTTCCATATTTGACTCGCCTGCTTAAGGCCGTACAAGGATTCCACCAACCGGCATACTCTACCCGTGATATCGTCAAACCCCTCAGGCTGCTTCATGTATACCTCCTCCTGCGAATCCCCATTCAAGAAAGCAGTCATTGCATCGAGTTGGTATACATCCATATCATGCTTTACAGTCAAAGCAAATACGAATCGTATCGAATTATACTTGACAACAGGTGCGAACGTTTCAGTATAGTCGATTCCCTGCTTTTGCGAACATCCCTTGACTACCAGCCTAGCCTTATGGCGTATCAGTGAGAAACCATGTTTTGTTTAATTTATGTGAATCCATCTCAGCCGTCATTGCGTCTGGTCAAGCATCAGCTTCTGCACGTTTAGCTGCATCCTCAAAGCTAACAGGGTCATCAGTCTCAGATATATTAGTACAAAATACGGATTGCTTGTTTACTTTTTCAGCAAAACGCTTAGGTCGACGAACATCAACCTCAGTCAGCGCATTCTATCGATGCTACCGTACTCGTTTTCGGAGACACTACCAGATTCACTTACAGTTGGCAATTCTAGCTCAACTACTTCCTCTGAATTTCTAAAGTCACTTTCCGCAATTATTATTTTTAAGCTGATAACTTGTTCGTCAATAAAAACTGCCTTTAAAACGCAAGAATTTTCGTTGTTAATTATGACACTACATATGGCATAATACGTTTAAAGGGACGACTTTTCCAAAAAACGTGAAATTATATGTATATCATAATGGTCGTTCTTCTATGCTATCTGAACCTCTACGTATTTGCACAGATTAATCGGCACACTCTTTAAGAGTATTGTTCTCCCGTGGTAGAACAGAAACACTTAACTCTTACTAACGCGCTTTTGACTTGCTATGAATATTTGGGGTCCGAGGGAAAAATCTATAAATCTATACCCGTTTTTTCTATCGCATTTCTAAGTACCTAAAACAACGTAACTTAAAATATATGAAAACCTTAAAAATGGTTACATGACAAACGTAAGCAACTTTCAATGTTTCCCCGTTATTGCTCAAAATATTGCACTTTTGGCCAAAAAATAGCGACTGACCAATTCTCCAATATCCTTAGAAGCTCACCAAAAGTTGCATTATCCAACCAGTGATGGATTCTGATCTATGAAAAAAAATTTTGTATTACAATTTCATAGAACTTAAGTCAAAACCACGTTATTTGTTGTGACATAAAAAATTATTTTATATGAAATGCTAAAAACATATAATTTTCTAGGCGCGTAACTTAACATTTTTGTAGTATAAACGTCTTTCAAATAGCTTGATATTTGAATGAGATATGGACTTCTTTGCAAATTCTCCCACAATGTTCAAAAAAATAGTAATATGTTTCTGTTCTATCACAGGAGTGCTGTTTAGTTCTTCTTACAAAAATCATAGAAAAGTACCAAATTTTAACAATTTTACACCGTAGCGGTAATTCCATTGTCATTATGAAGTTTTCATTTTCCTAAAGCCCGAAGACATTCGAATTTTACGTCATTTTGGCGCTGGTGTCACTTTGAAGTAATGCCTGTCACAACAACGCAAGAAAACTCAAATATTAAAAATAAGAAATTTTTCCCATGAATATGGTAATAATAATGAGGAAATTTCAAAACCGGCAAAAACTTATGATTTTCCACGGAATGCTCTTAAATGTCTCTGGTTACAACATTGAAAACCGGCCAATATGCGGCAAACAAAGAATTTTTTGGATTAAAAGTACTAAGCCAAAATTTTTCAAAATTCAGCCAAATGCACTCTGCCTTTCATGTTTTATAATACTCGTAACTAGTATTTTTAAAGTTTTGTCGGCGTTTTTAGGGCCCTCTTATTTCGAACAAGCTCACATCGATGCAAGCTTCAATGCGCTATTGAAATCACATTGAACGGTGTTGGCATGTTCACATAAAAAAGATTATAATAACAGCTATAATATGTTTTGCTCTTTTATTATTGTTATACCTACAAACATACATACATATATATAATGTATTGTGCTTTCTCTCAACGAATTTGCAACGGCATACATGCAAGGCGCCAAAATCTATTGGATGTTTTACAGTAGCTTTTTGTCCATACTATCGTCGTCAGCCAAATAAAGCTTATACAAAAATACATGTGCAAATGTATACATACATATTTTATATCAGAGGCAATAGCGTGAATGTGATGAAGTTTATTGTGACGCATTTTAATGGCTTCCGGTTATCAATATGAGGAACAAAAACCCCATTTCAATTATAAAAAAAAGAGTTAAGTAGAAAAAATCTTTGCATAACTTCGATTTCTTGGCTTCATCGTGTAGCTTCCATCAGTATTTTGCAATACATTTATAAGGTGTTTGTGGGCTTATGAATGCTTTTAGACTTTTTTTACTGCATAGAGTAAGTAATGTGCACTAGGGTGTACGTATTTACAAATAAAGCTTTTTTGCAAGCGACTCACATTGTGAACAAATTGAAAACTTCTGTTACTTCTCTCTGCAGAACAGTCACACATATATGCATACAGCAATAAAGAGAGCATATTACCAAAGATTATCGAAAATAAAGATGTTACAGGGACGAAAAATCGTGTGAAGCAAGCTTCACAAAACTTCTAGTAGGTCACATTCACCACTTACCACAGCAGAATTTGCCTGTATTTGTTATTTAATAATTATTTGTACACTTTTTATTTAGCTAATGTGTTCATAATTTTAACTTTTACTCTCTAAGCTTAAATTATGTTAAAAATTGTGTTAAAGTTTTTGGTGTGGTGAAAGTGACCTACTAGAATTTTGTTACGCTCCGCTGCTTTCCGCCGAAGTTTGCGCCTGCAACATCTTTATTTTCGATAATCTTTGATATTACTCAGGCACATACACACTTATACATAGAAGGCAAGAGTGAAAATGAGATGCAGAAAGATTAAAGAAGTAATTAAGCAACTAATCGAGCAGGATGTTCGCGTCTAGACCCTGGGAAAAAAGGCGAAGAAAGCAAATGAGAGTATAAAAGCGGCACATATTAAGGAATAATGAATCATTTGAGCACGCTAAAAATTAAGTACCCACACGAATATATATTAAATTGTTAAGGTCTACTATTACAGTAGTAATGTTAATACAAGCACAAAGTATTTAAGCGTTCTTACTCTACAGTTAGTGATTCCAACGCGCAACAGAAAGCGCGGAATTATCGAAAATCCTTAAAATTCGCAACAACATAATAAAGTGCATGTTTCATGTGTCTAAAATTTTTCGTTGATATGCTTTATTTTATGTAAATTTTCATAGCAACGGCGCATTTATGACAATAACTGAAGACAAAGAATTATAAATGGGAGTTTGTTGTTGTTGTTGTTTGTTTGGCTGTGCCGAAGGTCTCATACCTTTCATGAATGGAGCTGAACAATAATTTGATGAAATTTAAAAAAAAACCTACCTTAAAGATTTTTTTTTTTTTTTTTTCACTAAAGTAAGTACACACAAGACATTGTGGGAATCATTTCGAAATATTTTATTATATTACATGAAAAGCATTAACATAAAGGTGACTTCAGCCAACTAAAAGTATATACTAAAACTTACATAAACTAAATTATGAGTAGAAATAATAAAACATGAGTTACAGTTAGATAAATGAAAATATGGTGGATTTCACATTACAAAAGTAAGTACGCAGGCAGTAAAAACTTAAAAAAAAATGTGTTTAATATTTTGTTGGGTATCCTTTTGACTTCATAACTGCATGAAGTCGGGCTGGCATTGATTTCACTAGGTTTTTAGTCGTCTCTGAGGTAATTTTGTTCCACTCTTCTTTAAGCACTCGCTGTAAATCGGTTTTGTTCCTAATTTCATGTTTGCGTATTTGCCGGTCTAAATGCTCCCACAAGTGCTCGATGGGGTTGAGGTCAGGCGATTGGGGTGGAGTTTTGAGCTGTTTTGGCACATTATATAGAAGCCATTCACGAACAGTAAGGGCAGTGTGTTTGGGGTCGTTATCCTGCTGAAATATAAACGACCCTTCAATGTCCAACTTTACAGCACTTTGCTTTAAATTTTCTTTCAAAATACGCAAATATGCATATTTGTCCATTATCCCTTCAATTATGACCAAGTTCCCCACTCCATTTGCAGCCATACATCCCCAAACCATCACACAACCACCACCATGTTTAACCGTACCAGCCATGTTGTTTGGATTCAGCTCTTCATTCTTTTTTCTCCAAACTTTTGCGCGCCCATCAGACCCACAGATGTTAAATTTGCTTTCGTCGGAAAAAATAACATTATTCCAGAATCTTTCGTCATATTTTTGATGGTTTGTTGCAAACTCTATACGTTTCCGTCGATTGATTTCATTCACATATGGCTTTTTTCGTATTTTTCGGCAATGATAACCAGCATCATATAGAATGCGGCGGATGGTTTGGGGGTTACAATCTTTTCCAAACTGATTTTGAACTTCGGTCTTAATTTTAGGAATACTTTTCTTCGGATCTTGCTGTATTTTTCGAACAATTAAGCAACTTTCAGTGTTGGTAAATATTTTTGGGCGACCAGAACGCTCCTTATTAGTAACTGAACCCGACGTTTTATATTTTTTTATTATTTTTTGCACTGAATTGTGACTTTTTTCAACAATTTTGCCAATTTCTCTAATAGATTTATTGTTTTTATAATATTTTATAATAAGTTCTTTCATTTCTCTTGAAATTTCTTTTCCTCTCGGAGCCATTATCAAAATATCTATTTGCCTAATTGTTTTTTAACCGTTTTAGTTTTTTTTTTTAAGTTCACATAAAAATTTTAAAGAGATTTTTCAAAATTAAATAACGTTGCTTTTTCTTTTTGTCATATCTCTTGATATTTTCGTTGTAAACGCACGCTGTGTACTAACTTTTGTTATGTGAAAAACGATAACATCTCAACCAAATGTACACAGCGCATAACGGTATCAAAACATACCGTTGGTTTGCAGTGGAATGCATAGTGTAAGCAGTACCTCAACTTCATACTGGAAAATTATTGTCTTCTGCTTATATTTTTAGAGATGTGAAGGAATTTTGGAAGAAGGAAAGGCTGTGTACTTACTTAAGTAAACAACTGTATGTATGCCTTTTACAAAAACAGCAAACAATCGATTGTATGGAATATATATTATATATGTTACCGATCCTAAAAATTTTATCCATTATGTTTATCCATCTTGTGAAGTTTCAAGCTTTTAGCCAATAAATGAGGAAAAACTGACGAAAACTTTATTCGAAAAATTGGTTGTATAGCAGGTTTATTAAATGGTAGTCCGATCTAGTCGGTTTCGACAAATGATTAATAGGTCACAAAACTTACCCAGTCACCAAATTTCTTCTTGGGTTTCATTTCCTTTAAAGACTTTTAATTGTGAGATTCGCTTAACTCAATCTACGATCTCCTATTCATCAAAAACCAACGAGTTATCGCTATAGAGAATTAAATCAAGTTTTCGTGTCACATAAAAACGGATGGAAGATCGTGACTAAATGACTTCTCTTCTCTCACACCAATCGTAACAATGAACTGGTAAGTGTTACCGTGCATTGAGCACCGCTGGGTATAAAAACATTCAACTGCATACTAACGCCTCATTTGAACTCCGCTTAAATAAACACCAACCTTCTGGTTACAAACACTTTCTTCTGTTTGAAATTTAGAAAAAATTTTATAATAGCAAGACGTAGTGAGGATCGGATGCGTTTGTAAACAGTTCGATAATCGCAGGAATGTGGGTTAAAATCCCACTTACAGGAGAAAGGGCTTTTGAGAAATTTACAAGGTATGATCGAAACGGCTGTCGCCTTTTCCATCCCAAACAACTATCAAATCATCAACAACTTGTTTGTTTTAAAATGTTTTGAAATTAGTTGAAATAACGCAATATCAGGATAGGCAAAGTAACAGCTGTAAGGCCTTTTCGCTCGGGAATGGACTTCGAACCTTTGCTACTGCGACAATCGATCTTTGGCATACGCACTTAACAAAACCGACATTTTGTTGTTGTGGAATTGTTTTCCACTTGCCAGCAGAGTAGTGAAGTTTTCTTGCGCCCGGGAGAAATATTTTTTTGGCAAATATGAAAAAAATCCCCATACGAGATTATAACAGTAAGTAATTCTAGCAGAGTTTTAAGTTCAATTTCTTTTCTACTGCGAAGTAATATTTTCCAGAAATCAGTTGTAATAAAAATACAAATTATCCGCTTTGTGGAGCAATTGGCGCCCACCAGTGAGTAGCGGGCGGGACAAGATGCCCCTTGCCCTTTTAGAAGTTATCAACGAAACAGCTTTTACATTGTCCATTCTTATTTCGAGTTGTTTAATATTTTCACATAATATTGAATTTATAAAAATTAAAGAAATACTTTAAAAAAGTTTTCATACATTAAGCAGTAAAAGCGCACTTTTCACTACGAACAACAACAAGCATTCGTGGTTGGTTATTGTGCTTGTAAAAATAGTAATAACTATTTTTATTGGTTATTGGTTATGTTTCGAGACATAATTGAAAAAACAGGAAAGCTAAACAACGGACACCCTAATATGTCCGCATATGTATAGATGAGCACGTTTACGTAAACTTCCTTCATTCTACGAAAACAATGCATTTTGTTAGGAAATACTTTTTCGCATTCATTGAAACCAAATTATCGATGGCATGACAGATTAATGTGCGCGATGGTAAAGTAATATGAATTAAAATGTTTCTTTAATATTAAGATTAATCTTACTTTTAATTTTGTGCGTTAAGAAGGTTTGAGTAATAATTTATATTCAGCCCTATTCTTGAATCCATCGTAGAAAATCTACGAATACAACCCTCCGCTACGAATACGAAGAATTTGCTATCACTGAACTCATGTGAAACCGAAAAAAGGGCTGCCAACATATAATGTCAAATTTTGGTTATTCGAAGTCAACTGAGCGATTGTAAATAAAAAATTTCAATTTTAATTTTAATTTAAACATGCATTATATCATTTAAAAAAACATTTTAGTGCTTAAAATGGATTCCATATCATTTGCAGCTTTGTTAGAATAAAATGAGCAAGAAAGGCGTGATTTAAAAATTGCGAGGAGTCTTGAAATTAGAAGAGGCTATGTATGTGAAAGGATCCGTGTTTTAATGAACTTATAAAGGTTTTAAAATATTGTGTTTAAAAAAACTTTCCGCCTAAACAAGGCTGCGTTTACCTACGTGCTCGGTGTTATAAATGAAGGAAGTACACCTTTCGGTGGGTCATGTCCAATGAGTCCTACAATTCGCTTAGCATCGGTAAAACTTTTTTTTTTTTTTGCGGAAGGTAGCTATCAGCACGGAGTTGGAAAAGATTTTGACTTTCCGATGTGTCAGACCCCATTTTCCAAAGTTTTGAAAGATACCTTACTAATTTTCCACACGCGGCTATGTCCACAATTGATATACTTAGATATGACCAACGAAGAGAAACGTAGCGTAAAAAGGGTTCTACGTAAAATATAGGTTTCAGGGTGTAATCATGTTTTATAGTTTTTGCAATAATTATCATTATTATAAGACCATTAAAAATTAAAATAAATATTTTAGTAATTTAATTTTAATTTAATTCTTTTAAGCCTTCTTCCAAATCTATGAAGCTAAGTTGCCGATATGCATACGTATTACAAAAGCATTACTTTTTTCCAAATAGTTGCATCTTTTGTTGGTGGCGCAATACTGTTTGCAATGTTTTCCCAAAATTTGTTAACCTCCTCCGTTGGGCACTTTGTAAAGCCTAGCGCCATTTCAGGGTGCTGCTGCAATAGGTCAAATAAGCAGGAACATTGTTGGCGAGTTGCAACAATTTTTGACCTATTTTTTTTTTTATTTATAACAATAGATTGTAATTAAATTAGCATACATATCACTTTTAATAATATACTTATATTTTATTTGTTTAATATCCTTTTTTATTCTGAATTTTTAATGATTTTACTTTTTCCCGCAAACTGATACGCGTCGTAGAAAATTTGTACGAAACTCTACGATTTCACAGTTCGAGTGTGTTCAGTGAAGGCTTTCTACGAATTTCGAACTTACGATGGATTCAGTAAACGTACTTTCGTAGAATTTACGAAAATCGAGTATACGATGGATTCAAGAATAGGGCTGATTAATACTTTTCATGAATGTGAAATGGTTGATATTATAACTTTGGTCCGCTATCAAAAGTTTGTACATACAATTAAATTAATGTAGTGACTCAAAAAAAAACAGAAATAATCAAAACGACCAGTCAATAACACCAAGTCCCATCGGTTTGTTTGAATCTATGATTGAATGTGATATATTACTTTTTAGTATGTTTTCTGCTATTGTTTGGGCTCTGCGTATGAACTGAGCAAAGAGCTGAGCAGTATCATAAAAAGTAACGGCATTTCTTAGGCTCTGCTGTGAGCTATGTCGTGTTTCAGAGCGGCGCAAATGGCAAAATCGAAACTACGAACAAAATGCTAAATGTAGTGGAGCGATAGCAAAAAAGAATTGATATGCTAAGTATTTCCTCTTTTGTTGCAGACTTTTATGTTTCCAAATGAAAAAGTAATAACAACAACAACAAAAACAACTTATTTGAGCTCGAAACATAAAAAAACAACATCACACTGCTACATCAGTTCCAAGAAGAAAATTAAGAGAAAATACAAAGTTCAACAAAGTGACAACAATGCCCTACAGAAAAAGTAGCAATACATTGTTTTTTCTATCGTTTCACTACAAATACCATTTCGTTTGTAGTTCTTATTCGGCTATTTGCTCAGATCCAAAACACAACGTAGCTCATAGCAGAGTCTAAGAATTGCTTTCACTTTTTTTATGTTACAGCTCTGCTCTGTTCATATTCAGGACTGGAGAAGTAGTTAGAATAAATACTAGTTTGAACACAAACCGATCTCTTTATATTCAACACAAAATTGTATGTCAATAACAAATCCGCTTTTAAGGTAAATTTTTGATGCTGCAGATATATCTTCTATGGCTTACGTCCAAATACGAGCAACAGGACAAAGTTGGCAGATATATCCGGAGCGTGTCAAACTTTCAAAAGGAAAATCGCAACATTTTGAAAAGCTTGGTCACATATTAATTTTATATAGTGATAGATACATCTGACTCTCTATCGCGTATACCAATAACGACAAATTTAGTAAGTCGAAAATCGAACTTTCTTTGTTTAATTTTATTAATTATATAAGAACATTATGCGCTTTAAGTAAAATCTATTATTGTCGACCTTTCGGCGGAGCTTGGGCTACCCTCTTCTGCTGCTTCTAAAGGTGGGTACCGATAAAAATACATTCTTCGCCGGTGCGTTTTCTTTCACTCTCTAAACGTAGCCAGCGTGGCGTGATGGTTACATAAAGCTCGTACAGCTCATCATTAAACCTTCTTCGGTATTCCCCATCGGCAACCAGCGGAGGTCGGTAAATCTTTCGAACAACTTTTCTCTCGAATACTGCCATAGTCGCTTTATCTGATGTTGTCATGTTCCATGCAGGATGGGTTCGATAAGTAATTTATAAAGCATGATTTTCGTTTGCCGAGGGACGGCTTTATTTCTCAATCTCCTAGCTAATCCAAAGTAACATTTATTGGCAAGAGTGTTATTGTTGTGTGTAATCATCCTGATTCTCAAATAAACGAAATTTTTTTCTATTTCGAAATTATGGCTGCCGACAATAGCGTGTGCACTGACTCTTTGCTGGATGACAACGATTTGGCCATTTCGTAATAAGTCAGGCCAGCTATCCCTGTTTCGCGATAACTTTCTCTCCTTTTACTCAGTGGAGGTCTCCCCATAATATGACCTAGCCAACGAAGCCTTTGCGTCTTTATTCGTTGCACTGTCGTCATATCTGCATAAAGCCATTACAGCTAATAATTATACCTTTTTCAGGACCATAAATCTGCCAGAAAAATTTTCTCTCGAAAACTGTAAGAGCCGTTACATATTCAAGTACTTCGTCTTGTCTTCATTTACCGCAACAGAATTATGGAGAATTTCCTTAACTATTCTACAATATGTTGAATATAAAAAATTTACTTATCGAACTAGTTTTTAGTTGCTTTAGACTCAGTTTTGAACCAGACATTTTCAAGGTACTCTAGCTATGGTAGTTATTGATTTATCGATAGTTTAACATCTGCATCCGACCGATTTATGTTTATTTAAGTAACTCGTATATATCACGTATGGATCTTAGCAAGAGGTTAGCCTTCTACATCACAATTTATCATCCCATTGCGTGTGCGTTAGTGTAATCATTCCTAATTTTTGATGACCCATGATTATGAATTAAGAAGTCTCTGTCATATTAGAGTAATATATTCACTGAGAATATGCACCGATGTTTAAAAGCACAGTTCACAAAATCGATAGGATAAAAATATATGGTAGGTAAGATATATGTACATATGTCATATAAAGTGACGGTCAGTGTTAACCAGAGATGGTGAATTATAATCTCAACCAACTAAGGTGAGGAAGTAGATTATGGTGTGAAATTAATTGTCAAGCTAATTGATATTTATTGGAAATAAAACTACTTGGTAAGCCTATATGGAGGATAATTAATTTGGTGTTGACAAAACTCTTTAAACGCCCAACTAACCAGGACCTTTATTTCTGTTCCTCACAGAAAGGCCCTACTTCATATAGTGCTCATATAGTACTATATACTAGGACTATCCGCATATTCGAATATGGATATCCGTTCACACGGATAAAATCCGGACGGCATGGATATCCGGTTAATATTCGTTTGTGAAACTATACGGATATCCGGATTAAGGAAGATCCGGTTAATAACCGTATTTTTGGATATCCAGTGAAAGCACCAAATTGGTGTACCATATATGTTTATTTAACATTAATAACAATAAATTCGTAGGGCATTTAAATTAATTAACAGCGTCTTTTCACAATATAAACAAATGGCACTGTTCTTATTTTCACTTGTTTGTAAAATTGTAGCTTTTTAATTTTTGACGTTAATTTAATAATCTGCAAACATATTTTGTGAATAATTTTTCGATGTTTGCTTCATTCAATTCTGATATGCAGATATTCAACTTTTATATTCTAGTGCCCGTACACACGGATATCCGGATTTTCCGTTTACGTATCCGGATAGCCGAACAGCCCACTTATGAATCCGGATATCCGGATAGCCTGATTTTTTGCTTAGCTCTCCAGTTATTCGAATATCCGGTTTATCCGGATAGTTGAAAAATCCAGATGCAGTTCACAGCCCTACTATATACTCCAAGGTTATCTGTTTGTTGATTTCTTTAAAGTATCTACTTTATTTCTAAAAAATTAAACAAGCTTCTACGTAGCTGTGTAAATAATGTAATGTAAATCTATCAATAGAATAAACGTCCTCCAAAGATTCCTTTACCACTGAAAGATAGTATAGTAGCTTCAATTTAACTAATTTAAAACTATGCAAACTACTTTTTCCCTTAGATTCAAAAGGGTTTTAGATGTAGAGTGTATTTCGAAAATATATGCAAAATTAACATAAGATTTCATGTGAATTTTTCATCAATAAAATGCCAATATTGCATTTAAATAATACAAAATTCGCAAAATATTTTAGAATTATTTTATGTTAATCGCATATACAACAAGTAAGAACGGGACTGTCTTCGGCTGTGCCGAAGACTTCATACCTTTCATGAATGGGGCTGAACAATAATCTTATCCCGTTCGTAATCTCCGAATAATCGGATGTATAAGATAAGAAATATATAATGAACAGATCTACATACCTAAACGATTTTTAAGATAAATATAAAATAAACAAGTAAGGAAGGTTAAGTTCGGGTGTAACCGAACATTACATACTCAGTTGAGAGCTATGGTGACAACATAAGGGAAAATAACCATGTAGGAAAATGAACCGAGGGAAACCCTGGAATGTGTATCAAATGAAAGGCGTTAAAGACTATTTTATGAGGGAGTGGGCCATAGTTCTATAGGTGGATGCCATTTAGGGATATAGCCATAAAGGTGGATCAGGGTTGACTCTAGAATGCGTTTGTACGATATGGGTTTCAAATGAAAGGTGTTAATGAGTATTTTAAAAGGGAGTACTCCTTAGTTCCATAGGTGGACGCCATTTCGAGATATCGCCACAAAGGTGGACCAGGGGTGACCCTAGAATTTGTTTGTACAATATGGGTATCAAAAAAAAGGTGTTAATGAGTATTTTAAAAGGGAGTAATCCTTAGTTCCATAGGTGGACGCTGTTTCGAGATATCGCCATAAGGTGGACCAGGGGTGACCCTAGAATTTGTTTGTACAATATGGGCATCAAACGAAAGGTGTTAATGAGTATTTTAAAAGGGAGTACTCCTTAGTTCCATAGGTGGACGCCATTTCGAGATATCGCCATAAAGGTGGACCAGGGGTAACCCTAGAATTTGTTTGTACAATATGGGTATCAAAAGAAAGGTGTTAATGAGTATTTTAAAAGGGAGTGGGCCTTCGTTCTATAGGTGTTCGCCTTTTCGAGATATCGCCATAAAGGTGGACCAGGGGTGACTTTAGAATATGTTTTTACGATATGGGTATCAAATGAAAGGTGTTAATGAGAGTTTTAAAAGGGAGTGGTGTGAAGGCGTTTTCCAGATATCGACCAAAATGTGGACTAGGGTGACCCAGAACATCATCTGTTGGATACAGCTAATTTATTTATATATGTAATACCTGCCAAGATTTTAAGGGTTTTTTATTTCGCCCTGTAGAACTTTTTCATTTTCTTCTACTTAATATGGTAGGTGTCACAACCATTTTATAAAGTTTTTTCTAAAGTTATATTTCGCGTCAATAAAACAATCCAATTACCTTACCATGTTTCATGCTTTTTTTCGTATTTGGTACAGAATTATGGCATTTTTTAATTTTTCGTAATTTTCGATATCGAAAAAGTGGGCGTGGTCATAGTCGGATTTCGTTCATGTTTCATACCAAGATAAAGTGAGTTCAAGTAAGCACGTGAACTAAGTTCATTAAAGATATGTCGATTTTTGCCCAAGTTATCGTGTTAACGGCCATGCGGAAGGACAGACGGACGCCTGTGTATAAAAACTGGGCGTGGCATCAACCGATTTCGCCCATTTTCACAGAAAACAGTTAATGTCATAAAATCTATGCCTCTACCAAATTTCAAAAGGATTGGTTAATTTTTGTTCGACTTATGGCGTTAAAAGTATCCTAGACAAATTAAATGAAAAAGGGCGGAGCCACGCCCATTTTGAAATTTTCTTTTATTTTTGTATTTTGTTGCACCATATCATTACTGGAGTTGAATGTTGACGTAATTTACTTATATACTGTAAAGATATTAAATTTTTTGTTAAAATTTTACTTTAAAAAAATTTTTTTTTTTAAAGTGGGCGTGGTCCTTCTCCGATTTTGCTAATTTTTATTAGGCGTACATATAGTAATAGAAGTAACGTTCCTGCCAAATTTCTTCAAGATATCTTCAACGACTGCCAAATTACAGCTTGCAAAACTTTTAAATTACCTTCTTCTAAAAGTGGGCGGTGCCACGCCCATTGTCCAAAATTTTACTAATTTTCTATTCTGCGTCATAAGTTCAACTCATCTACCAAGTTTCGTCACTTTAGCTGTCTTTTGTAATGAATTATCGCACTTTTTCGGTTTTTCGAAATTTTCGATATCGAAAAAGTGGGCGTGGTTATAGTCCGATATCGTTCATTTTAAATAGCGATCTGAGATGTGTACTCAGGAACCTGCATACCAAATTTCATCAAGATACCTCAAAATTTACTCAAGTTATCGTGTTAACGGACGGACGGACGGACGGACGGACGGACGGACGGACGGACGGACATGGCTCAATCAAATTTTTTTTCGATCCTGATTATTTTGATATATAGAAGTCTATATCTATCTCGATTCCTTTATATATGTACAACCAACCGTTATCCAATCAAACTTAATATACTCTGTGAGCTCTGCTCAACTGAGTATAAAAATAGGTAGGTAATCTGTGTGAAGATGCAAAGCTTCACGTTTTTTGTGGTCTGCATGTAAAAACTATGACTATGAATCACGTATTTCAAAAATATATGACGTAAACGTAACTATTTGATGAAATTTGATGAATTTTGAAGCTTCTAGCCGTAAAAAAGGGGCAAAAATGACAGTTTATATGAAGTATATAATATATATACCACCGATCTCTATGATTTTTTCAGACAACAATATATGCTATATACGTAAGCATTTTGTGAAATTTGAAGCTTCTAGCTGTTAAAACGGGGCAGAAATTGCGCAAAGTTTCTTATCTGAACAATCGGTTGTATGAGATATATACTATGTATACCACCGATCTCAATGATTTTTTCAGACATCAATATATGCTATATACGTAAGCATTTGGTGAAATTTGAAGCTTCTAGCTGTTAAAATGGGGTAGAAATTGCGAAAAGTTTCTTATCTGAACAATCGGTTGTATGAGATATATACTATATATACAACCGATCTCTATGATTTTTTCAGACAACAATATATGCTATATGCGTAAGCAATCAGTGAAATTTGAAGATTATAGCTGTTAAAATGGGGTAGAAATTGCGAAAAGTTTCTTATCTGAACAATCGGTTGTATGAGATATATACTATATATACAACCGATCTCTATGATTTTTTCACACAACAATATATGGTATATACGTAAGCAATCGGTGAAATTTGAAGCTTATAGCTGTTAAAATGGGGTAGAAATTGCGAAAAGTTTCTTATCTGAACAATCGGTTGTATGAGATATATACTATATATACAACCGATCTCTATGAATTTTTCAGACAACAATATATGCTATATACGTAAGTATTCGGTGAAATTTGAAGCTTCTAGATGTTAAAATAGGGCTAAATTTTGCGAAAATATATATATATATATATATATACTATATATATATACTATATATACCACCATATATATGCTATATATACCACCGATCTTTATGATTTTTTCAGACAACAATATATGCTATATACCTAAGCATTCGTTGAAATTTGAAGCCTCTAGCTCTTAAAATGGGGCAGTAAGTACGAAAAGGGTTCGGGTTCAAACCCCCCGTGGAGATGTTGATAGAAAGTACCAAAGTTAAAATGACGGTGTTACCGGTAAAACTTAAACAAATTAACATATGCAATTTTATTAAGAATATCAGCACTGACCGATTTTGGCTACGAAAAATACTTTAAAGTTGCTTCAGCTTGTAAAATAGGCATCTCAAGCTTGATAATTACAAAATTGAAGAACATGGTTTAGATGTGAGGTATTTTTCGTACCTTTTTTATAACATGAAAATGGTTCGTAGTCAAAATCGGTCAGTAAAATATGATTGTATATTCAAGCTTTAAACACATACAGCATAAAGAAATTAATTTTTCCCATAACTATTTCCCAAAAATCGCCTAGGTCTTTTGAAAAACTCTTCTCATGCTTTGTTTACAGAAAGTGTTATATCAATATGGATATTCAATGAAGAGAGTCCATTCAAATGTTCTTGAGTGATTGTACTCCGCAAGTATGATTTTAACATTTTGAGGGCAGAAATGTGCGTTCTGGTGTTCTGGCCATCAACTCGCCTTCTCCACATTTTGACTTCCATTGCAAACTCAGTTTTGAAACAATTCACAACACTTTCATAAAATTCATGCATTTTATTGCATTTTTCAGCGTTGTATTCATTTTTGGAGAACAAACCACCGAACTTTTCGAAAATTAGTTGGTGTTTTATGTAACGGCTATTGATATGAGTTATGAATGCATCAAGGAATGGAATATAGTATGCGATTCTATAATAATTTCGACGCTCTCAGTATCAATGTTGCGTCTATTTAATTGAGGTCTACTGATGCGTGGTTTCTTGTGTAGCGCAACTCTATCAAGGATTTGGCAGCGCATTATATAGCTCATCCAACCCAATTGTCAACCTCAACTACCCGTGGCGAATCCTCTTTCATTAACAGCCGAGGCTCTAGTGACCCCGAACTCCTGATGGATCAAGGGATTGGGAGGGCGATATGGCCTAGAAGGTTTTATATGGTCATAACAAATCGTTTCCCGAGATGGTCGGGCTGATACCTTTATTGTGCTTGTTACAGGAACGTACCGGATCTGCATCCGGCAAAGGACCATCAACATCGACAATACTACCCAAGGCCTTCGGGGGTGTCCTTATCGCTACAACAACAACAGCAACGTTTGGAATTGCACGCTCGAAATAACAGCTTGAAATTGAGAAGCTTGTGCTGAAGTTTTTCCGTTTTTCCCTTCTGTTATCTTTTCAAAGGCTTCGAATATTGCTGATTGAAGTTCAATGTATGTGGATACCGCTTCATGACATTGGCCCATCTTGTTGGGCAGACGCTTTGCAATTTTTTTCTTCCACTTTCTTTTTATAACCAGCTGTACTTGTACACAGGGTATTATATCTTTGATTGGATAACGGTTGGTTGTACAGGTATCAGGAATCGAGATAGATATAGACTTCGTTATATCAAAATCATCAGTATCGTAAAAAAATTTGATTGAGCCATGTCCGTCCGTCCGTACGTCCGTCCGTTAACCGATAACTTGAGTAATCATTGAGATATCTTCACCATATTTGGTATACGAGCTTATCTGGACCCAGAATATATTTTTTGGTATTGAAAATGAGCGAAAACCGATGAGAACCACGCCCACTTTTTATATATAACATTTTGTAAAACACAAAAACCTGATTATTTAGTAAATAATACACCTAGAATGTTGAAATTTGACATGTGGACTGATATTGAGACTCTTGATAAAAATTTGAAAATTTTAAATTTAAATGGGCATGGCTCCGCCCACTCGTGAGAAAATCTATTTTACAAATATTATTAATCATAAATCAAAAATCGTTAAACCTATCGTAGCAAAATTCCGAGATTTTTAAAAGGGTCGTGGGAGAATAAAATAAGCAATATCTTTTCAAAAAAAGAGCTTTATACCAATGGTATTTCATTTCCCAAGTGGATTTATAACAATAAATAGGAAAAACATCAAATTTAAAAAATGGACCTGGCACCACCCCTTTTATGACTAAGCAGTTTTCTATGTTTCGGGAGCCATAATTCGAAGAAAAATTAGTTCAGAATAGAACCATATGTATATGTATTATTGCGCAGCCTTGTAACACTATTAAGGCCACAAACAAACAACAACAGCATTTCAAGTGTACAGCTGGGTATGTAATGTTCGATTTCACCTGAAATTAGACTTCCTTACTTGTTGCATAATCGAAATTTTTTTCTGGAGAACGTTTTGCCTTTTTGGCCATTGGTAAAATCAAAATAAATACACCCTGCTTACATCATGTTACATTCAAATATACGACATCAAATAATGGAGTAAACCCTCCCCCCTCGGAAGTACAATACTATATCCGCCACTGCACTTATTTTCAGATCTAAACCAATACCGTGCCATAGTTTTGTTGTTTTGAAAATATTTACTTTTATTCTCAAGAATATGAAGCTATATTGGGCATATTTTATTTATGTACATTACAAAAAAATTAAATTAAGAAAACAACCATTCATCGATAATACGCCTACTTCATTATATCGATCCACAATAATAGAATGATAATCAATTCAAACAAGTAAAAATGAAATATCCCGTTACTCATCATAGGTGATATTCATCAATCAAAACGCCTCTGGTTAACTTCTTACTATGTGTCATCATCAGTGCCTGTCTATAAACAAACCATCTTTTTTTTTTTTTACTTCTACTTCAGTCATGCGCAGGCTTAATGCATTGAGGGACTGGTCAACGGTAATAATAGCGATGATGATTTGACACTTCACGTCAATAATAAATTCTTTTTTATATATTTACATGAAAATAATAGTTGGTAATGCCTACATATATGTAGATACATGATGATTAGCACGTGAACATAGGTTTATACGCGGTTGTAGTTATATGTCTTTATCATTTGTTTAACACTTACAAAGCCATTTACTTACAGCTCTCAAATTAATGATGGCACTGAGTATATGGCATTCATTCGTGTATTAATTGGTGCTTACCTGCTTTAACGATTTTGACCGTTACACCAGTCATACAAGCTTCGGGGCTGGGAAACCTAGGAAGTTCACATTTCTTTAGGTAAAATTGGCCAATGTGCATAACCTATTTTGTCAGTTCTCAACAACGCATTCCCAAGGACAACAGCACTCTCTGCGAGAAATGGGTGAGTCCAGAACGTAAGCGTAAGGTAAGTTTTATATGGAAATGTTTTGCCATATGGAGTATTACATAATGTATTTTGGAGTAAGCGCGATCGTAATATGCGTGAAATGGGATGAAAAGGAAAGAAAGAAAAGGTTTATCGATGAAGGTTTCGGGGAGTGTTATCGATGTTGATGGTCCTGGTCCGCAAGAACCTCGCTTGCGGAATATGTGTAAGATATATTCATATATGTAACAGGATACTCCTCTCATAGGTCTGGTTGACAATTGGGTTGCAGAAGCTATATATTGCGCTATAAACCACTTGAATCCCTGACCGTGCTAGATCAGGCTGTTTATTGTTGGGGTATCCAGGTATGTGACAGTTTAGCAAAACTGTCTCTTCCGTTATGCTCTTCCTTATGCTTAACTATGAACACAATGTTCAGGAATCATAAGAAGGCATACAATGGTAGTTCTGAGTGCACTATTTTCGCAAGCTTGTAGCCTTTTCCGGCAATGGGTAGCATATAAGCGGCCGGCGAATTTATTTATACATTTTTATCCGCACTTTTCTATCTTTTACCAAAGTGACGCCAGCAAGCGACTTGGGGATTTTGTTGCAGCTTTGTGCTTACGATACAATTTTGGAGCATGTGCCTTGAAGTTAAGAGTGTTGTCACACGTTACACCTAAGATCTTTGGGTGAAATGATGGTAGCTCCTTCTGGTAAGGGAACACAGCTTTAAAATGAAGAAATTGATCAGAAGTGGGGATGGAACACCACCCTGTGGCACCCTTGTTCAATTCTTTTCTTTTTTTTAGGTTTCGTTCTTAAATTGAACCGACGCTTGCCAACTACTCAAATAATTTTCGGTCCACCTGTTTAGACAAGGGAGTAGGGGGGAACCTTTTTACATCGAGCAATGTACCATGGAAGACTGTGACAAAAGCTTTTGATTAATTTATCTGAAAGTTTATGGCGTGTAGCGACGTGATAGTGCTGTGCATTTACGAAAGCTCTGCTGACGGCTGGTTAGTCGAAGATTCGCAGTAAAACGAATGTAAGCACCATCATGGCTATTCCATCTGGGCTGTTCATTTAGAGGGCTTGCCGTTTTTCATAGCTTTTTTAAACTCTGTGGGGTGATGGTCATGGGTAGCACGTCTTGCTTGTGCTTATACGCCCCATTATTTGCACGATATCTAGCTCTGACTACTGAAGGATGCATTAAAAATTGCAGACAGAAAGCGCTCGCGCATTTCTTTGAGTCGGCCAAAATTATATCGCCAAATGCGATGGATATTTTTCCGCTTTAGCCATGCCTTTGACGGTTGACGGCAAATTACCAACACCCTCAAAGAGATTACAGTTCTTTAGATGCTCCTCTCATTTGGCATGTTTGTGGTCATTTACTAGCCGCATGTTATCCTTGTTGAGATTTCTGATATGAAGCTTCAGCAGGTGAAAGGTGATATGTAGAGCTGGAAAACTATCGATAGTCGACACCACCGATAGTTTCCGATAGTCAAGTGGATCGCCATCGATAGTAGCAATAGTCTTCAAAATAACTATCGATAGTTTAAAGTCTCATATTTTTAAAATAAACATAAATCTGTATTTCATTTCAAAATCCAAAGATTTTTATTTATAACAAGTAAGGAAGGCTAAGTTCGGGTGTAACCGAACATTGCATACTCAGCTGAGAGCTTTGGAGACAAAATAAAGGAAAATTACCATGTCGGAAAATGAACCTAGGGTAACCCTGGAATGTGTTTGTATGACATGGGTATCAAATGGAAGGTATTAAAGAGTATTTTAAAAGGGAGTGGGCCATAGTTCTATAGGTGGACGCCATTTCGGGATATCGTCATAAAGTTGCACCAGGGGTGACTCGAGAATGCGCTTGTACGATATGGGTATCAAATTTTAGTATTAATGAGGGTTTTAAAAAGGAGTGGCCCTTAGTTGTATATATGAAGGCGTTTTCGAGATATCGACCAAAATGTGGACCAGGGTGACCCAGAACATCATCTGTCGCGTACCGTTAATTTATTTATATATATATAATGCGACGAATAGTATTCCTGCCATTATTCCAACGACTTCTGATTTCGCCCTGCAGAGCTTTTGCAATTTCTTCTACTTAATATGGTAGATGTCACACCCATTTTAGAAACTTTTTTCTAAGGTTACATTTTGCGTCAAAAAACCAATCCAATCACCATGTTTCATCCCTTTTTTCGTATTTGGTATAGAATTACGGCAATTTTATCATTTTTCGAAATTTTCGATATTAAAAAAGTTATAGTCGGATTTCGCTCAATTTTAAAACCAAGATAAAGTGAGTTCAGATAAGTCCGTTAACTAAGTTTAATAAAGATATATCGATTTTTTGCTCAAGTTATTTTGTTCAAGGCCGAAGGGAAGGCCAGACGGTCGTCGTGTATAAAAACTGGGCGTGGTTTCAACCAATTTCGCCCATTTTCAGAAAGCAGTTATCGTCATAGATCTATGTCCCTACCAAATTTCACAAGGATTGGTAAATTTTTGTTCGACCTATAGCATTAAAAGTATTCGAGACAAATTAAATGAAAAAGGGCGGAGCCACGCACATTTTGTAAAATTTCTTTTATTTTTGTATTTTGTTGCACCATATTATTCCTAGAGTTGGATGTTGGCATAATTTACTCATATACTGTAAAAATATACAATTTTTTGTTAAAATCTGATTTACAATTTTTTTTTTTAAAAGTGGGCGTGTTCGTCATCCGATTTTGCTAGTTTTATTTAGGACACATATAGTAATAGGAGTAGCGTTGCTGCCAAATTTCATCATGATATCTTCAACGACTGCCAAATTACAATTTGCAAAACTTTTAAATTACCTTCTTTTAAAAGTGGGCGGTGCCAAGCCCATTATCCAAAATTTTACTAACTTTATATTCTTCGTCACAAGGTCAACCCACCTACCAAGTTTCATCGCTCTATCCGTCTTTCGTAATGAATTATCGCACTTTTTCGGTTTTTCGAAATTTTCGATATCGAAAAAGTGGGCGCGGTTATAGTCCGATTTCGTTCATTTTAAATAGCAATCTGATATCAGTGCCCACGAACCTACATACCAAATTTCATCAAGATACCTCAAAATTTACTCAAGTTATCGTGTTAACGGACAGACGGACGGACGGATATGGCTAAATGAGCTCTGCTCAGCTGAGTATAATGAAAAGGGTTTGGGACAAAAAAATGTGATTTTTACGAATTTTTTCGTGGTGAAACTATCGACGATAGTCAAATGTTGACTATCGATAGTATATTTGGACCATTAATAGTCTCGATAGTGTTAAACCATCGACAGTATCGATAGTTTTCCAGCTCTAGTGATATTGTTTCCGGTTTTCTACCTGTTGGGATGAATCAAGCCGCAGTGATGATTTTGCTGATGTCGTAAAAGTCAGAATGGGGCAAATAACGAAGTTTGTTTAGTAAAGGTCTTGTAATCTTACCAATTAGAAGTGATGAAATTTATTTATCGTTGCTTTGAGAGGAGTACGGGTCAGATGCTAAAGTAAGTATCGGCTGCCATTCGGCGCAGTTTGTGAGACCTGCGCTGAGCTATGACAGTTACCTGCAATGTCGTTTGTCATGAAGAAAGTCGTATTATCTATTTTCTGCCTGCCTCTAGCGTCGGCTAGCAGGCAGGTGTGTCTTAGGTCATGGTGTCCGTTAAACCACCGAGAGTAAAACGTTTTTTATCACTGAGTAGCGCGCTGATATTACGATGATTGCCTCTTG
This sequence comes from Eurosta solidaginis, assembly GCF_040869045.1. NCBI lineage: Eukaryota > Metazoa > Arthropoda > Insecta > Diptera > Tephritidae > Eurosta > Eurosta solidaginis. The sequence goes on from NC_090319.1 coordinate 294,548,074, forward strand.
GGCAGTAGATTGCAGACAGACTATATATTCTTTATTTCAAAATTATCATTTTCTGACCAGTTCGCTGTCAGTTGCTGTTAACAAAAATCGCCCATTCTGTCATGCCTTCTTAGCTATAATCGTCACCATTTGGGAGCATCTAGAAAAACTAGGCCTGCTCTTAACCGTTTTTTAAAATTCGATGGAAGTTTCGCCTTTACTGATGATTCAGGTATCGAAAGAGAGATGCGGCTGTTGTGGTGACATAGACTGTGTTGAACGGTATGATGCGTGACATTTTTTTAATTTTATACGTCAAATATGGCCATCGTCTTCGATATACGAAAAGTGTGCCTGTTTATGTAAAATATATTTTTGTTCTTTTTATAGTAGCAATATAGTGTGCCCTGACGGCAATTCGACCCTTTTTCTTGTAATGTTATTCTTATTATATTTCGAATATAGTCTTCATTTTATCTTTCGTGCTATGATCCTTCAATTCCCTTACGTTATTCTCCTAAAAGAGCATTAATTTTTTTTACCATACATTCCATTTTGTTACTACCTTGCTTGATATAAGTGGTAAAGATTTTTATTGCTTTCAGTTTCGTAAGAAATTTTGTTAATTGCTTACGATCAGCTAGAAACACACAAACACACATACATACATGCGTCATATGCATGCAAACGCCTATACTTTAGCCTACTTTTAGGCAATATCAAAGAGCACACAACACAAACAAAATATACCGAAGTATCGAATGTCATATCCACTTGCATTTGCTCTTTGACACACCCACTTATGTACATACATACATACATACATACATCCACCTTTATTGCATTTGCATGCGCATTCGATTTTTTATTTGCTTTTACATTGGAATATTCATTCATTTGTGGCTCTACCTTTAGTCGCAAACTTTATAATTGGTTTTAGGAATTTTCAACGGCAATATCTCGTATGTACCCACATATACAGTGCTCCTAGAACTAAAGAGATTTAACTTAAAACTCTCAAATTTTCAGATTATACTTGCTACTATATTCCCAAAATCGATATTGATCGATCTTTGTAATCGAAACAATAATAGCTGAACTATTTACGTCAAAATTGTTTGATAAAAATTAAAAACGCATTCAGCGCATATTAAATATGCTGTCAGTTATTCACGTTTTCTCTGTAATATTTTATTGGGTTTTTTTTAACACAAACAACAACAATGAAAACATGAAAATAAAATTTAAAGTTAGGTACAAAGATGAAAATTGGTTGGATACAATTATTAATACTTACACATTTAAATATGTGTAGCACTAGCTACATCAAGGCGTCAAAATAATACGATTTTTTGTTGCAATTTGTATACATTGTGCAATGTCTCTTAGAAAAGTTAAATAAAATAAATAAACAAGTATGGTACTTGATATTTACAGTACACTTGTCAAAAAACAACTTGGATTCGTCTACATACGTTTGTTAGTACGTATCATATATGTACAAAGAAGAGAGATGGTAAAATATGGATTAAGCTTATAATATAATATAGTTATGCAGTGGAGATGTCAGCTGTGTCTTCTTTTCTGCTGACGGTCCTGTTTCTCATTTGAATGATTCGTAGTCTTTCTGTTGGGAATCGCACGTTATCCCTCGTTTCTTTATTCAATACTTTCGCATTGGACAGATCAGCTGAATGCCCGCTTTCGGGAGTGTGCTGAGAGAGAGCTGTACTCTTTTCCTTTTTGATAATGTCCGACTCCATGCTCTTTGAGCCGAACACCTAGGGTACGTTTAGTTTTATACCCATATATATATTTGATAACATTCTTCTTTATCTTTCCCTTTGCATGCTATTTGGCATACGATATTGTTTTGTTGGAAATGTGGGATAGGGCTTTTTGTTTTTGTGAACACGCTGTGTAAAGTGCGTTTCGATTTATAAGCTAAGCATGTGTTGTAGTTGTGTGTTATTTCAGAGCCGAAGTCTCTGTTAGTTTCGGTATATAAGTTACGCTGAAATACTTTTTGACTGATTTGTAGTGTTTGTTGTTGGGATTGTGGTAGTTCTATTTTATATTTGTGCTACCTTTTGTTTGATTATATTTAGTACTAGGGTGTACGGGTAATTATTGTTTTTTAAAATATTTCGGATTTTATTTAGATTAGTGTTCCAAAACTGCTTGTGGCTGATACTAAGTACTTTATATACGATACTCGACGCAGTATTCACCTTGTATTTGAAGGGTTGCGCTGATAAAAAGATGATAAGGCTTCCCGAAGATGTAGGTTTAGCATACCAATCTAGTACTAATTTTCCGTCCTTTCTGTGTATACGTGTATCTAGGAAAGGAATGTTACCGTCCCGCTCGATTTCAAAAGTGAATTATAGTTTGTTGTGATATTTGTTTAGCGTTTTTAATATGGTATCTAAATCCTTTCTTTTTATGACGGCGAAGATGTCTTCCACGTATTTAACCAGCAGTTGTATGCCAATGTTGAACTTTTGTTTCAGCTCCGTTGTAGTGTAATTTAATACATCGACCATGACTATGTCGGCTATCGTAGGAGAGAGCGGGTTACCCATGTGTATTCGAAACGTTTGAGTATAAAGTTTATCGTTGTACATGAAATAATTATTGTCTTTTAGACAAAAATCTAGTATTTCTTAGAATTTTTGCTTTGGTATGTTTGTTACTTTCTCAATTTTATCCCACTTTTTGGTGATTATTTTCGAGGCTAGCAGTGCTGGAATATTGGTAAAAAGCGAGACAACATCAAAGGAAACCAGCAGGTCATCGTCCCCTACTTCTATGTCTTTCAGCCTCTCTTTTAGATCATACGCATTTTTGATGTTGTACTCCTCAGATACTCATGTCGTGATGATGTCTCCAACGTATTTCGACAATTTGTAGCAAGGGACATTTGTAGAGGATACTATAGGACGAAACTGTAGAACTGACTTGTGAATTTTTGGAAAGCCGTAAAGTCTGAGGGCAATCGTTGATGAGCACGCTAGACGTTGTTTTTCGCGAATGTTAATTATTTTGTTCTTGTACAAGTCGTCGACCAGTTTGTTGCTTTTACGTTGGTGCTCATTTGTAGGGTACCTTCTTAGTATTTTGTAAGTATTTTTACCTTCCAGTATCCTTTCCAACTTATCTGTATATTCTTCCTTGTACAGTACCACTGTTTTACTTCCCTTGTCCGCGTCAGTGACTATGATATTTTTGTGCATATTTAAGTATTGTGTTTCTTTGCACTAGCGCATTGGCCACCACTTCACTATTTAAGGATTAAAATTTCAGACAGTGAAGGACTTCTTTCCATGCGCAAAACACCATTAACAGGGAAAAGAACGAAAATCTCGCTCTGCAAGTCGCTCAATATTCCTGTCGTGGTGTATGGTTCGGAATTCTGGACGATGTCTCGATGAGATGAGATTGCTCTTGGTGTGATCGAGAACAAAGTTCCTCGGAAGATTTATAGTCCTGTTCGTGATGATGACAGGGAATGTAGGAGGGTGCTTTACGCAGATATGAATGTAACGGAGTGCCCAGATATGAATGAATGAGGCCCAAAGGCTTCGCTGACTAGAAATTACTTCCGTTGTCCCGCAGTTGAGATGCCGAGGAAAAGAAATATCTCTACGGTATTGGGAAAGGCAGGTGAAGGAAAACTTGACATCTCATTTCTTTAAAGAAGACTCCGTGCGATGCAGTGCGGGTCAATAAATAGAAACAATTGTACCACTACAGCTGAAGTTTTGTATTTGAATTAATTAGTCGAAGACAGCTATTATTTCAGACCTATCTACTACTAAAAGTTAAGAAATCGGCATTTGCCATTCGTAGGACAACACAATACTTAAAGTGTTAGCTGGAAGCAGTGCGAGAGTACAGCGCTAAAATTAAAACTTTAAAAACATAGCTGTCATCCTCAAAATCGGAATATATAATGAAAATGTCAGTGACAGTCAAAATCCAACACTTACATCGACGGATCCGCTCAAAGCCATCCCAACCAAAATTTTATTAATAATTTTTTGAAAACTTATCGAAAAATACTTTCTTCACAAACTGTGTTTGTATGTATGTACCTACCTAACTTACAAACTATTTTTATGCACAACTGTATTTCACCTAAATTATTGCACGCAGAATTTATCTTTGTTGTTGGAGGTTTTGTACACATTCAAGTAGTTATGCATCTACGTGCACCCAAACACTTTGGTAAACCTTAATTGATGACAACTTCTTTGAATCATTAGATTTTACATACCATTGGCATACAATCAATTCAAACAAGTAAGGAAGGCTAAGTTCGGGTGTAACCGAACATTACATACTCAGCTGCCATATTACAGCTTGCAAAATTTTTAAATTACCTTTTTTTCATAGTGGATGGTGCTGCGCCCATTGTCCAAAATCTTACTAATTTTCTATCCTGCGTCATAAGGTCAACCCACCTACCAAGTTTCATCGCTTTAACCGTCTTTGGTAAAGAATTATCGCAATTTTTCGGTTTTTCGAAATCTTCGATATCGAAAAAGTGGGCGTGGTTATGGTCCGATTTCGTTCATTTTAAATAGCGATCTGATATAAGTACCCAGGAACTTACATATCAAACTTCATTAAGATACCCCAAAATTTACTATAATTATAGTGCTTCACCCAGATCTTTTTGATATATACAAGTCTATATCTGTACCGATTAGTTTATTCCGTTACGGGGTACCGTTATGCGAACAAAATTATTATACTCTGTGAGCTCTGCTCAGCTGGGTATAATAAAAAATGGGATGCAATGAAGCATATATCAAAATATGTATGTTCCACTTGAATAACTTTTCATGATTCTTCGTTCTATTAAATGTACATATGTGTGTGAATTTCTTTAACAGCACAGGCCTTCTAAACTCATGATTCAATCACAAGAGGTTTGCTCAGCTGAAATTTTTTTTGAAAATTGCAGCCATTTTTCTCCCAAATCGAATTGGCATCCATTAACTGTGTTGTTTCTTTGCGATTTTTCGAAAAATATTAGTAGTATAAATAGGAGGCAACCCGTTTTTTTTTTTAATTTTATGATGAACATATTAACTAATGCATGATCTGTTAGTGTGACTGAGCGCCTCCCCCCCCCCCGCGTTAGGGCGCTTAGATTATGCCCGCCGCGGGTATGCCCGTCTATAGAAGCTACTAAAATACCAAATTGGTTCAACGGTTTCCAGAGAAAGATATACCTTTTCCAACCCAATTGTTAACCTCACCTACCCGTGCCGAATCCTGTTTATTTAACAGCCGAGGCTCTGGCGACCGCAAATTCCTCATGGATCTAGGGGGTGGGAGGGCGGTATGGCCTTGAACATTTCATGTGGTCATGCTAAATCGCTCCTCAGATGGTCGGGCTAGTGCCTTGATGGTGATTGTAACCGGAACGTAGCGGATCTGCATCCGGCAAACGACCATCAATATCAATAACACTCCCAAAGGCCTTCGGGGAGTGTTCTTATCGCTACAACAACAACAAAAGTGTGGCTGGACATAAGTTATTTTATGAAAAGTACGGAGAACAAGGAGTCGTGCATTTTCTTAAACCTATAAATACAAGAAACCTACATAAATCAATTCAAAATTCATCGTTCAACGCCAAAAATTCGAAAAATAATTGAGATACCAAAACGGAATATACTCATTGGGCATGTTAACTTATTTATTCCGTGTGTTTGGAACATTCGTCTCCATTTAAGAATTTCTGAAATCGTTTTATATTTGGAATATTATGAATATACTTATTTGGAATAATCGGTCCTCGTGAGGTAGTATCAAACGAACTTGTTTCGAATATTCTAAATTAACGGTTTATCCGGAATACTTCCTTAAGTACTTAAACGGAAAAGAGGTTTCCGAAATTTGAGAATAAAAAGTTAGCAGGACCGTACAAAAGCTTAACTCCTCTGTTTCAGTCAAGGCCGGAATATAAAGTTTTAAGACAATAAGCCATTTTTTATTTTATTTCAGAATGCTTTTCATTTACTTCCTTCAATCTCAAAATGCATAGAACTTGCACTCGGATAGGGAGTTTTTGAAACAAATTTTGAGATAGTGTATTTTTGAATAAAAATTCGGCGTACAACATTCTTTGAAAAATTTTTGAAAGAATGACCAAACTAACAAAACTATTTATCAATTCACGAAATATTTAGTTAAAAATTAACTATTTTCCACAAAACTTGTTAGCATTTACACTTTTAATGTCACTACTAATACAGTACTAAAAGTACCTTTCTACTACAATTTTCGCTGAAATATTTCCCGTTTTCCTAACTTAATTTGGGAGTCTCAAAGCTCTGTCATCATTGGAGAACAAACCTCTAGTAATTTAATCATGTTCTAACTTCAACCTAAATTTATTTGGTTTATATAGCTCTGAAGTCTTCATAAAATAATCATACGTCATTGCGTCAAAGCATGTTCAATACATATGTATACACGTGAGAAGGATTAATGCCGGAATAATTATTATTCTAGGTGAGGTAGGTAGGTTGAACTGGCCGGTCCATGAGGACCTCACATAGACTGATTGAGTTCGTAGTGTTACCAGAAGTTTGTTTTAACGACCAACCTGAAAAACCCTATCAAAAACCAGGACCTATGTTATAAAATAACTCCGTCCTCTTGGCAAATACTAGAAGTTTCCTAGGACTTAAGCCACTTGCTGCTTCTAGATCTGACAGCTGTATCACTCCTAATAGCTGGAGTCTTAGCCTGGCAAGCGCAGGCCATGAGCACAGAACATGCTCGATCGTTTCTTCATCCAGCCCGCACTTCCTAGATCTGCTTTCACTGACCAAGCCTAATTTAAAGACATGTGAGGCCAGAAGGCAGTGTCCAGTCAGAATACCCGTCATGAGTTTACAGTCCTCTCTTTTTAATGATAGAAGCAACTGTGTTGATCTAAGGCTGTAAGACCTACACATAATTTTCCACACTTTACAGCCCCGCACTTGAACCCACGCCTTTTCCGCTTGGTCGATCATGTGCACCTCTCGCCTTCGTTTAATCTCGCCCAATCTAATTGGGATATCTACGGAGCAAGCTTCAAGGGATGCGCCCTTTTTAGCTAGTTCGTCCGCTTTTTCATTCCCATCTATTCCCATATGCACTGAATCCCAGTATAGATGTATGCTTCTCCCTGTCCCGATTCTCTGCAGAGACTGCTTACACTCTAATACGCATTTAGATGATGTGCTATGTGAGATTATTGCCTTAATTGCTGCTTGACTGTCAATATAAAAGTTAACACGGTTGCAGCTTAAGCTATTCTCCTCCAGGGTTTCTACTGCTTTGGATACGGCTAATATTTCCGCTTGGAAAACGCTACAGTAATCCGGCAGCCTGTAGGATCTGCTTATTTCCGGATCAGCGCAGTATACCACAGACCCTACTCCTTCCACTAATTTGGAACCATCGGTGTACACATGTATCGCCTCGTCCGCCATTTGCGCACCCTTGCGCCAACCGTCCACCTCTATTGTGGCCTTAAGATCTCCCTCGAAGCGCAGATAGGTAATCATGTAGGTAGAGAGATCTAGTTAAAAAAATTATGCATTCTTTCGTCAAATGTTTTTGGTATGATAATCTTTAATTTTCATTATTTTTCTTTTTTATTGATTTCGGATTTAGTGAAAAAAAAGATGGCAATAAATTTTTGAGTGATATTTGCGGGTAAGCTTCATAACGTTAAATTTAACGAGGAATGGTTTGTGGCAAATTTTAAACTTTTTCGCTCCCATAAAAGTGGCTATTTGTCGCTTTTATGAATAATGCAAACAAAGTGGCATTTTTATTCCAGGGAAATATTGGTAGAATAATTTTAATAAGGCTCCTGCCAGACATAAAATGGCGGCAAAATTAATAAATAAATTTTCTGCTCTAAATATGCAAGAACATTTTTTAAATATTCTTATATTGGTCTCTTATTTTAGTAGATAAACATTTAACTTGTATACTTGCAATGTTTTTTTTTTGTACAAAAGACTATTTTTAAGAGCACTCTTACTAAAATGTTTGGTCAGATAAATTTTTAGAACAGTGTAACCCGCAAAGTACTGGTACAGAAAGTTCTGCAAACATTGAATACCCCATAAGTTTTTTTGTTATTGCAAAGTACGCTTCGAAAAAAGGGTTTCTGAATTGATTTTTTATGGAATTTCGAAAAATATATTAGCTTCTGAAGTCAATGCTTCAACAACGACAAAAATAAATATCAACGAAGAGCTATGTAAAAAACTTCTGGAATAAGGAAGAAATAACCAAATGTTCTAAGAAAAAAGCAAAAAAGCTAGTAGGAACATCTATGTATGTCAACAAGAAATGTTGGCAAAATAGCCAAAATCACACATACTGAATTCATACGAATCAAACATAGAGATGGTACTAAAACGCACCAAAAGAAAAAAGTTCTAAGACGAGGTTAAAAACCGACGTCAAAAAGCATTTCCCTTGCAGGTAGGCTCTATAAGACCAAATTGTCAAACAATTTTTTTTATACTCAGTTGAGCAGAGAGTATATTAACTTTGATGATAACGGTTGGTTGTACAGGTATAAAGGAATCGAGAGAGATATAGACTTCCATATATCAAAATCATCAGGATCGAAAAAAAATTTGATTGAGCCATGTCCGTCCGTCCGTCCGTCCGTCTGTCCGTTAACACGATAACTTGAGTAAATTTTGAAGTATCTTGATGAAATTTGGTACGTATGTTCCTGAGCACTCATCTCAGATAGCTATTTAAAATGAACAATATCGGACTATAACCACGCCCACTTTTTCGATATCGAAAATTTCGAAAAACAGAAAAAGTGCGATAATTCATTACCAAAGACGGATAAAGCGATGAAACTTGGTAGGTGAGTTGAACTGATAACGCAGAATAGAAAATTAGTAAAATTTTGGACAATGGGCGTGGCACCGCCCACTTTTAAAAGAAGGTAATTTAAAAGTTTTGCAAGCTGTAATTTGGCAGTCGTTGAAGCTATCATGATGAAATTTGGCAGGAACGTTACTCCTATTACTATATGTATCCTTAATAAAAATTAGCGAAATCGGAGAACGACCACGCCCACTTTAAATAAAAAAAAATTTTTAAAGTCAAATTTTAACAAAAAATTTAATATATTTACAGTATATAAGTAAATTATGTCAACATTCAACTCCAGTAATGATATGGTGCAACAAAATACAAAAATAAAAGAAATTTTCAAAATGGGCGTGGCTCCGCCCTTTTTCATTTAATTTGTCTAGGATACTTTTAATGCCATAAGTCGAACAAAACATTACCAATCCTTGTGAAATTTGGTAGAGGCTTACATTCTAGGACGATAACTGTTTTCTGTGAAAAAGGGGAAATCGGTTGAAGCCACGCCCAGTTTTTATACACAGTCGACCATCTGTCCTTCCGCTCGGCCCTTAACACGATAATTTCATCAAAAATCGATATATCTTTACTGAATTCAGTTCACGTACTTACCTGAACTCATTTTATATTTTTGTAAAAAATGGCCGAAATCCGACTATGACCACGCCCACTTTTACGATATCGAAAACTACTAAAAATTAAAAAAATACCATAATAATATACCAAATACGAAAAAAGGTATGAAACATGGTAATTGAATTGGTCTATTGACGCAAAATATAACTTTAGAAAAACACTTTGTAAAATGGGTGTGACACCTACCATATTAAGTAGAAGAAAATGAAAAAAGTTTTGCATGGCGAAATCAAAAGCCCTTGGAATCTTGGAAGGATAACTGTTCGTGGTATTACATATATAAATAAATTAGCGGTACCCGACAAATGATGTTCTGGGTCACCCTAGCTCACATTTTGTTCGATATCGCGAAAACGCCTTCACATATACAACTACCACCACTCATTTTTAAAACCCTCATTAATACCTTTAATTTGATACCCATATCGTACAAACACATTACAGAGTCACTCCCTTTTAAAATACTCATTATCACCTTTAGTTTGGTACCCATATCCTACAAACAAATTCTAGATTCAGCCTTGGTCCACCTTTATGGCGATATCTCGAAAAGGCGTCCACCGATAGAACTAAGGCCCACTCCGTTTTAAAATACTCATCAACACCTTTCTTTTGATACCCATATTGTACAAACGCATTCTAGAGTCACCCCTGGTCCACTTTTATGGAGATATCTCGAAAAGGCGTCCACCTATAGAACTAAGGCCCACTACCTCTTAAAATGTTCATTAGCCCCTTTCATTTGATACCCATATCATACAAACAAATTCTAGGTTCACCCCTGATCCACCTTTATGGCGATATCTCAAAACGACTTCCACCTATGGAACTAAGGATCACGCCCTTTTAAAATATTCACTAACACCTTTCATTTGATACCCATATCGTACAAACGCATTCTAGAGTCACTCCTGGCCCACCTTTATGCCGATATCTCGAAAAAGCGACCACTTATGCAACTACCACCACTCTCTTTTAAAACCCTCTTTAATACCTCTAATTTGATACCCATATCGTACAAACACATTCTAGAGTCACCCCTGGTCCACCCTTATGGAGATATCTCGAAAAGGCGTCCACCTATAGAACTAAGACCCACGTCCTTTTAAAATACTCATTAACACCTTTCGTTTGATACCCATATTGTAAAAACGCATTCTAGAGTCACACCTGGTCCACCTTCATGCCGATATCTCGAAAAGGCGACCACTTATACAACTACCACCACTCCTTTTAAAACCCTCATTAATACCTCTTATTTGATACGCATATCGTACAAACACATTCTAGAGTCACCTCTGGTCCACCTTTATGGCGATATCTCGAAAAGGCGTCCACCTTTAGATCTAAGGCCCACCCCTTTTAAAATGTTCATTAACCCCTTTCATTTGATACCCCTATCGTACAAACAAATTCTAGGGTCACCCCTGGTCCACCTTTATGGCGATATCTCGAAACGGCCTCCACCTATGGAACTAAGGATCACTCTCTTTTAAAATACTCATTAACACCTTTCATTTGATACCCATATCATACAAACAAATTCTAGAGTCAATCCTGATCCACCTTTATGGCGACATCCCTAAATGGCGTCCACCTATAGAACTATGGCCCACTCCCTCATAAAATACTCTTTAATACCCTTCATTTGATACACATGTCATACAACCACATTCCAGGATTTCTCTCGGTTCATTTTCCTACATGGTTATTTTCCCTTTTGTTGTCACCATAGCTCTCAACTGAGTATGTAATGTTCGGTTACACCCGAACTTAACCTTCCTTGCTTGTTTTAATTACGGACGACGAAAACTACTTAAAACGCTTGTGTCACCCAAAACTGATTCATAGATAAAAGTGTACGTTACGTTTGCAAAATCTTGAATCCACCCAAAGAACCCAAACTCTGATGAAAGCAAAAAATTTTGAAAATCAACATAAACCAGAAGTTAAAAGATAGTGGTGAACAAGATCGCCAAGATATATACAAAACTTGATGTCGGGGCTGTACAGAAAAGTGTTATCATAAAAACAGTAACTAATAAATTAATGAAATGTCTTTACCTGTCCGTAATTTATAAAGCCACTTTGCTGAAATTTTATATAACCAACTTTATAAGGTTGACTCGAAAGCTGCTTTTAACTATTTTGAAATAAAAAAAGGGAGTGACTAAGGCCGCTCGAATATTTTAAATATCTTTGCATCAACTTCAAGAACGATTGAAGATATTGAGATGAGATTTATAATCTATCTTTCCTTTTCAAAATAGAATTTTGCCCTTACAAAAATCACAAAATGAGTTGGTAACTATGCCCACTTTCTAAACAAAAATTATAAATACCCATATAGTACACGCCTATGAAATCGAGATCAGTAGACGCTACCGCTTCTTCCCAAGTTAATTTTTGGCAATGAAAAAAAGTATTTTGTTCATTAAAACACATTTGCTAAGAATTTTCAGATATAAATTAATGAAATGTGTGCGATCGTCTATGCTGTTTCCCGAAACATTGTCATATCCAGCTCAAAGTATAGACATTAAGCTTCATAAAGCTACATGGTTGTCACCCGATCGAAAAATGCGAAACAGAGTATAAAAAAAATAATACCAATGCTACGAAGCACCCAGCGAAGATGATAATGTTCCACCCACTCTTGAAAATAATTGCTACTGGAGCATTCCGCGGTTAGTATGGCACAAATAGAACGAATTTTTTTTTCATTTTAAGACCTAAACTAAATAAAATCTATAACTTTTTGGGACACACTATTTAGTGCAGTAATTTTATTTGGTACATGGCTTAATAAAAACAGAAACCTTCTCTTGAAATACTTGCGTATGTGTGTGAGGTGTGATATATTTAAAGTGGAAGTGAGGAGATTAATTCGAAAAAGGGCAAACGTTTATAATATTTAGTTTAGTATGACAAGAGTACCACGAGTGATGGTATCAACATTGTATGTTTATGTTTTTGTAAAATTTAATGCAACAATATCATTGTTTAGTTTTTTTTTAACGTAAATATTTAATGTAACAAAAATCTACCATTTTCAATTTACGCTCCTGAAGATGCTAAGGAAATCTTAGCGAAACGTTGAGCTGTAAGGTGGAAAAAGCTTTGTCTTATTCGCACCCCACATAAATAGATCAGACCAGATTATTATATATAAAATTAGATAAATTAACTGATCGTATAAATACGAAAATGTTTATAATATCATTTGGAATGCTCATACAATTTTTTTTTCATTGTACATACTTCTAAGCCGCAAGTAAGTAAAATACGTTTGAGCACTTGCAGTCGTTGCTGTCAATGCGCAAATTATGGGACAAACATTAAAAAAAATTCTACAGAAGATAGATATTGGAGGGATTTTTCGCAATAGGCAAAGAAAATTTTCTTCAATTTATTATATGAATTTTTTATAATAATCAGAAATAATGTGCCCTAAGCTCAGAATCTCACGGAACTTTGAAGTGTCCATTATGGACAGGACCCACTGGAAAACACGGAATCCCTATAATGACACTGACTCAGAGGGCTGGTTCACGGATGGATCGAAATTCGATTACGGGAGCTGGCATCTATGTGCCGAACTTCAAGGAATCGAGACCCACCATTTTTCAGCCAGAAATCCATGCAATAGAAGTCTGTGGTAGAGAACGTCTGCGGAGAGGCTCAACATCGAGGAGCATCTACATTATGTCGGACAGCCAGACGGCCTTGCGTACCTTGCAATCCTACACAGTTACATCTAAGCTAGTGGATGACTGCATTGAAATCCCTTATGCCCTGGGAGCCAAAAACAAGGTTTTGTTAGGATGCGTTCCCGGATATCAGGGACATGAAGGTAATGGACATGCAGATAACCTAGCAAAGCAGGGTGCTATAGCAGAATTCTATGGTCCAGAGATCTTTTGTGGACTTACAAAAGCACCCACCATGGAAACTATAAATAACTGGGAAACTAAACAATTCAGACGTCACTGGGTTGACAGCACAGTGCAGAGACAGGCCAAACTGCTTATATTTCCGGCAATGAAAGTATCAGTGAAACTCATTAATCTAAGTAGGGATGACCTAAGAACTCTCATTGGGTACTATACGGGACACTGTGGTCTACGATATCACCTAAGTTAATTAAATATCCCAAAGTGCTTCCCGGCCTAGTAATGATAATAGTAACAATGAGAAAATAAAACACATATTTTCAAAAAAAAAAAAGTTTGAAGTTTATCTTACAAGAGCAAAATAATTAAGTTTATTGAGCGTATTCTTTGATCTATATACCGCGCTTTATCTTATAGATATACATACGTGAAGGAGCACGCAGAAATTACCAGGTGTCTGAGTGGTTGGTGTCAAAATATGATTAAGACCGAAATTATGCAGGTGTGAATGACATGTTAGCTTAAATTCCAATATTTAATTATTTTACCTCAAATAGCTGGAACCAATAAACCGAAATATAAAAATTAAAATAAGTATGTATAACTATAAAAAAAAAATAAACTTTCCAATTTTATTCTTGCGCAAAAGTGGATTCCAAAGGGCTTTCGATAATTTGTATGCGAGTAGACATATTCATGTATACTCGTACAAACTGATTTCAGTAACATTTTCCTGTTTCCTACCAAACGTAACCTGCCGGCATTGCATGCAGAATTTGTATTATAATTTTATACAAATTCATTTGCTTTTATAGTTGGTTTCCTCAAAAGTATAGGGAAATTTTCTCTCGAACGAGGATAATAACTAAAACGTTTACGCTCTTGCATCTCAAATGACTCATCTAGCACATTCGATACAAATACACATACTAAATGGTACTCACGTCAAAAGAATACATTTAGGTCAGTAATCTGTTTACTCGTTCGTTCGATGACGCGTTCGTTGTAGCACTAAATTTCCCACTATACACAAATTCTCTTTTCTCAAAAGGACAGTGCTGCTGAATGGAAAGCGCTTAGCATTTTAGTACTGAGCGCACAGCTTGCAAAACGTATAAGAGCTTTACATGTTAATAATATGGGGTTGTTTTCTCTTTGTTTAAGTTTTCCATGCGGAAGTGTAGGCAGTATTTACCTCGTAAGCGAGATTTTGAATTTTTATTTATTTTCTCTTACATCAATGCATGTAGTCTGAGTAATTTTATTTTATCTTTTTCTGGCTTTGAAATGTCAAAATCGTCTATCAATCAAATCGGAAGCTGCACGCCTTTTTATATAATTACATAGATGAGTTTCCTTTGATAAAATGCTTGTCACAATTTTATAAATGCAACACGGCGGCCCCCGGGGTGTGATGGTAGCGTGCTCCGCCTGCCACACCGTATGCCCTGGGTTCGCACCCCGGGAAAAGCAACATCAAATTTTTAGAAATAAGGTTTTTCAATTAGAAGAACATTTTTCTAAGCGGGGTCGCCCCTCGGCAGTGTTTGGCAAGCGCTCCGAGTGTATTTTTTGCCTTGAAAAGCTCTCAGTGAAAACTCATCTGTCTTGCAGATGTCGTTCGGAGTCGGTATAAAATATGTAGGTCCCGTCCGGCCAATTTGTAGGGAAAATCAAGAGGAGCACGATGCAAATTGGAAGAGAAGCTCGGCCTTAGATCTCTTCGCAGGTTATCGTGCCTTACATTTATTTTTTTTTACACGCAGCTGATTGGCACAATGGTTATTGCGTGATTTTGTTTATTTATAACTACAAAAGATACACACTTTCGATATTTTATAAAAAAATAAATTGGCCATGAAGCTTGCATACTGAAATGAAGTGAAAGTATATAATTATAAAAGTTATAACTAAATTTGAGATTTTGTGAATTTTCCTAAGGCTTTTCGAATGTTGTCGATATTTTTCTCTCATGAATAGTAGTTATACGATTTTTTGTCATTTTCAGCTACGATAACTGTTTCGCTATCTAGTATCGCCAGTGGCGTAGTGAGATTTTCTTTCGGCAGGGTCAAAATATTTTTTAATTCAAAAATTAATAAACCAATAAAGCCAATAATATTATATATTATTTCTAATTGCTGTTTTTATGTACAGGTCCCTTTTTCGCTCTTATTTGTAATCCAAATCTAAAAATTAAGTTTTGGTTGTAAAGATGGGGATTCGTGCTATTACCGAGCTTTAGGCATTATTAGTTTTAGTTAGTTTATTTAGCTACATTTTATTAAAATAATTTCTTAAAAATTAACGATTGTGAGCACACAAAGACATATATTTTTCTATAGCACTATTGTGAATATTTGATTAGAACTAACACTGCAGTACCGGCAGTTGCTAAAATTCGCCAGACGGCATGCGCATGTAAGTTTATCGATGTTTGATTGATAGCACAGCTTATTTCTGTTGATATTTGATATGATACTTTTATATTTGTTGCGCAAGATGCGCACGGGTCCGACTCGTATAATTATAATACATTAGTAAAACTAATATCTATGTACAAATTTTCCTTGCCTTTGAGGAAACAAATATATCAATGACATCATAAAAATGTATAATTTAAAATTTTTCTTTTTCCTCGCTTAAAAATGTTAGGTCACTTAGGCGACCTTGCCCGATAATTGGTCGTAGATATGTCAAAATCAATTTTAATTTGCTGAATGAACGTTCGCAGCTACCAATTGATACTGAAATAGTTAAGAGTATTTGGAGTGCCACTCGCAAATTTTGAAAAACAACAAAGTAAAAAATGTCCATGAAGTTCTGCTTTGGTCAAAAAAATTTTAAAATAACAGGCGAAGTAGCCCAGGGTTCGGTACTAAGTCCCGATTTCAGGAATAATACAAACGACAATCTTCTTCGATTGGACATGCCAAGCTGAGAACTAGCACAGCTGAAACAAAAGCAGGTCATGCATAGTGTAAACAGGTGTAAGGGTGATCACGGTCTCCAGCAACAGCGAAAACGGATATCGCTATCCTTACAAAGAAATGGATTCCCACCATCATGAATATGATGTTTGCGCACCAGCCAATAAAAATACGCAATTCAATGAAATATCGGGGGGTGAAGCCAGACAGTAAGCTCACCTGCTCAGAGCTAATATAAGGAACGTGCAAAAGGGATATACATACAATAACTAATTTGAGTAGATTAGAGGGAAACAAAGGCGGTGCAAAGCCATGTATAAAGAAGCTGCTTACATCAGCCTCAAGCCCTGTACTCTTATAAGGTGCAGGAGTTTGGGCGAACGTCATGATATACCAAAAGACTTGAGCCTCTCTCATCTCGGTCCAAGGCAGTGAGGGGCTGCGAGGCTTATCACATAGTCTCGGCTGAAATTGTCTGGGGATCATATCGATATATCTTCTCGCTGAAGAAAGAAACGTAATTTACGATAGCGAATCAGAAGCGAATAGAGAATCCACCGAACTGACTGTACTGTAGAAAGTAAGACGATTTACGCCACATCTCCTTCCAATGCAATCACTTCACCGAACATGGGAGGAGGGTAAAAGAGATAATAGGCGACATATCCCCGAGTAGTGCCATCAATAACATGACCTGCCGAAGCGACAGATGGGATGCGGTCGGCACATATGTGAGGTATATAGTTCTCATCAAACTAAACGCGGTCGAAGGTATAGAGAATTGTGCGGTCCGTGGCAGGTAAGGTTTAATTGCATAGGCTTTCATGGAATAAGGGAGTCCCATAATGGGAAAATCTCGCAGTAAGGCTTAAATAATCCGCTCAGTACATAAAGCTCTTCCTCTTTCCACGAAACTAAAGAAAAAATCTCAATTATATCCTGTTTTTATTTCCTTTATATTAGTTTCGTTTCATGTTTTTCAGCAAATTTCAATACAAAATTTTTTCTAGGTTTTTCTTTTTTTGTAACAATGCAGCATAAGAAGAAAAAAAATTCGCTACGTGACCCAGGGATGGAGGAAATTAGAAAATTGGCGACTTTTAAGTAAATTCACCATAACCTAACGTAGCTCAGGTCCCTATTAATTAGTAATGTTAAATACACCAAAAATTTCAAGATGAGGTGGGAATAAAGATACATATTTAGAAAATAAGTAATTTTCCTCGAAGTTAGATTAAAAAAACTTCAAAAATACTTCAGATTCCGATGACAATAAAACATTGGGGAAAAGTATTTTACTGCGTGGAGCACGGGTCCTGAAAATTGGAAAAAAAAAATCATCCAAATTCGTAAATTTTGCTTTCGAATTTTAAGGGACTTCTTGATTGCCTAGAGACCTGAAGCATAGAGCATATTTTAGGGTGCTATAAAACTTTTATATTTAGGATAAAAAAAAATGTCTTAATAGAGCAGGGTTCGAGATATTAAAAGATATTTAGAAAATTCATTTAGAACATTTGGAAGCTTGCAATGGAAATACACTCGGAGTGCTTGCCAAACACTGCCGAGGGGCGGCCCTGCTTAGAAAACTTTTCTTCTAATTGAAAAAAACTTGTTTCTAAAATTTTGATGTTGCTTTGCCCGGAGCATGAACCCAGGATCATCGGTGTGGTAGGTGGAGCACGCTAACATTTTATGAGGTGTGGGTTGCAGAACGTGGACAAAGGAAAAATGACAAAGCAGTTTTAGACCACGTTTTTACTATTTTAGGGAGGGAGTAAATAGAGACGAGGGATTGTATGATGAATGCTACAGTAAAGTTCGAACTTTTTTATCAAACCTTGTATGAGATGGATTCAAGTGAATTACACCAAAGTAAATTTTCTTGGAAAGTTTGCTTCATGGTTATGCTAAAATGGCGGCAGAAAGGCTCTGAACAGAACATTCAGTTGCATGGGTTATATATTATAAATACCACCGATTTCTACGATTTTTTTTTTTTTTTTCAAATAACAATACGTGGCATTTGCCATATGCGAAAGTATCTGGCAAACTTTAAGCTTATGTCTCATAAATTGAAGAATATATGACAAATTAAACTTAGGATCTGAAAAATCGGTTGTTTGGGGGACCTATGATGTAATGGTCCAATCCGGCCGGTTCCAACAAGTGTCTAATATTGTTGTTGTAGCAGTGCTTCGCTCCATCCAATAGGTGCGACTAATCACAAATTGTCATCAATGTCCTGTAACGGGAGTCCAAGAAAACTTGCGGTTTCAACAGGGGTGGGCCGTAATGAGAGAATTGTTAGAGGCGTTGATTCCACAATACAATTGAAGAGATGGTTGGCGACACATTGCAAGCAGGACATACATTATGTATATCGGGGTTGATTCTGGATAGATAAGAGTTTCACCGGTTATAGTACCCAGATCGGAGTTGAGCTAGGGTGACGCGCGTTTCCCTAGGGAGAGTGCGTTCTTCCACTGCTAGTTCTGGGTAGTTTTCTTTAAGGACTAAATTCGTCGGGCAACTCCCGACATATAGGTCCGAAGCCTGCCTGTGTATATAAATGAGGACCTGCATGTCTGTTTGGTTGCCCAGGTTTCTGGATATTAAACAGAACCTGCTTGATTAGCATTTTATTTCTATACCTAGTGGTTCTGAGGGCAGTATTTGGCAGGCCTGTATTTTCTTCCAGTGAGTAGTATTTAGGCTTGGCGACCATAAGCGTTTCTTTATATTTACCACAAGTACTGCCAGCAAGTGATTTCAGGATTTTATTAAGGCTCTGGATTTTCGGTACAATTGCGGCTGCATGTTCTCTAAAATGTAGATCCTGAACGAACGACACACACAACATTTTAGGGCGTAAGACAGTCGGTAGCGTGGTGCAATCGACGTGGATGTTCAAAATGGTCGACATTTGGGGCGTCCATGTTGTAAGTAAGGCCAGCGATGACTTGGTCGGTGACAATGTCAGTTTTCGCGAGGCGAAGACACTGGAGACATCAGGGAGATAGCTGTTTGTTTTGTCACAAAGCTCATCGATATTTGGGCCTGTGTCTAATCGGACACCTTAGTATATTCGCTCACAAAATCTTATCAAGGTATCTCAAAAATTTGGAGGACTAGCTAGCGTCAAACAGACAGGGGGACGTGGCTTAACCAAACTAAATTTTCACCCTGATCAATTCAGTATACTTATTTGTTGGTCTATCTCTTCATTTTAGGACATACAATTTTGAGATTCATTACAAATCTACCATACAATTTCATTTTCAGGAAGAGAATAAAAAAAATTTCATTTGAAATAATTTTCATTGCATTTTACGAAAAATGATTGGAGAGATTTCTAAGGTATATTCGAACGCATTATTCGTCCCGATGTCACGTTGTTCAAATTTTTCCCAAATTGTTAAATAAATTATAAATTAAAAATTGTTTTCATACATTTAAAAAGAAATGAGGGCAATCCCCGCTTAATTCATACAAATTTCAATCCTCGCTTCTTCAACCGTATTGAGAGGGAGAAGAATCGAATGGAAAGAAGAGGCAGCGATAGGCTGAAGACGGCAAACCCTCTTTTAATAGGCCGGAGGAGAAGAAACCGAACCTGTTTCAGTACCACGAGAAAACACGGATAACGGGACCAACACCTCTGCAAAAGTAGCGAAAAGGAAAATCTTAGTAACGGAAAACATTGTTCTTTAAAAGTTGCATTGCAAAAAGAGGACGGCAGTAATGGCAAAAGAAGAAAAGGCAAAGCTATTGATAAAAGGGAGGTAATGAAAAAAGTCCGGCTTACACGGTGATACTAAAGGAAAATAGCTCAACCTTTCAACACGAGAAATACTAAACAATTTGCAAAGCATCTCTGACTGTGGCACTAATAGGTTGCGGATGTCTACCAAAGGAGGTCCATAGAAGGGAAGCTGATAAGTTGAATGATAAAAATAAACGCTACCAGTCTTTTAACAGCTGTATGGTACAACCAAACTAAGTCGGTGTTTGCAATGTGTGACCATTTACTATGTATGCGATTTCCATATTTATTCTCCAGCAAGCCCCACATATCTTTTTACATTCACACAATTATACATACTTCCGTCACCTTAAGACTGTTTTTTTATAAATTAACTAACAATTTTCCTTCAAGCCTTTTGGCACTGAGAAAATAAATCCGAATACGATTTTCTTTAATTTTCTTAAAATTACGAAAGTAACTGTAATCTGCTTGCAATGAAAATATACTACGTATCTTGGTTGCTGTGAAAACTTATAAAGTAGACACAAAGTAAAATGAGGAAAGTGAAACGGTAAAATGATGATTGGTGCAGATATTAAAATTTAATATGCAATCATCTGTACATTATTCATTGTAATCAAATAAGAATTCAACAACAACTACAAAAGGTGTAACACAATGAATACCTACGTACCTTCATGCCACATATTCAACCACGTACGAGCCTTCTTACGAATACCGCAATCAAAATGCAATCGGAAAATGTCTGTTGAACTCGTCGTCATATGACATGTAGCAAACCCACGTTTATATTACGTACAAATGCGCAACTTAAATTTTGGGGCCCATTTTAGGGAAATGACACTTGCGGTAAGTTAACCCAAATTTAAGATATTTCTCATTCGTAAATATATTTATGTATATTGACAACTTTGACAAAAGAAAATTTGCTTTCGGGGGACGTAAAAAGCCTGGGTAACGTTGAATTGAGGATTTCACATAGACTGAATACGTCCTTTGTGTCATCAGAAGTTTGCTCATTGACCAAAGTTATTATGAGACCCACGCACAGTGTTTTGTGTAGAACAAGCTAGCTGGACAAAATTATTTTATGAGATTTTCCGTTTCATATGCAGTCATTTATTACAACTACGTCATTTTTTTCAGGCATATGTTCTTTTTTTTTATTTTTTTCCCAAAATTTTACTTCATATGCATACATTTGCTTATTTCATATACAGTAACTAATGTGAATAAGTGACATAGATCCAAAAAAATTTAAAGGACTTAAGAGTATTACTTTATTGTATTTAAATTGAATGGACTACAAATCTCAATACTCTAAAAAATTCGGAAAAAAAAAATTTAAATTTTGTATGAAAATTCGTCGAGTTTTTCAAACATTTTTTAAATATAATTTAGTTTTTGTTATAGATCGTGACAAATTTTCTTATGGGAAATTAGTTAAAATAAATTTTCGAAAGCGAAAATTGTAAGAATTGTCCAAAAAGGGGTGTCTACTTATTTATGTGAGTGACTGTACATATGTACATACATATTTTGTATTTATTTGAGTATTTATCCTGGCACTACATTTTTTACAAAATTATTTTATAGTACCAGTCAGGAATGTAGAAGTGAATTACAATAATAATTACAACAATGTAAATAATTAAATTAATTATGTGAAAATAACTTATTACAAAAACTTAAAAGTAAAGTATCATACAAAGTAGAAAAGACAATAGATTTAAATTAAATAAAACCTGATCCAACAAAAAGTTATAGGGTAGGTTATCTTTTATAATTATGTTATTATTCGCTATCATCACTTTCATTCGATGAGTCACTTGTGGAATAGTCATGAGCATCAGCAACACTACTGTGAAAGCTTGAAACAACTGGGGTATTTATTGACTCCTCAACATTATTTGGGGACAGTAAATTTAAGACTT
The DNA here is from genome assembly GCF_040869045.1 of Eurosta solidaginis. NCBI lineage: Eukaryota > Metazoa > Arthropoda > Insecta > Diptera > Tephritidae > Eurosta > Eurosta solidaginis. The sequence continues at coordinate 294,570,137 of NC_090319.1, forward strand.
CTGGAGTCAGACTTTTAAATTTGTTCTTAAGTATCTCCCTAAAACTGTTAAGTAAGGGATCCGAAGTTATAAGCAACATATTCATAAGATCTCTATTCGTGGCTTCACGCGACTGCTTTTGTGTGTTATCATCCCTGAATCGTCTCAAATCTTTGATAAGGGCTTCCTGTGCTTCCTCAGAAAGTTGACCAATAGGTAAAATTGCTGATTTTATAATATCAGTACTATGCACTAAGATTTTATGAACTGTAACAGGCATATTAAACCATGGATAGAGATTTATATATAGTTTTTTAGTCTCGACCGCACATTTTTCAAATATTTGGATATTTATATTGTACCCAGATGCTAATGCGCGAAGGAGAGTGTCGAATCAATTGATGAGCGTTACATCCAATCCCGTAATCTCAGCACTAGCCTCAGAATTTTCGAAAAACCTACGAGCAGTGTTGCCGTCATTGGTATTGCCGAAACCTGGTTTTGGTTTATCTACTATCAATCCAAGTACACTTTTAAATTTATTCTGGATTTCGTTGGAACGTAAGCTGCCACTTTTTTACTTCGAGGCGATAACTTATATGAAGCAGAATGGAGAGTAGACAAACCAAAATCAAGATTATCTCGGTTAGGCGTAAAGTCCCGTAATTCATTATTCATATCTTTTGGAGTGGCACCACAAATATAACACTTTTGTGCGGAAGAAGTTTCAGTCAAAGCATTGCAAACTTTTCCGTCAATCATTGTTATAAGCATATTGTGATTTACGGAAACTTCGTATTCTTCGAGCATGTACTTTGTTGGAAACAACGCATTTATCTCCTCTAAAACTTTGTTCGTTTAAAAAACAATAAAATCTTGTGTTTCTTTAGAAAAAATAAATTTAATTGGATGACAATACATGGTAGAAGAAGGTCGAAGATTGTGCCAAACAATGTTACCTCTTTCATCGTGTAATTGAAGAGGAACGAAGGAAAATATAAACAAAAATTCATCAGTGTCAGAACTGCATGTAAACTTTTGCTTATATGTGCTATGGCCAGAGCTTCTATCGCAACCCCACTTGCTGATTAAAGTATACGTCAAGCTTGTAAGTAATAAACTATCAAAAACTTCTTGATTTGCTAAAACTAAACGCTCAACAGTTTTATCTAATACGGACTGGACTTTAATTTCCGCACGTTTTTCACCCACATCAATTTCATTTGGATAGCATTCTTCCTTAGCTTTTCTTAGACTATAAAATGATGGATAAACCTTATGGCCTGCCTTGATGCTCCACTTCCGAGTCGTTTTGTACCCATGAGTCGTCGACTTGCTATCTACGTAGTATGCTAAAGCTTCTACATTGCTCAAGCATCTTGCATCTGGCTCACATGTCATCTTTTTGCCGAATATTTGAGTGGTTTCCTGTGATCTTTTTATAATGTTAGAAATATTTTTGTTGTCGGACATACGCGTTGATACTTCTGCCGCATAAAGTAACTCACCAGTACTTCTAGATTGCAAGAGGTCATCCACTCGACGCCGTTTGGTTTTTTCACTGCAGCTAACAAAGTCCTTCATTCGTCTTCCGGTTTCCTTCGAATGTTGAACCCAAATGTCAAAAAACTGCGTTCTTGGTACGGTTATAACTAAACTGATTTGTGTTTTTGATTTTACGATAGGGTGAATAGTTGATGATTGTTGTGCTGCCATCTTAAGTGTCTTTGATCGTTCTGATTTGTTATCAGTTGCGCAGTATTTATATTACATTCAGGTATTGGCGTAGATGCCCAAATGGGCTTGTTTTGTGTAGCGTTCCTGTGTGGTTATACCTGAATTAGGATTGCTTTGTATGTACCTGTTTTTATGGCTTGGTGACTGGTGCGGTAGGTTGTGGCAAGTTGAAGTCAGTGATCTTCGCCTTTTTGCTTTTGGTGTGCTCTTGTTTACCTTTCGCGTTTATTTTTGTGTGTTTTATGGCTACGTGTTTGTTCCCTGTACCTGGGGATTGGTTTTGCCGTTTGTAGATCAGCTTTAAAGGTTCAAATATCTCGTCGGAGCTGGTACGTACATACATCCTATTTTATATGTAGAGATAACTAAATCTACAAAAAAAAAAATTTTAAATAGATGTGCAAAGAATTCGCAATGGTTTTTTTGGAGTATTAGAGAATACTTGCGACTATAACATATGTAAAATTTAGCCCGGATGTCGGCGGATGTATGTAACTTTTTGTCCCTAAAGTTAAAAATATAGAGAAAAAATACCTTTTCTTCTTAATAACGGAATGTTAAATATATTGAAAATACTCTTATTGCGAAAGAATTACTATCAAAAAATTTTACTTACCTTCGAGCTTAGAATCCATCAAAAAAATTATATAAAAGTGTTCACTTAAAAGAAATATGAAGCTTAATATTCAACAAGAATTTTGCAAATTAATCAATGCATTTTACGGCCACTCCTGCCTTCTTACTTCAATTACTCAATATATATGAGAAAAAATATCAAAAAAAAGCAAAAATCTCGTTATTTTGTTTCTTTTCTTTCATTTCTGATTACACTTTTCTTGGAATAAAAACTTTGTTTTTGTCCAGCTAGCTTGTTCTTCACGAAACACTGTGCCACGATATAAAATTACTCCATCCACTTGGCAAATATAAGGGGCTTTCTAGGACTTTTCCTACGGGCGGATTTTGAATCAAATAGCTGTGGCACTGGAGTGCGAGTACCCATTATGCCTATATTTCTCTTTTTTCTCTGTGTACATGTGTTACTCTAAGGTCGTGAGATCTGCCCGTGATCTTTCATTTTGCAGCCCTGTATTCGGTTTTACTCCTCTCTGTCTTGATTGATCATGTGCATGTCTTGCATTCTTCTTATCTCGTCCAATCTGATTGCGATGTCTACCACAAAGAAGAAAGTTATGTAATTTTCAAAATTTTCAGAAATTCAAGAGAGTCAGGTCAGTTCGATTCAAGTTAAGTCAAGCCAAACCAAGTTAATGTAAGTCAATTTAAATTAATTCAATTAAAGTCAAGTCAGGTTAAATCAGGCCAAGCCAAGTGAGGAAAGTCAATTCAAGTCAAATCAAGCTAAGCCAAGAAAATTTAAGTCAAAATAAGCCATGTGAAGTCAAGCCAATGGAAGTCAAGTCAAATTGAGTGAAGGCAGGTCAATTTAAGTCAAATCAAGTCAAGCCAGTTGAAGTCAAGACAAGTCAATTCAAGCCAAGTGAAGTTAATTCAATTCAAGTCAAGACAGGTCAAGTCAAATCAATTCAAGCCAAGTGAATTCGAGTCAAGTCAAGTCAAATGTAGCTAATCCAACGCAATTTAAGTCAAACCAAACGCAGCGAAGTCTAACCAATTCAAGTCGAGTCAAGTCAAGTCATGTCAAATGAAGTCATGTCCAATGAAGAAAAGTCAATTCAATTTAATCCAAGTCAAGTGAATTCAATTAAATTCAAGTCAAGCCAAGAAAATTGAAGCCTAGTAAATTCAAATCAAGCCAAGTCAAGTCAAGTCAAATGAAGTCAAGTCAAGAAATGTCCAGTAATGTCAATTCAAGTAAAGTCAAGCCAAGCCAACTGAAGTCAAGTCAATTCAAGTAAACTCAAGTCAACTCAAGTCAAGTTAAGAAAAGTGCAGCCTTTTTAAATCACGTCAAGCCAACTGAAGTCAAGTGAATTCAAGTCAAGGCAAGTCAAATCAGTTAAATTCAAGAAAAGTCTAGTCAATGGCACTTGCGTTGGCAACATTTTCTCTGTAATTTTATTGAAATACGCCCCTGGCAACGCTTCAGGCAAAACGAACTGGAAATTCATTATCGACTTACCCGTATATGTATGTATATCCATGTATACATACATATAAGTGAAAAGTTTTGCTGAAGCAACAAAAATCATTTACGTATTAACAATTGCAGTCGCCCAAGCAATACCAATGAAACCATTGAGTTGATCAGATTGACTGGTCGACCTATCCGCCAAGAACCGGAAAATGTATTGGGATTCGCTTTGGCGATTGTACTGCACTCATACTATCAAAACAAAAATTGGTAGAACAGACTGTGGTGATTACTTGGTAACCCTGTGATGAGCTACTAGTATAAGAGTTTCATGATGAGCTGTCGGACTGTTGGATTGAAGCCGCTACCGGTCGTAAACGTGACAGAGCAAAGTTATGTCATATACATTGCTTGATTTTCGGCCTACTTGATCGATTGATAGATTGACTGTCTGTAGTGCGGTCAACCATGCGTTTGCAAATGCATGAGACAAATTTGTCATGCACAACCAATTGCTGCTGATGCAGTTGCAGCTGCAATACCAGCAGCAGCATTTCAACAAAAGGATTAAAGTAATGCAACAACTAAAAAGGAATATCTGCTCAGTTAATATGGTATCAATGTTGATATGAAATATAAACACAACTCTGGAGATTATATACCAGTCTTTATTATTTGTGAAAAATCATGCAAATGCGACAAGTTTAAACGGGCCGTATCACGAGCATTTAAAAGAATTCCATATTCTGTCAATTTTTAAAGAAATATTTGTCTTTGAGAGCTTTACAATACGAAATTTTGAATTCCTCTAAAAAGTAAAATGACCGCAGAACTGGACTAGATTGAATTAATATTTGATGAGTATATTTAAAAGCTCGTGCAAGGAGAGGTCCTTTTTAAACAAAGAAGGATATATTACAGCTAGTTTTATACAGTAAAGCCATAGTATTTTTCTAGGCCTCTCTAAGCATTCATTTTGATTGATTGAGAATCTGTAATATTTACACTTTTTGTTCTTTTGAAATTACTAACCAATTTAGTTTCCCCAAAAAAACTATTTGGAATTAACCATACTGCAATCCATTTTAAAGAATATTTGACTATTTAAGAACAACAGACCCTATTATTTGACTTTGCCGTATTAAGAAATAATAAAGTCGAAGGTTATAAACATATCCGTAAAAGTGCGGTAAAATAACAAAAAAAAAAAAATACTTGGCGCGATTTACCTCGCAAGATATTAAAGCCTTGTTTCTCTTCCAACTTGCGTCGTGCTCCTTTTTAACTTTCTCTACAAATTGGCGGGACGGGACCTATATGTTTAATGCTGACTCTGAACAACACCTGCAAGACAGACGAATTTTCACTGAGAAGCTTTTAATGGCAGAAACTTTCTTGTAGTGTTTGCCAAATAACTTCCGAGGGGCGACCGCGATTAGAAAAATGTGTTTCTAAAAAAACTGTTTTTTTTTCATTTTAATGCTAATTTGCCTGGGAATTGAGCTAAAGACTCTCGGTACCGCAGTTTAGGAGCAGAGAAAGTAGGATACCTCTACTGAGTTGAAAGGGGCAGGTGCAGGAAGAACTGACCTCGCTTGGCACTCGTAATTGGAGTCAGTTATCGCTAAAATGGGATAGCTGGCGTGACTTATTACGAAAGGTCTAAAATCGCCAAGGCAGTTAAGCGTCAATTAATAAATGAAGATCCTTTTATAGTCCTAAAATAGTTTCGAAATAGTCTCGAAATATTCCTTAAATAATACTGAAGGTGTTCCAAATTGGTTCTAGAATAGCCTCGAAATAAAGTAATCCTATACCTAATAATGTTAAAACTGTAGGGAAATAGTCTCAAATTTATCCCAAAATAATGCCGAAGTGATGCTGAAACTGCCCCAAAATTGAATCGAAATGAACCTTAAAATAATAATTCGTGATTGGTATCCCCCCGGTTTACTAAATATAATGACTAACTAATGACAGTTTACCGCAAAGCCCAAATAAAATCAGCAAACAAACTGATACGGTACAGTAGAGAACAAAAAACAATAAAGAAAAGATAAACGTAAAATTTAAAATACAACAAAATGCACTCTGCCAATATTGCAGTTGAAAGCAACATTTATATGCACTATGACATATATGTCCTTCATTTGGACTACTTATCAAATTTTCTACCGGATAGTGGGCAAGTAGTATCCGTCCGTCGTTTACAACAGCTTCTGAGTGAGGTGGAGTCAATGGGGATTTAGTCACTTTATTGCAAAATGCAAAATATCTATGCAACTCTCTCTTCTTTGATTGTGTGAGCTTTTGGTTACAAAAATGTGTCACAAATGTGAACAATTGAGTGATTCATACACGTTCTTTACGGTAGATCAATATATAAGGGCGACTTCATTCCGAGAATGGTCGAATTCTGTGTATTTAAGCTCTGAATAAAAGATCATTAAAATTCAAAAAGATACCTATTTTGACTGATGTTTGGGAACCATTTAAAAGTTTTGAAACAAGTAAAATTTTCTGAACTCTGAGTATGCTTATTAAATGTCGTCCTGGTTCTAAGGCGCTTTTTTGATAAATATGTGCATTATTAAAAGCTCAAAGGATTAATATAATCGATGTATTTTCATAGGTTTTTAAAGCATTAATTTCATCAAAATTTATTTGAAATTTAAAGAATGTATGCCAGGCAAATTTGACTTAAGATCTTAAGTTAAATGAAATTATATTGCCAAAAAATTTGCTCATCCTAACGTAGGACAGATAAATTTTGTTTTAAACGTCATATATTCAAGTACACTTACCTACGATTCCGTCTCCTTTGTTTCAGAAACAATGATTATGTACACTTCAAAGTACATTTACATATCCATAGGTAAATTTTTGTCAATCAAATGTTTCTAATCAATTACTTTGATACGCTTTTCTCGTCCATGCGTAATATACATACAAATGGATACCAATACACACGTATAAAGGGTGAATATCAAAAAAAGTTGGTCGGCCAATTGCACAGGCCTAAAATAAAAAAAAGTTCAGATCAGTAAACGAAATTTTCGAAAGGTCTTCAGTTCGCGTAACCTGAATATTCAATCAGACTTTCCTTTTTGCTCTTGCTTGTGAGATACTCTTACACAAAGATACGAAAATCACGTTTTTCGGATGCATTCAATATGTCACTTTTGCCAAAAAAACTAATTTTCATTCAAAATCCATATATACCGTTTGAAAGAACAATCATATAACACAAAAATGCCCGTAAATTTGTCAGGTATTGTGGGTGTAGGGTGGGTTTCATTGTTGATGTTGTTGTTATAGTAACAAGGATACTCCCCGAAGGTTTTGAGGAGTATTAGCGATGCTGATGGTCCTTTGCCGGATATACGTTACATTTCGGTAGGTTAGGTTGAACAGGACATGAGCACAGAACGTGCTCAACCGTTTCTTCCTGCAGCTCACACTTCCTACACTTGCTGGTTCTGACGAGGCCTAATTCATAAGCATTTGACGCCTGAAAGCAGTATCCTATCAGTATGCCCATCGTGAGCCTTAAGTCTTTTCTCTTCAGAGATATGAGCCACTTTGTGAGTCTACGTTCCGATAACAAGTACCATAACGGTACAACCCCGACCATCTCCGGAACGATTTAATATGACTACATGGAACCTTCAAGGCCATACCGCCCTCCCAACCTTTAGTTCCATGAGGGGTCGTCAGAGCCTTGGCTGCTAAAGAAACAGGATTCGCCACGGGTGGGTGAGGTTGACAATTGAGTTGGAGAAGCTATAAATTGCGCTGGAACCCCTTGAATCATTTGGGTATTTTAGTCGCCTCTTACGACAGGGTTTCGTCGAAGGCTGGGGGAGAACTAAGACAACCAATAATGGAGAAGGCACATATTTCCCTTCGAAATGAATATACGTCACTTCGTTGGTGGTATTTGGTTTAGAAGCACACACTAACGTACTTCGGCGAGGAATTCTTCCAGTTGAGATGACATTTGCGACGACATTTCTGAAATGCGTGCCTCCTGTGTATATTTTTAAGAGGAGCAGTAAACAAGCACAGATTAATGGAAGGAAGGACAGGTGTAGAATCGATGGACAGGATCTGGCTCCACCCGCATTGGTGGACAGGCGGTGGAACGGTTGAACGGTGTATCGGTGTATCTTCCGGTTGCTGGTGTAATCAGTGAACGATGATCGGGTTTCGGTGAACGGTGTGTCGGTTGGGAAGCATTTTACGGTTGCTGCCGTAATAAGTGAACGGTGATCTGGTTTCGATAAACGGTGTATCGGTTGAAGAACATTTTAGGGTTGCTGCTGTAATAGGCGAACGGTGATCTGGTTTCGGTGAACGGTGTATCGGTTGACTGACATTTTACGATTGTTGTTGTAATCGGCGAATGGTTATCTGGTTTCGGTGAACGGTGTATCGGTTGGGGGACATTTTATGGTTGCTGTCGGAATTGGTGAACTGTGATCTGGTTTCGGTGAACGGTGTATCGGTTGACGGGCATTTTATGGTTGTTGCTGTAATCGGTGAACGGTGTATCGGTTGTCCGACATTTTACGGTTGTTGCTGTATTCGGTGAATGGTGATCGGATTCCTTTTATCAGCTTTGGTGAAATCGATAACCGCCGAGTCGCAGATGACGGGTCGGTAGATTAGTGAATGTCAGTTTATACGATTGGTAAATGGGCGGTGCCATGACGACGAGTCGATTGATCAATTTTCGAGCAACCGGTGGTTTGCAAAATCGATATGTGTTGGATAGAATTGATGATTCGGCAATGCGTTGATGAAGAATTTGTTGATCGATTTCCAAGCAACCATTGGTTGGCTGCATTAGCAGCAAAAGGGTGTTCGTGTGCCGGACCAGAGACCGGCCATTTAAAAAAAAATTCATATAAAGGATTCGTTTGCAAACACTTATAGCTTTTTTTCCTTGACCATGAGTTACTTGGGACACAATTTTTCTAATTAGTGGACTAGGGTACGATCAATGCCAAATAGATCGACCAAATTTAGTGCAGAACATCGTCAGAATCAAGCGATTTCTTTAGTTTGAAGAAAATTATACTAGTTGCAGAACTTAACCGCTCTGGAACAGTATTCTATAAAAGCGTCCAATGACTGGCATATGCTGATTACATTGATATTATCGGCCTGAGCACATGCGCCGTAAGTTCTGCTTCCTCTAAGCTGGACAAGGATTGGTTTGATGGTGGTGACAAAACAAAGTACCTGATGTCATCGAAAAAGAGTAAGCAAATTTGTGCATTGACCACTACGTCACTGTTGGCAGCCAAAATTTCGAAATAATAAAAGAGTTATTTGGGAACTTGCATTAACACGGTCAACAACAATAGCTCTGAAATCCAGCGAAAAACCACTGTTGCCAATAAATGCTACTTCGAACTAGGTAGGCAACTGAAATATGAAGTCCTTTCTTGGTAAATAAAAATTATGCTCCCAAACACTTATCGTGTCTGTTCTGCTATATGGTTCATAAGCATGGACCACAACAACATCAGATGAAGTGGCTCTGAGAAGGGACGAGAAAAATGTTCTTCGAAATATTTACGGAACCCTACGCGACCGCGAGTACCAAAGAAGATTTAATGATGAAAGTAGTTTTGTCGGAACCCGCATATGGAACCAGAGGAAGAAGAAGGTCCCAGGGCCGCCAGGTGGAAAATGATTAAAATTCCCTAGGTGTTACCGATTGGCGCCAGTTACCCAGAAAAGAAGCGACTGGCGAACCATTTTGGAAGGCCAAAACCGTTTAAATGGTTAAGCGTCAATTATGATAGTTAGTATAACACTTTAAATTAAACACTAAGTACACAGTGTTGATATAAATGGAAACACAACTTTGTGGGCTAAACCATTGAATTATAAAAGGTTGTTCACTGAGCGCAGGCAGCATCGCTGCTGATGCCTCTAGAGATTTATTTTCAATAAAGCTATTACAAATACATAAAAGAAGTGAGTGGTGAGTAGAATGGCATTGAAAGTGCAGGTGAGAAAATTGGAGCTTACAACGTAATTCGAATCAGCTTTTAATATCACATCCAAAGTATATACATACCCAACAAACACTGAAAACAAAAATCTCAAATGTTTGAGAAAAACATTGACTCTCAATTTGATATTCAACATTATTTATCATTTGAAACAAAATATTTTCTCGAATTTTTCTTAAACGTCGATCTTCAACTTGAGAATAATTTGAGACATACTTGAAATTTTTTTTTCTCAAATGTTTGAGAAAACATTAATTCTCAGTTTGATATTCAGCAATATTAATCATTTGAAGCTAAATATTCTCTCAACTTTTTCTCAAACGTTGGTGTTGAACTTGAGAATGGTTTGAGATATACTTGCATTTCGTTCCATTCTGGTTGAAAACCGTCGATATCATGGAACATTTTCGTTAATAATAATGTGAGTACTTTTTGCGCCAATGTGTCTAAATTTGAAAGTATATAATAAGTGTTCACGAAACCCAAAAATAAAACATAGTACAACAGGCTTATTTTACATCAATGCTATCGATAATGTCGTCAATAGTGCCGTTGATGATTTGTCGAACTCTAATTTGCATACTTTAGCTGGAAATATAAACAAGCGATTTTATTGAGTGAAGTTGGACATAAAGTGAAAAAATAAGGAAGTATTTATAGATTTTAATAATATTAAGTGATATTGTACTACATTATGCATAAATCTAAACGAGTTAAAAGTGAAGTGAGGCAAATAATAAATTTGCTTAGCAAAAGTGGCACAACAGTGGATTTTATTTCGTTCCGCTTTATTCTCCTTTGAGAAAAAGTTGAGAATCCAAAAATTCTCAATTTGAAAATAAAGAAAAATTCCATAATAAAAATGTGCCTTTTAGCTTGAGAATGCTATCAACGGTTATTTGAAATGCATTTGAAAACTAAAGTTTGAAATCTGAGAAATGGACTGATTCTCAAATGTATCTCAAACTGAGAATTGACAAAAATGTTTATTAGGATAATAATAAACCCAACGGATTAATACCTTCCAAAGCCAGCGCAACCGACAATTTGGGCGCATCCGCATGACGCGCGGATTTTGCTTTTGCCGAGTTGTTGATAGGCGGAGGTTTGTTAAGCGTCGAGATTTGAAACTGCTCAGCTATAGAATAAAAATCATCAGCCGAGTATTATACATAACAGTTGGAAATTATACATATAAAGGGATTTCAGAATTTTGTGTATTTGGTATTGGAAACGTTGCTATATCCAATGAAATCTACAGATCGTGAGCAACTTTTTTCATTTTAAATTTTTTCTTTGCATATTTTAATTTACTATTCAAAATTTAAAAAATAAACTACGGTTTTGACGTTCCTTATTTGCCATGATGTAGCAAATGCATAGCCGTGTAATTTTTTGGCGTTTTGTGTAAAAATACTACACCAGCTTGCAAATGCAATGATGTTAGGCCATTGGCACAAAATCCTGAGCTCCCTTATAATAAATTGTTAAATAAGTAAACACTTTTAGCATATACATATTTTTTTATTTTATTACGAATTAATATAAAATAGGACAGTTTTCTTTATAGTAAAAACTTAATCCGTTATATCAAATGCATTCGAATTAGAGTTAAAATCATGACACAAACACCGAAAAGGTTCATTTAATTCGAAGTTAGTTCTGCACTGCCTAAAAAGAAGAGGTTTGTAGTGTCTTGACGCTTGTGATGGTATATTAACGTTTACTTTGTTCAAAAGAAAGGGGCTAGAAATTAGGCCATTCCGTAGTTTAGCCATAAATAATACGCATAGCATTTCTTTACGGCTTGCGAGAGTTGGAAGATTGATATGCTTTAACCGACTAGTATAAGGTGGAAGATTATACGCAGAGTCCCAATGAAAATTCCTTAAAGAGAAAAGTAAAAATTGCTTCTGTATTGACTCAAGCCTATCTGCATGAACTTTATATCGCGGATTCCAGACTATTGATACGTATTCTAGTATCGGTCTAATTAATCTAGTAAAAAGGCTTTGGTTACATACGGGTCACTAAATTCTTTAGACCATTGCTTCACGAATGATAGAACACCTCTAGTCTTATTGACAGTAGTCATAGTATGAAGGTTGAAATTAAGTTAAGCATCCATCGTGACTCCCAAGTCAACAAAATAATTTTCTGATACAAGAAAAAAATTATTAATTATGTAAGAGGCTGCTGACAAAGATGTCCGAGAGAGGCACATGAATTCACATTTATTGAGGTTCAGCGGCATTGAATTCGCGTTATACCAAGCAACTAAGCAGTTTAAATCCGCTTGAAGCAAGGAACGCTTTTCATTAGATGCATAGGACCTAAAAAGTTTAACATCATCAGCATACGTTAAAATGTTTGAATATTTTATTGTGGTCGAGATATCATTAATAAATAGCAATAACAGAACTGGACCGAGATGACTGCCCTGTGGTACGCCAGAGGCAACATTAATGACATTTGAAAGAGTATTTTTAAAAATTATTTGTTGCGTTCTACCGCAGAAATTCGCAGATATCCACTGGGTGAGACCATGTGGGAAAACAAGTTGATCCAGCTTGTGGATAAGCAAGGAATAGGGAACTTTATCAAATGCAGGTAATTAAAAATTTTCAGTAGTCGTCTTTCCTTTCTAATTAATTTTAATACTAATATTCTAATTTTGTGGTTAACTGATTAATTAAAAGTAATTATTAAAAGAAAATCCAGTTCAAAAGGAAAAGTTTGTAGCATATGCTAAGGCGCTTATCTATGCATACATACATGGTTCACTTACACATGTGCATATGTATATGTACATGTAATTCCCGACCCTTTAACTTTTTGTTTATTCTTCTTATTTTAATTCGTTTTTGCTTATGTTTTTCGCTTTACACAATTTGCTATTTGCAAACAAGCAAACGAATTTGTGAATTTGCGAATTTGTGCGTTTAAATAAAGTTTTCTAGTAAGTACATATATATATTTACATGAATGTAACTACGCATATGCTTGTCTTGACAAACTGATTGCAAATGTTTGTTCTTTGTAGCTAACTTAAGTAAGTCTTAGGCAAATCCTAAGGTTAAGTACGTACATAGAAGTAATTTGGTAAACAACCATTTATACACATGCTCACATTCAGATTGCGGCGTATTTACGCTAGATACAGTCTGATTTTCATTCGCATTTTTTCATGGCTACACACATACGTTCAAACGTGAATAAAACTTGTTGACTCTTACGCCAATTGAAGTGGGGTTATAAGCTGCTTCTAGAAATCAACTTGATTATCGCTGCTTGAGTGCACAATAATTTACTTTCGTTATGGAACATAAACCCTATTTCATTGGTGAAATGCGCATTCGTTTGGGAAGTAATCCAATTGTATGCCGCTAAATTTACCATCGCATCTATGAATATGAGTGTATAAATATGTAAACATGCTTGCATTATTGTTTATTTATATATTTGTTGTTGGAAAAACTTTATTTTTTTTGGTGTACAAATGGCTTGCAATTGGGGCGCAGGTGAAAATAATAAATGGGCGCTTTCGGCTGACACAAGTGTTGATCAACCGTTGGGTGATAATTTTCTGAGCGCATCATTGAGTATTTTTAATTAACTAAACGGTTTGGATTTAACGTCAAGTAACTGAGCATGCACATTTTTCGCTACATTCACTCAATGTGTTTAAGCCTGGCAATTCTTTGACATTTCAAAGTTTTGTTTAATGGAAAACATTTTTCTAATAAAATAAATTTCAAATTAGCGCAACTTGCCATTCATAATTAATCCTATCACTCAACTGACGGGAACATGCTTGCATTGTATCAGTAAAGTAGTGTTCGCTGAAAGCACCCAATATCAAGGAAAACTATTTACATATGCACAGGAAGTAGAAACATTAACAAAATAATCAAAAAATGGAAAATGAAAAATTCATGGAAAATGATAACTTTTGGCCGGTTTACAAATACGAATCCTGGTTAATTAGCTCAAAGAATATTTCCACCATTTCCAACAGTATTTTGGAAAAAAATGTGTTTAAAAAAAATCAACTGTATTTCAGAAAAGCCCAAATGAATATCAGAAAAATGTAAAGATATTCCGAAAAACAAGAAAAGCCTGACGTTCTTTCCGATTTTCTAAACGTATTTCAGAGAGTTTAAGATATTTCATTAAAAGCCATTTAAAATTATATTTTATTCGAAATAAACAGCTAGTTATGTTAAAAGGTTGAGATAAGCAGCAAATTGAATAAAACTAGAAAAAATGATATTTTTTACATTTCAACTCAAATGTCACTTTATCAAGAAGCATCTACAAAAAGTACTTGAGTGTAGTGCCGCGCGAGCAAAATCAACGGTTGCAACCGTATTTTTCCTCTGTCGAATAACAACTTGTGTATATGTTCTGGTTCACTCATTTTGAGAAGAGCTCTGCCTCGCTTTTTGTCAGTGTCAAACCATACCGACAGGCTATTCTTCCTTTTTTGGCTTATTATCGATAGTGAAATATTATCGTACAATTATTGGTTTGTTATAACCGAGTCATCGGCCTCTTATCGACTGATTAGAGATGTGTCATCGTTTCTATATGGAATTTTTATCGGTATTTGTATTTGCCGGTATACTGTTTATTTGCCGTTAACAAATCGATAACAAGTTGCTATAATTTCCATAAGAAATAGATAGCTTTTTGATAAAAAGTCGATTTTTTCGGATAAAAAATCGATAACTTTTTCAAAATAAGTCAATAAATTTGTGATAACATATTGCTAAATTAGTGATAAAAAACGAATTTTTCGGATTAAAAATCGATAACTTTTTAAAACTAACTCGAAAAGTTTTCGCTAACAAATCGTTTTGATAACATCGTTGAAAAATTGGTACTTTTCGTTAAGATATCGATTACTTTTCGAAAACAAGTGGAAATATCAGCTTGTGTATAAGTGTTAGAGTGGGAACAACTGAAAATAAGTCAGTATGCAAACAAACATACGCAGCATAGTCGTCTTTGATAAATCGTAAGATTCCAAAGCGTTCCTCCCATTAATGCCGCATGAACTACAATGACATTTAACCAGTGAGTACTACAATTATAGATACTGTATATTTCGTTTTTCTCTTACACATAAGCTGAATTTTTTTTTTAATTTATACACATATGCACTTAAATTTTATATGGACGAATAAGTGCACAACTTTATCTACACTTATGAAATTGTAGCGCACAAAAATAGTATTGCTACCTGAATGTGTCTCGCTATTTTATCTCTACGATAATCACTACTTCTATGACCGAAAAGTGTGTATGTCCACGATTCATCGCAACCGATTCAGCTATAAGTTATACACTGTGACCAACAGTGGTGCGTGTCTCCGCTATTAAGCACAACCCGTTTTGTACCGAGTTATTTAACTACTGCCACGATTTTTTATTAATTGCTGCTAGATGGGTCTCCTAAACATCATGTAAATAATGATAAGCGTTTTTTGCTGACAAATGTAGATGTGTATACATAACTGAAGATGATATCTCCTTATATGAAGGTAGTGTGGATACTCCGTAGAAATTAAGTTGTGTTAACTTGATTGACCTTCTAAGACAGTTCTAATAAGCGATTTGTAGAGCGTGATTTTTGTTCGTCGAGAGACGACTTTCCTTTTCAATTACCTACTCAGTCCATAGTAGCATTAATTGGCAAGAGTTATTCTCCGTTTGATTTCTAAGATGACATTGTGTTTGCTGTTAATTCTGCTTCCAAAACAGACGAAGTCCTTTAGAGTTTCGAAATTATATCCGTCAACATTGCGCGGATGTCAAGGGGCGAATGTGCCGATTATTTCTTGAATGACAGCAGCACGAACTTCGTCTTGCCCTTATTAGCCACAACATTATATTCCTTATCTCTAAAGGCCTATAACATAAGACATGTTATGAAGAGATCAGTTATCATAACGTTAACGCAATAGAAATTTAAAAAATTCGTATAACCGTACACGCCAATTCTTGCATTGTTTTCGCTGACCACAACCATCGTAGCTCCACCGCAATTGTTCATTTCGTGGTTAGTTGTATTGTATGACGGAAAAAAAATATTCATACACATAAATACGCATACAAAATAACAAAAGTGAAAGCACCAACAACGTCAAACGACAATATCCAGCTATCAGTAAAAAAAAAACAAAATATCATCTGTTACTCGCAATATTTTGCCAGGAATAAATACTTGGCCGCATGGGGAGCTATAAATATCGGCGATAGCGGGATGCAATTACGTAACAAGAATGAACGCAATAATGTTGAGGTATATGTTTATGTATACATCCTTACATAAACTCATGTAGTACACAGGAATAAGTAAATACATTCCTTTGCCAAAGGCAACCTGAAGAGTGGCCAAAAGTCTGTCGTACCGTTTTTGTGCACTTGAGAGTTGAAAGGTAATATTGGTCAAAATGAATTCCGTTAAGGTGCAGCTGCTCAGCTACTAAATAGTTTTCGCTTATTCAATGCTTTTGAGCATAATCATACGCGTATGTAAGTATGTTCGCATGTGTGCATGTATATGTTGAAGAATGCAATGTGTGCCAAGTATGCAAGTGATATACTTCCAAAATATTTGATGCGTTTACGTATATGTGTGTGTTTGTGTATCTTAATTCGAAAATATGCTCTAGCAACTTTGTGTACAAAGAACATTTTATTTTATTTTTTCACATATCATTCTTTTTTCTTTTATTTTCAATCTACTGATGAAGATAGAAGAAGAAATTGCGAGTGCCAAGTCACAGTGAATGGAACCTTTTGTATTTCATAGTTTATGCGTATAACATACAAAGGTCAATGGCAAATATCATAAAGTATTTTAAATGACACAATGAAGTAAGCGAACAATAGACTAAAGAAATACGCTTAGTAAAGGGCGGTAAGAAAGAAGTGTAAAGAGTGCATATTTGTATAACCAGTAAAGCTAAATAAAAGATCTTTAATAGCATTGTTCAAAATACAGTCTAGTACCATTAAGAATTCGTGACAATTTACAGAGTTACATTTGCACGTTGTCGACAGAAAAATTCAATTCACTCCGTGAATGAAACCTTCCATTTTTGAATATTCCTGTTACCTTATAGTTCAAGTTTTTCGAATTCACGCAAATGCATTCCGCTTGCTTTTTCAACTCACGCTACATTGGCATACTATTCTCATTGGTTCGATTTTTACGAGGCCTTTACACAGCATTTTTTCTTTCAATTGCATCGTCGCATCCTTTATGGTTCCCGAGTTAATTCGTGATTACCGGTTACCAGATTTTTAGAATCGTGTGCTCAACTGAAATGCTAGAGGAATCCCTTCTATTATTAGCAACATGAACGACCAAGTAATTTGGTTGTTGTTGTAATCGCCAGAACACTCAACGAACATGTCCTGTTTACAAAAAAAAAAAAAAAAAAAAAAATATCCTCCTTTAAACTACCGAGGTTATTTTCTGACGCAAAATGGCATAATACTCTACTCCCAATCAAGCTGGAAAAACGAAAGTTGAGTTTAGATCAAATAAAGCTCTAGCCGCATACCACACCTGCAGAAGAGCTTTCCGAGGGAACTGGGGACTGTCACGTCATATCATCCGTGGCATGCACAATACAGTCCTTCGAGTGATACTTACGTACGGAGCACTTGTCTGGTGCAATGGCTGCGAATTTCAGTCGTAGAAAGAAGAGATGCTCCGAAAAGGTTAAGTATAATTTTCACTTGATGCCTTTACAAGTGTTCGTGCAGGAATCGGCCGCAGGAAAGGCTCTACGAATAAGAGAATCCAACAATTGGAAACCATTCGAAAACGCGAAAGCGCCGGTATTAGATAAGTTGGGGTGAAGAGTAAACGGAGCCATAATTAACCTTATAAGTTATTCTGCTAGGAAGGAATGGGAGGAAGGCTTAGACGGTGGTAGCGACATTACAATCTACAAGGCCTTAAAGACATTAGAAACTAATGTGATAACGACACATATCATGGGGAGGTGTCAAGCCTCGCTGACGTTTATTAAGCATCTCATTATCTCCATTTGCTTTTTCATAGGAAAAGAACTAGTTCCTTCTAAATCTAAACAAATCTGCTGTGAGAGTACTTACTAGTGTCATCACAGGTCATTGCGCTATTGCACCATTGCTCCGACGATAGCGCATACCAAAAATCTACGACCGAGATTTCTGGACGCAAGGTTTTTCGCCAATCTGGATCATTCATTTCTACCAAGTTAATCTGATTGAGCGAAAGTCCGGGTGGTAACACTCACTGAGGACAAATGACAATGGACAAAATTATTTCCGATTCGAAGTGTGGGAGTTTTCATGCACGCCCACTTAAGCATACCTTACCAAATCTGGTACACTTCGATATAAGCGGACTGCATCGAGAATGCTTTTTTTACTCCTCGAATCTTTGGGTTTTTGTTTTAGTCAACAGGCAAGATTACTGCGAAAGTATTCAAAGCCTCTGAACCTGCTGAGGGAGGTCACTGCAAACTAGCAACTAGTGTTAGATATAACCTTGTGTCAGGCACAAGCGACGTCGACTTTAAGTCTATAAGGTCAAACACGTATTATTTTCCCAGCCTGTTTCAGCTTATTATGCACGTTCCAGAAGCTCTCTGAGATATTTATGAACTTTGCCTTTATTCAAGGATTACGACGACGAGTTATACATATGTAATCGACGATATATAGACGAGTTATCTGTTTATATCGAGCTGTATTAAATAAGCTATAAATAACAAAGGTGAACAATGATTAACCGATTATTTGCTGATTTTTTCTCGAAAAGTTATGGCTATTTATCGAAAAAGTATTGATAAGTTACCAAAAATTATTGATTTCTTATCGTCGAGTTATCAATATGTTATCGAAAATCTATCGATTTATTATAAGAAAAGTTATAGATTTGTTACCAGAAAGCTTTCGATTTAAATACCGAAAAGGAACAAATTCATTATCGTAGCAATGTGTTATCGGCGTGCTATCGCTTTGTTACCACCGACTCAACGGTTTGTTATGAAACATATACAGATAAAACTTCAATGCAAAAACGATGGCACAAATATAACTCTTCGATAACAAGCCGATTGAAAACCGATTAAAAGCCATGGACTTGGCGATAGTAGTCCAATAGTGAAATCATAACTCATCGATAATAATAAGCTATCGATTATAAGCCGATAATGAAGTGATAACTTGTAGGTATTTTTATTACCGATAGGAAGCCGACGACGCTCTTCTCAAAAAGCCTGGAACTGTTTGTTTTCAACAAAGTTACCTCTAATGTAGTTTGTTGGGTGCAGTCTTGGTTTTCTATATGTATACCTACCTGTAGGTTAATCTATCGAACCTTACGAATACTTGGTACACACAACTTTTTTTTAACTCAGTCGTCTGTCAGTAGTGCCAAATTTTGCAAGAATTAAAAGTATAACACCTTGAAGTGAAATAATTGCTTGATCTGACTCCTCCGTGAGGAAATCTAAATAATATTGCTTAAACAAACTATTGGGTGTAAAATGTTAAATTTTATAAATTTTCGCCCAATTCCTCTGTCTGCCTCTCGCCGATAAATATAGATTAGCAATTTAATACTAAAAGCGCAAAGTAAATAATTGAGTTCCGAAATACTATTGGTAGCGAGTGAAGTTATTTCTCTTATTTGCGCCTTCAAAATATACGCTTCTTTATTCAGTTTATGGCTATTGCCACTTTCTATTAACTAACTGAACTGACAAACAATGCTGGTGTAAGGAATTTTTGCTATAGTCATTTGAATGAAAAGAATTCAAAGCCAAATGAACATAACTTTTGTGGCAAATAAATACTCGTGCTGGCGTATACTTAGTTACACATACATACATATACTTAAACTATATACTCGTATATGCATAAAATTGTATACCACCAACCAACGCCTCTTGCTTAAATTCCAATACTTTGTTATTCCCGAAACTCTCAGCTCGAGTCACTCAAATGGCGTTTAGCAAAGCAAAAGCAAATAAGTGCGTCGTTATTGAATTTTTGGCATACTTGGATAAGCATTTGCACGCGCGCACATTCGGTTGACACTCGTACACCGATGTATTTATCTAGATATTTGTGTCTTTGTGTCCACATGTATGCACGTGTGTAAATTTGTATTTTCATACTTGGCTACAATTTGAAAAATGTTACTCATACGCCCTGTTGACAATCCTCCCATGCTTGCAGATGCTATTATCATGAGGTTTGAGCCTCACATATTTCCATTCATACACAAATTTATATGCGAATGTTGTTACATTTTTGCATGTATGTATGTATGTATGAAGTGTATTGTTTTGTAAGTTTGCATATTCCATATGATTGCATATATGTATATGTGTAAAGTTACTATATGGTTTACGCCTGCTCTGGTTTACTCGAAAAATCGTAATCATAAAATAAATTACATAGTGTAAGTATGTTGCTAGTAAAGTTTGTAGGTAGTTGGCCATTTTTGGTCTACCGTCACCACAACAACGCACATTTATCACCCGTTTAGCTTTATCAAGTTGTCACCACGGCTGGTGCATGTTTATGCGATATTTGCGTCTGTATTTAGAAGGCGTCGCACTATGGGGTGTTTTGAACATTTTTTTCTTAATTCAAATATGAACACATGTATCTCAAAAAAAAATTTTAAATTAGTAACAATTGGATTCAAAGACTTTTGTGAACTTCAGTTATGGAGTTTTCCACATCCTAAAACTAAAAATAGAACTAAACCTAAAATTAAAATTAAAACTAAAACTAAAGTTAAAACTAAAACGAACACTAAAGTTAAAACTAAAACTATAACTAAAGCTTAAGCTAAAACTAAAACTTAAATCAAAATTAAACGTTAAATTAAACTGAAATTTTTACTTTCTCTGAAACTTTAACTTAAACTAAATCTTAAACTTAAACTAAAACAAAACTAGAACTAAACCTAAAACTAAAAACTAAACTAAAACTATTACTAGAAATAAAACTTTAACTTAAGAAAACTACAATTAAAACTAGAACTAAAACTTAAACTGAAACCAGAACTAAAACTAAACCTGAAACTCAAAAAAAATATAAAGCTAAACTAAAAAAAAAAAAATAAATGTAAGGCGCGATAACCTCCGAAGAGATCTAAGGCCGAGCTTCTCTTCCAATTTGCGTCGTGCTCCTCTTGATTTTTCCCTACAAATTGGCCGGACGGGACCTACATGTTTTATGCCGACTCCGAACGGCATCTGCAAGACAGATGAGTTTTCACTGAGAGCTTTTCATGGCAGAAATACAATCGGAGCGCTTGCCAGACACTGCCGAGGGGCGACCCCGCTTAGAAAAATTTTCTTCTAATTGAAAAATCTTATTTATAAAATTTTGATGTTGCTTTGCCCGGGAGTTGAACCCAGGGCATACGGTGTGATAGGCGGAGCACGCTACCATCACACCACGGTGGCCGCCCTAAACTAACTAAAACAAAAATTTAACTAAAACTATAACCAGAACTAAAAATTTAACTTAAAAACAAAATTTATTAAAACAAGAACTAAATCTTAAACTAAAACCAAAAATAAAACTTAAACGAAAACTATAGCTAAAACTAAACTTAAACTTAAAATAAAACCAAAACTAAAACTATAACTATATTTAAACTAAAACTAAAACAAAAACTTAAACTAAAACATAAATTGAAACTAAAATAAAAACTAAAACAAAAATCATAACTTAAACTAAAACTTAAACCAAAACCAGGACTAAAGCCGACACTAAAATAATTAAATAAAAGCTAAAATTGAAACTTAAAGTTAAACTAAAACTAAAATACAAACTAAATCTAAAATAAAACTTTGTCTAAACTAAAACTTAACCTGAAACTAAAACTAAACTAAAGCTTAAGCTAAAAGTAAAAGTAAAACTAAGACTTAAACTTAAAATAAGTTAAGATTAAATTTAATACCAAAAAAACGTAAACTAAATTTCACAGTAAATCGCCCTTGAAAGCATTCCAAGTGTATTACTTACAGCAGCTTGATGAAGAAAAAACTGCACATACTGGTACAAACAGTGCTTTCTCAGTATAAATCCGTGGTTTGTCACACAGATATGACATACTCCCAGTCATCTCTTAAGAAAGTTAATGTGAATTGCAATAACATCGAAGTGCAAGTACTTACTCAATGCGAATATTTTTTCATTAAAATGCGGATAGTACTCCTGCATTTAGTTTTTGTGAGATCCTCAAAAACTGGCCGAATCAACCTGATCTGTGTTCAATTTCAATTTCAAACCAACATCCTCCCTAAATATTTTATTTTATTTTATTACTTCTTTATTAATGAATAAATTCCTAGCAAATGAAACACAGTTGGATTTTATGCTTGCACTCGTCTACAAACTGCAACAACAAAATATACCACTCTGGAAAAAATTATCCATATACACCAACCATATGAGCGCTGTAATATCGACTTCTCATTTCTCACTTTTGCACTCGATACATGGCATTGGCAACACGATGTTGTTGCGGTTTCTATGTAACATCAGTGCTACCAATCAGTTAGCCATACATTTTCACAGAAAATGTGGCATATAACATTCAGCTGTGGTTATAACTATACAAAAATACAAAAAAACCAAGCAGTAAAAACTGTGTGAATATGTTGTCTGGTATTCATTAGCAACATGGAAAAATATTATTAGTCCAGGACGCTGTGGAGATGGTTTAAAGGTGATCAAGAGTAGATTATTGATAAAAATAAATTTTAGTTTTATGTCAGAAAATCTCGAAGGTCGTAACCAATTAAAAAACCTGACATCAACTTACAAATAGAAAATATTGGTCAATTATTTTTATTTCTATAAATAGAACAAAGCAAATACCAGCTTCTTTGAAACCGCCACCAACCAAAAAGCATAACTTTGATCCATGATAATATACGAAGTATGTACTGTGCGTAAGAATAAAATATGCATAGAAGACAATTGGTATAATTTTACAAACACCATGGTAGGGGTGCGGGTTCGAATCTCACTCCCGGGAGAAAAGACTTTGAGGAGATTTACAAGGTATAATCAAAACAGCTGTCCCCTTGTCCTTCCTGATGTCACGTTGTTTCAATTTTTCCCAAATTATTAAAGAAATCACGTTAAAATTTATGAAACTGAAAACCATGGTATAAGTGTACGAAGTAAAATCACATTTTGACGTAAGCAGCCATCTAAACCGTTTGACTTTAGCAGGAATGATGATATTTCATGCTACCAGAGTGAATATCGATAATTTTTTTTTTTTTTAGTGTAAACTGATATTCGTGGCAGGAAAATAATTAACGTAATTACCAGACCTGTAAAGAAAAAGTACCAGTACAAGTACAAGTATCATTACCTCAGTACTTCGAAAAATGAGTACAAGTATAAGTATCGAGGTACTTGTACTTGAATTGTTGAAGTATAAGTAAAGTAATTGTAAGTACTTTCGGAGTACTTTGATAAGTATTGAACGATTATGAAGCGGATCAACCAGCACCCTACGATCATCTAACTTTGAAAAAATGGTTGAAGAAGAGTTTTACAGATACTTTAATGATACATCAACAGATTTCACTATGCTTCAGAGTTATCTTCTTATGAAGGACCTATCACTCAAAATGAATACACCCTCAGCTTCCTCCGACCCATTAGAGCGTTTATTTTCCTTAGCAGGCATAGTTTATAGTCCTAGAAAGCAATCAATGACGGACTTTTCGTTTGAAAAGCTAGTACTAATGAAGGCAAACGCAAAATTTCTTTAATATTGTTAGCTGTTGTACAATTTGTACTTATTTGATATGTTGTTTTACTTCTTGTTGCTTTCTAATATAAATTTTACTCATATTTTGATTTTCCATTTATGAATCAAAGTGACATATTTTATCAGAAAAAGTACTTTGATGTACTTGCAAGTATTTCGTAAGTGTATCTACTTGTACTTTCGGATTCGAAGTACAAGTGCCGTAGTAATGATATTTTGTACTTAGATTTGAAGTACTTGAGTACTTGTACTTATTTGGTACTAGTACAAGTATGTACTCAGTACTTTACAGGTCTGGTAATTACTGTTTCACAAAACTCGTTTTAACTATGAAAAAAACGATGGATAAAAAAAAGCTTGCACGAAATGAGAGGGCAGGACAGCTTCAAGTGTCTTGGCTGCCGGCAATAAGAGGAACACCGGAAGATATCAGTATCCTTGGTTATAGATGGACAAAGATTAGTTGAAGACAAGCGGCAGGTAACTGAATCTCTCATTGCCAAATTTGTTTAGCATCGGCAAGGTATTTTCATCCAGGCCTACTGGTTTTAATGGTTCAGCACGTTTGATGGTTTCTTCAACCTCTTTGGTGATGATGGTACTTGAACACGTGTTGTGTTTATATTTGCGTGCGCGTCTATTGGCCTGCCGTCAAGATCTTTCCACCCAGGAATGAACTAGGAATAGCGAGGAAAAAGCGCCCTCATATTTCTGAGCATGTAACAGCACTTTATAAACATAGACGATTGATATTTTCTCATTGTACTCGTTCCGATTTGAGAGGGAATTTATGATTTACCATAGCCTACCAACACCGTAAGAGAGTTTAAAGTTCTTTGAATTTTGCTCCCATTTCTCCAGCTGTGTTATTCACAAGCTGCAAAAGCAAAAGTGCATGCCCTGATTTGAGGGTCTTATTGTATCACAAGGTCACGTTCTCTCGCCAAGGTTGCCAAGGCTGCGGCATTTAGATATGATGAAATCCGCTTACCGTTCCAGCTAGAAGAGTATGGGTTATATTAGAGTATGATAAGGCTAGAATAGGCTCTAGTTGCTCGCAGTTGCTGAATTCTGCGCTGTTGTTTGAAATGTCTGACGAGCTTAAATAGTTTCCTTGCAGACGCGTGGAGACGTCTCCATTCACTGTGTGTAACGTCCTGTAGTCTGTTTGTTACGCCAACATCTCTCTCCTGCTATCTGCTTGCATTTAAAACACCTACAATTATGCGATATTTGGCAGTGAGTAGGGCATTAGTACACGACTTAATCAAATAAGAAGAGATAAAAAGAAGATATTACTTTCACATGATCTAACAAGCAGAAAAGGCGAGGCCGTTACATATGTACATACATATATATTCCACATACTGCATATCCGTTTCGTATAATATAATGAACAAAAGAACTTAAAGTTTGCAAATTGATACAAAAGAAACTTTGTATTTTCAAAAAACCTAAACCAACTAAATGCCCAATTCTATAATACAAAGTAGTATTTGGGTGACTCTCTTTGGAGATTAGTTGCAAAATGTTTGCAAGGTTTATTGTGAGTTTATGTGCATGTATTGCAGATACAAGAATCAGTGAATGTTGTCGTACATTAGCACGACCGTTGCTTACTAATGGCGAATGCCACAATACAGATTTGAAAAAACAGCAACAACAATGAACTAAATGTTTTCAATGTAGGCGCAACTTGGTTTGAGTAAAAAAGTGCAAATGAAAACTTTTGCATACTTATAGGCGTCTGATAGCCATTACAAGATAAAGACTACAAACAAGAATAAATATGCTACGCAGCATATTGAAAAAGTGATCGAAGCATACAATTACTACTCCGATGCTATCTGAGTACATACGACATATGTAGCATTGGCGAGAAAGAAATTGGTAAATAAATTTCAAATCACACATGTAAATGTGTGTAAATATTGTTGGAAGTATAATTTTCTCTTTAGCCTGTACAAATGTTGGTGTATATATTTGTTGTTTAATTGCGTTTGTTATCTGTTTGTTTTGTTGGCGTATGCTATTGGAATTATTGGTGACATTGTAAGAGTGTTGTAGAGTTCTAAGTTGTTGGTATTGACTTTACCACATATGCATGTATGTAGATACGCACTTGTGTCAGGCCGTTTGCTTGACCATCGTTTTCTTTTGTTCTGAGTCTACAAACATTTTTTGTTTTACTTTTGTTACTATTTTTACTGTTGCCATTATTCTCATGTCATCAAAAGGGTAAATGTGGTTTTAGTGCATGAATGTACAAAAAAAAAAAAAAAAAACAAATATAGGCAAATTACGTGTAGATCAAATGCGGGTAGAATAGTTACACAAATACTTAGTTGAGTAGAATGACAATAGTTGTCAAAGCATCAGTAGTGTGGCAGCAATAACAACAAAGCCACCCGATATATTTGCGTAAAATTGTGGCAATTTTATTAGCATGGCCAACAACAATGACACAACAATGAGTGCAACTAAAATTGCAGAGATAATAAAAATTGCCATCATAATAAGCCACAATGAGAATGTGGACGTGGATTAGTGTGAGAACACTTAAAAAAATTGCACCTCAAAAGAACAAAACAGTATCAGTCTTACACGGGTCTCTTTTTTCAAGTAACTTCGATAGGTTGGCCCCTGGGTTGCCCTCGGCTGTGATTTAGCAAATACTCGGAGTGTACTTCTGGCATGATAAACTTTTCAGTGAAAGTTCATCTTCCTTGCAAATAACGTCCAGAGTCGGCATAAAACATGCAGATTCCGTCCCTCCAATTTGTAGGATAAATTAAAAGGAACAGAGAGACGATTGGAAGAAAATCGCTACCTCAAACTCATCGGACGTAAATGGTGCTAAGTATTCTTATTATTATTTTTTTTTTTGAAGCAGGTTCGGTTACAGTAATTGCATGGAAAATGATAAGACCAAATACAAGAATACCGCATGTCAATAACACAACGACTTCCTCTATAGCGTCATTTAATACAGGGTTAATGGACTTCATGGTCCCGTTCCTGAGCTTGGAAAGTGACTAAGGGATGGAGAAGAGTCTTCTGTGTACTGTGGTAATCCCTTAAGCAGATCACATGGGCTACCCGATCATCGTTTTGTCTTTTAGGCGAAAATCGTTGCCGTAACGAAGGCAAGAGAAATTCATGAAAAAGTAAGCCAGGCTGCCCTTAAGTCATTAATTTCTCTTATAAGCGGAAATATATAAGGTGACAAAGGGGCCGATGAGATGGCAAATGGAATGCAGAGAGAGACTTCATGTACTTGTTAATTAACAGTCGTAAGTAACAGAAGATGCACAAAGAAATGTCAAGAGATAACTTTGAGCACGTTATAAGATCCTGTCCTGTTTTAAAGGCGATCGAGTTATCAGAGCTCGACGCAGCAATCAAACTGGATGCTGGAAAACTTTTAGTATTTGAACGAAGTTATTTTATAACATAATTCCAACATTTTTTTTTTTGGTCTCCAAAGCCGACCTGTTCAACCTAACAGTGTTATGATAGAATTTTCTAGATACCTCAGTCGGTATTTCATCATCCCGCTTGACTTTACCCTGTACTGTCCTGCGTTCCAAGTTTGAAATTTCTAGCTCGAACAGCAGCTATTTAACGATAGATCGCAATCTCGATTTTTCCCAAATATGCTATGATGTATACTCCACAATACATTGTAACCGTAATCTGTGCTTTCCCCAAAAAATCAAATTTTAAAGGAAAAAACTTCCCCTATAATGCAAACAATTTTCAATAACCTCATTGCGTCAGCCAACTATTGTGAACTACACTTAAAGTTTAAAACTTCTAGCTTGTAATTCATTTAGTTCTCCAAATTACCAAAGATGTCAATCTAAGTGCTACCAGAGCAAATTCTAGCCTCTTATTAACTTTATTGTCCACGTTCAGAAAATTTATCAGGCTATAAAAATGGATACAATATCATATGAAATATTGCCTTTAGACACTAGCTTCAACAGCAATGGGACAGCGGGGGACTCCATGGGTCAAAACTCACCGCGGGAGTCAATATCCTATTTTCCATCTGACAAGCTAAAGTAATCTGAACTTACCATAGAACCTTCGAGGAAATTGCTCTTGTACTGATTTAATATCGTATGTTGCCATATCATATGATATCACATTATATTGTACCATATCACATCATATTATACCATATCACCTCATATCATATCATACCACATCATATCATATTATATCATATCATCGCATATCATATCATGGCATATCATAACACATATATAGTAATCAGAAGACATTAACTTGTCCGCTGTTTATATGAAACGTAAACCCCTTATTAAAAAGTGAAAGAATTTGCTTATGAAACAACAATGGCGTTAAGATTTTGTATTTATCTATGTTGAAACACTTTTTCAAAAAAAATTGGTTGTACTTTTACTCATTTTGAATATATTCAGATTATCTATAAAGAGGCCTTCTATCTACCGGAAATGGTAATTAATTTGTAGGATACAAAGAAGAAATATAAAATCTGTAATACGATCAAAAAATTTCACCTAAAAAAACCTACTAAATTTTTAACAGTGTCAAATGTTTCATGAAATTGCTACTACGTTGTCAAACACGGAACTCATTTTCATCTCTCACACAAAAGCAAACATAAATAAATTGATTTACTTGTTAACACCGAGCCAAGTACCGAACAAAGGATGCATCATTTGACCAGAGCTTGAATATGAGTAGATGTTAAAATAGTACAAAAGCAAGCATATGATGATATGAATGTAGCAAATATTTATTGAATTCATTTAGTTTATAGCTATGTACAAATGACTTTAGTTGTCTTTTGTAACATTGCTGTAAAAGTGAGCCTTAACAACTTTTATCAATATATTCACTTGACTTGCCTCTATGCATAGTTTAATACCAATTGAATAAACATAAATGGGACCAATGTCCAGTGAACGATTAACAATGATTGCTTTTTCATTTATGTATCTATGTTCATATGCTCATACATATACATGCAAACATATTTGTATTGTATATGCTTTTTAGATAAATGCAGTGTGTATTTTGTGTTCTTTGCAATCTTGACAAAGTACTATTCTTACAATGTGGCCAATGTGTTTATTGTATGCTCTCGCATTTTGTTAAGTATCTCGAATAATAATTGTATGGTAACAATTGCATGCCTTTTCACTTACAATGCTCTTGTCAATATTTTACTTCAATATGCATTATAGCATGACCATTTGACTGGGTCGATTTATTAACCGATATCGCGCCATCGATTTTTCGATAGGAATTCGAGCCTGCGAAATTTTTTTTTGCTTTTTTTTTTAGTTTTTGATTTTTAAGGTTTTTTCATGACCTACAAAAAAAAATTTTCATGTATACCCTGTCGGACCCAAAAATGTTCGCTAAAAACTTTGTCGATAACAGTTTTTTGAAAAAAAAATATATATTTTTCCTATCGAAAAATCGATGGCGCGATATCGGTTAACTTTCGTCCATACAAATCGGCCCAGGTTAATGACCAGAAACCTTTATCTTCGACACAGTAGTGAATCTATTTATTTTATTTTAATTTGCTGCTTATTTTCAACAAAACGTTTCTTTATAAACTCATAAAGTTGACTAATGTTTTTCGGTTTACTGCTCAAATTAAAGTGAAGGTTTGAGGGAGGTCATTCCACTTTATATAGTTCAAGGACTTACTGAAATTAACATAGTATGCGATTGAACATGATTGTCGACCGAGGAGCTTTCTGATTAGATGCCGAAATCTTTTTCCATCACGAAGTCCGATTTGTGCCCAAGGTTTGGCACCCTCCATGCTTAATTTTATTTCAAAGAAAATCCAACGAAACTTGGGGCAAGTTTTAATTATTCGATGGGGACTACGGTTAACTACCAGGTATTCCGACCATGTACCTTGAATTAATATACATATGTATCCACCCTCAAAAGGAAGCTGTCACGGTCAAGAAGTTATAAAATTAATGTAAACATCAGCGTCTTAAACGGAATACGATAAATGGCATGAGGACAGATAATACTTACAGCGAAGAGCTGATCGAATAACAATTGTGAGTGGGAGCCTTAGACCCGCTGAGAGGTTATTCACCAAACCTCTGAAAGATTATTCACAAACTATTAATGTAAATCCGCACTTCACCGGCAGGTCTAAAAGTAGTTAAAGTTTGCATTGGCATGCACGAAACTAGTTTTGTACATAATCTAAAGTGAACTGATAAGAAATACCAAAGATTTGAGTTTTGAAAGTAATGCAATATACAAAAGTGGAGGCTATTTTACCATGTTAAGGATTAAAGCCCTAACGGGTGAGAGGATCTTGACCAAACTTACACACGTGTTATGTACATGGACCTTTACCGTTTTGGTTCTTTAATTTTTGAAACTAGACACACTAGGGTCTTGAAACCCAAAACATGGACCCAGATATTTTTCAAATAAGGATTTACAATATAGTTATTAAATGAAAGCTGCTGATGAGAGCTTTAATTTAAATGTAAACTCTTAACCCGTTTACGAGATATAGACCAAAATGTGGTTCAGGAGCATTATCTATCTTATATATAAAATTCCCGTGTCACAGTATTTGTTATTGAATTTCTTCGAACCGACTCCACCGATTCTCATCAAATTTTGTGAGTATATTGGGAGGTTTGAAAATCAGATCTTATCTTTTTTATGCCACTTAATTATTTTTTTTAACAAAATTTTTTTATTTTGTTTTTGAAACAGCACTCAAAAATACTCACAACGCTCTGTGAATAGGACCGCGACTGAGACCAGTAATAAGGGATTGAGAAGAATACAAAAACTAGAGAGAAGAAACACGAGGGAAGGAGAAATTGACTGAGAAAGAGATAGTGTTAGAGTTATGCAGCAGTTACCCACCGACGTGTGCCGTACGTAAGGACGTTTGTCGTACGAAGCACGTTTGACCGAACTCTCAAGCCCGTAGGAATCAATGTGTGCGTCTGTGTACATGTACATAACATATTTGTGTGTGTATTGTTTGCAGATAAGCACTGTTGCCATTAAACATTTTGCATGTATGCTTAAGGAAACATCAACTTTTTCCAATTTAATTTTTGATATTGTAAAAGGCCGGAATACATATTAAATAAGTATAAATAGATTACATATTTATAATCGGCACTTTTACATAATTATTTCGAATTATTTTCACAATTTTTCAAACTTTAATTAGGTGTTTTTGCATAAAATTGCAAACGATCAAAAATTAGCGCACAAAAGTTTACTAGGCAACTCAGTCTAGTGAGAGAGCGATCAGCTGACACGTTCTTACGGAAAAAATCAAAATTGTTTTGATTTCTACGTTCCGGGCTACGTACGTACGGGCGTTGCACGTCGGTGAGTTTTCGTTTACATTGCACACTCATAAGATAGGTCGTGTCAGCTGACACGTTTTTGGTATGTACGTTCGTGAGTAACTGCCGCATTAGACGAATATAAAGATATAGAATGGATGGAGCGGGAGAGGAAAAATAAGAGGGAGCTAGAAAGAAAAGAAGGAATGGAAAATGAGTAAAGCGAGAAAGGGACTCACAGAGAAGAGTGAATAAAATTATAGAGAAAAGGGGAAGGGAGAGTAAGAGGTAAACACCTCTTTAAAGTTATGCAGAAGCAGGTTAGAAAGAAGTATGACAATTAGCATATAATATTTTAATCACCTAAAAGTATGTCACACTAAATCGACTGCACAAAAACATACAAAGTGAACGAAATTTATACTATAGAATATATATGTTGTTAAATAAGCTGTCGGGATGAACTGTGATCCCAAGCGACGGAAATTAATTATTAGTGCTGTCGGAATGAACATGATCTCGAGCAGCCAATTTATATTTATCACTAAATAATAAGGGTCGCTTTATCTGGAAGTTTTAAGAGAACATAATTCCAATGCATACACAAAATTACTGAAGCTGACGATATGCCTGGGAGGTTGGAACGGACGTGATTCCAAGCAGGGCCGTAGAGAGAAAACCCGGGCTAGGGACTAAACAATTTACGGGCCCCCTATAAAAAATCCACTAATACATTTGACTAACTGGAATTAATGACATCTCATTCATGAATCGTTATTGACAGATTACATCAAAAAAAACTGTTTGCCACATCAACTAAATGATTTTTGGATTAAGAGCTGACCATATATGTAATACTCCTATATTGCTAATAGAAAATGCTCGCAATGTGTTTTGAATTCGAAATCAAAACAAGATAGCCTATAAAATTTTTGTGATTGTAGGAGCATAAGTGTCACAAGAAAAAAGTTAAATTTAGGTACATTCGATTATTGAATACAAAAACAAAAACGTTTACGCAGCAATATATCGGCACTCTGACCAGCCACATATTGTTTCAACTAATCTTTTCTAGTTATTTGGTAATATTTTAATACATTTCTGATAAATTTAATGGTGGTCATACATTTTAATTATTCAATATAGAAAGTTCGGATATCAAAGAGTGGCTTTACTTGCTTTTTTCGCTGCAAACTTTTTATAATAATATCAATATTTAACTGTCTTGCCAAAACGGATTCAACACAAAGCGTGGCAAGTCCTGAAAGTCGTTCTTGAGATGAACACGATTTATGATTCTTGAAAGGACGCTGAAGGAATATTCTGCACTAGCTACAGTGACAGGTATAGTGCAAAAGATACGTAAAGCAACACAAATGTTGGGGAAAATTGTAGATTGTAGTACAGATTTTGATCATATGTAGATGGGATTTAGCAATTCCAATGGTGACAGACCTTTATCAAAATTTGCTTCGTTAATGTGTCTCAAGTGAATTATTTCGCATTCTACGCTTTGCGAAACGTCCGATTTGTATTTTCGACCAATTTTGCTGCGCTCGCCCGAACCGTAGTTTCATCCGTGTCTTCAAATTGCCACAAAACGGAAAACGTCTCGCTCAAATTTCTCATAGCTGCAAATCTTTCAATAATGCCAGTGATTACCGAATCAAGGATCACCAAGAATGTATTGGTTTTAAAATCAGACTCTGGATCATACGTATCTAATTTCCATTATATTCAAAACTTCTTTTGGGTTTTCTCTTTCGAATGTCCGGAAACTTTGGCGTGATGTTCAATTGAATACTAACTGTTTTGCATTCGTTCAAATTTGTTTACCATTGGTTCCTGATCAGCTTCAAATCAGCTAATAAGACATCTGACCTCAACATCTATGGTGGCGTCTCTAGCTTGGAGGACCACGTTTCTTTCATTAATGGTAGTCAGTATTTTGAACGAAATTGAGGACAGCAAGATACATTCGAACTTGTTGATGTACTTGAGAATGCCGGCAACATCGCCGTATACTTGCGCCGTCAAATTTGGCTTTTGGCTGAAAGATTATGAAGAGAGCTCAGTACATTTTTTTTGAAGATGTCCCATCGTTTTGAAGTGCTGCTAAAAATAGTAAAACATTTTTGTACAACTCCGAAGAAAGTAATTGCAGCCTACAACATTCTGCAGAATCAACACCACATAAATTGATACTGTGGGTTGCACAAGGCGAGTAAACAGCATTCAAGTTTTTGTCAAGAATATGACGTAGTGCTCCGTTGTAAGCGCCTTTCATATTGGCGCCGTTATCGTACCCTTGTCACGACAATCTTTTAATGGGATTTCATGTTTACCTAGAGTATGGCAAATTAGATCAGCGATTTTCTGACCAGTTTTTTGGTTACAATTCACCAAATCCAAAAACCGTTCTTGAATTGTAAAATTTGTTGCTTTCGAATTGAAATGGAGGTAGCGCAAAATGAACGGAGTCTGTTCAACGTGACTAGCATCCAGGCATGCTTAACGAACGAAACGATATCATTTCGTTACGATAATCAACGCTAATAAACGAAACGAAGTCACTTCGTTTCGTTTATTAACGTTAAGATCGTCAAATTAACGTTAATTTGTCGTTCTTAACGTTAATAAACGAAACGAAATGACTTCTTTTCGTTTATTAACGTTGATTATCGTAACGAAATGATATCGTTTCGTTCGTTAAGCATGCCTGCTAGCATCAGACGTAACTAACATCAACGATAATAGCAAAATACTTGGCTTTCTTGCCTTGATCTAATATAGTTTCCCTCACGTCCTTTGCACAAATTTCTATAAACTCGTTCTGAATGTCTGGGGAAAGATAGTGAACTTGTAAACGTTTGTGCTGCTGTTGTGATATCCTAACTTTCTCCAAATGATCTCCAAGTATCGGATCATATTGGCTTATGAGATCTTAGATGCCCAAAATGTCCATCGTTTCGTTCACCAAGATATATACTTTCGCCTTTGAAAGCTAGGCCTCTTTCACCTAAAACTAAAATAGTGTCTAAAATTCTATATAAAGTTTCTTTCCACTTTGAAAAGTGTATCAATTCTAGCCACCGTTTGGATTAGATTTTGCAAAGACCGGCATTGAATATAACATTTAATGTGATCTTGAGTATTTTCGTGTGATGGCAGTTTATCGTATAGCTTCTTCCATACCTGGAATTTCGAATATCCGCAGAACAAATTTTAGGTCGATTTAAAGTATTGGTGCTTAATAGACGACATGGTAGGCAATAAAAATCATTGGTACTGGCACTCCACACTAATCAGTCACGCTCCAATTTCTCTCCATTTGGCAAGATTCTGTTTAACAACGACGTAGGAAATGCCTCGTCATGACAATCACGTGGAAAAATAAGAGGACACTTTTGATGACCTCGACGAATTTTCCCGTTGACTTCTTCAGCTCGCAAAAACTCATTATTCATGGTACCGTTATCGACGTCATTTAAATAATCTGGACTTTGATACAGAGTTGGTGGTATTGTTGGAAGACTTTTTGAAGATGAACCTTCATCAATATCACAACGAAAACTTTACGATTTCGGATTCATCTAACAAACAATTTTTGTTTGATGTTTTTATTGTCTCCTCAAGCCCAGGCAAAAAATCCCTATCAATATTCGTTGCTTTTGAAATTCGGTTTAAAATTTGCACATGGAATATTCTCCTGAGTAAAAAATATTTTGGTACCTCTAAATCGCGGGCCCCCTGATAAACACATTTTTGTTAGATGTTTGTTTCATTATCAATATTCGTTGCTTTTGAAATTCGGCTTAAAATTTGCATATGGAACATATAAAGACTCTCCTCAAGTAAAAAAAAAAATTCTTAGTACCTCTAAATCGCGGGCCCCCTGAGAAACCCCGGGCCCGGGGAGAAACCCCCATTCCCGCCCCGCCCCCTTCACGACGGGCCTGATTCCAAGCCATCCAGCCAAATCATTGCGTATATCAGGTTGCCGCCTGGGAGTTAGTAGCATGTGTCAATATTTCTTCAGTACGTATTAAAATCAGTTCAAAAATAACAAAGATATTTGTGCACTTTGAAACACTAAACTAAAATTTCGTCAAGCAGAAACGAGCAGTATTAAGAAAGAAAAATCCTTGAGGGATCACACGGTAAGTGCCACAGCGCTAAAAGCAAAAATTGCTTTTGAGCCGCTTATAATTTGTCGCAGTGGGTCTGATAACGTGAGTTCCAGATTATCGAAGCATATTCCAATATTGGCCTCAACAACGATATAAAGATATTTTTAGTATTGTATGGATCATTGAATGTTTTAGCCCATTGTTTGACGAAGCAAAGCTCCTCTGTCTCTCTTCACATAACACTTTATGTAGAATATAAAGTCGAGTCTGAGGTCCATCGTAACGCTACGGTTTACGAAGCTAATGGCTTGTTTAATGGTATAATCATGAATCATATACTCGTGGGATTCCCTTGTAAAGCTTTTGAACAGTATAGGCATAAAAATTTTAATATCATCAGCTTACATTAGCGGCTTGCTCTACTTCAAAACCTTTAGAAGGTCATTAGTGAACAGCAAAAACATCACTAGACCAAAGTGGCCGCCCTAAGAAACACCAAAAGTAAATTCATAAACATTATTTTATAACATAAACTTACCTCAAATAACATTTTTATTAAGAACCAACTCATTTGGGTTTAAATAAATTTGTATCGTATTTTATTCACACTTTAAAAATAAAACTTAAATACTGTATACTAAATAATATTGACTTTGTTACAATAAGCCTGCCATATATCAACGCTTATGTATTTAAAATATATTTATTTGAATTTTATTAACGCCCATTTAAAAATAAATTTTGCACAAAAATTAGAATGTTTGAAAATTTATTAGCGCGTGACTGGTTATATTTTATTATATAAATATTTAGAAATAA
This sequence comes from Eurosta solidaginis, assembly GCF_040869045.1. Lineage (NCBI taxonomy): Eukaryota > Metazoa > Arthropoda > Insecta > Diptera > Tephritidae > Eurosta > Eurosta solidaginis. The sequence continues at coordinate 294,606,070 of NC_090319.1, forward strand.
CATATTTATAAATGTGTTTATGTATGTGGATAAGTTTATGTTTTATGTAGGCAAGCGTTGCTCTTCTGTAAAAAACGCGATTAATCTAAATAGGATGAACCCGGGGGGAATCGGAAAGGAACATGGGCCTTTAGCCAGTTTTGATCTTCTTATATTGTTGGAGCGAACCTTTTGTTTCAGCATGCCCTCTGGAAGACCACCTGTACCTGTTTATGTCTCAATGGGTAATGTCGCAATGGTCCCGAAATAAATCATATAATTGAATCTATAAATAGTCTAGAAAAATGTTCAAAATGATTATGAGCATAGTTCCGTAGAGTCCCCAAATAGTTCCGAAATTATACTAAATATCATATATAACTGATGAAAGTCATGAAATGATTCGCTGATAGTCTCGAAATAATACGTAAATTGTCTAGAAATGATCACAAAACTTAGCTTTACCGATAATTCACCATATTCCTAAATAATTTAGACCAAAACTATGTGAACAATGAACCGTATATATAGTTTGAAAGTTGCAATGTTTTATAACTTGATGTTTCGATGCCGGCATGTTGCCTCTGTGATTCAATCACACTAAAGTGGCTCAACTTATTTTTATGAAACTTGGCTCGTTGACAGCTAATGTAGAAGAAGGACATTGTGTGTATATTTTTTAAAGGGAGAGTGTACCGAAACTATCACCTAAATCATTTCGAAAACCATCACAAAGTTATGTGGTTATAGTCTCGTAATGTTTCTGAATCAATCAAGGAAGCAATCTGAAATTATAGAGAACACAATCTCGAAATAGCTATAAATTGATCTTTAATGCATTCACGAATTCCAAAATTATACCAAAAGCAAATCCTAAATGATCCGAGTATGTTCTTGAAATAATATTAATACAGCGAAATTTTGATGTATGGATCACATCGCGACGATATCACAAAGAAGTCTGAAAACGATCATAAAAGCAAGCCAGATGTTCGCAACTGATTAGGTGTCAATCTTAGTTACATAGTGTACAAAAAGTGTCGGAGCTAAGTAAATTTAAAGTAATGCGATTTATAAAAAGTCTCTATGGAGAGGGGATCTATTATATCTAAATTAAGACGAAACAGATCAAACGCAGATCACTCTATTTAGGGATGAATCCCGCTATTTTTTGCAGGGATGTAAGCCTTTTGCATGTTGGTTTCTATTCCTGTGTACATGTGTATGTGTAACTGCAATTGCATAGCTGATTTAATTAATAAATTATCATACTGTTATCAAAGTATTTGCAATTATTATCAACCCGTTGCATGTGGGTTAACGATATACTTAATATTATTGGTTTCGTGGAAATTATTAAAACTAAGTACATTTATATGTATATATGTATAAGTGAATTTGTACATATGCCTAATATATACATATCATTTAGGAGCGCTAGTATCTAATAACAAATCGATTAAAATATGATATTGGCAATCGTCAATTACCACAAAAATTTATAAAATGGACTCAGTTGTTGTTCTATAAAATAAAATGGGGTACATTTGATTTTGGGACATATTTTATATTTAACCTCTTGGCATTATTTCACAAAATTGTATAAAATATGTAGCAGCGGTCACAAAAATAAGTGGATGGAGACGTGTATAGAAGTCTGAAGCTTACTTCATTTGCAGCATCTGACCACCATAAGGTGCAGCAGCAAGCGGATGTACATATGTCTTTAATCAAGCGGCTCACTATATAAACGTGTATCATTAATGCTACATCCCCGCTGAGCGAATTGTGCGCTGGACTCGTCACGTAAAAACAGACTCCAATGAAAATAATAATCAACCTTCGGATTAATAGAAACCCATTTTTATGACGACTTCGTTAAACATTCAGGCTTACAAGTTAAGGACATTCACGTGGAATGTGCGTTCTCTTAAAGGGATTGGTGCCATACCCGGCTATTTGATGTCCTTGTGAAAGAAACAGCTGACAACACTGCCATCTAAGAATTGCGATGGACGAATAAAGGAAAAAATCATTTAAAAATTGTGACATTTCCTGGAGTGGCCATGAAAAAAAGCGCAGTTTCGGTGCTGGATTTGTAGTGGAAGAGAGATTTTGTCGTCCGCTCGGCTAAAATCAAAAACACGCTGCAATCGCAACAGATTGCCAATGATTTCCAAACTCGACTCTCACACCTGCTCTCTGAAATCACAAGGCAAGCCGACGCAATGCAGGAGCATTAGAAGCATATCCCTAAAGCACTTCGTACCACCACCGAGAAACAAGCTGGTTACCGGCGATCACGGAAAAACACATGGTACGATGAAGAAAGCCGCGCTGCAAATGAAAGACAGGACGTTGCCCACAGGGCTATGTTAAATTTGAGTGCAACATAAAGCGTGTGTAAACGCTCCAACGAGTTGAAAAGGGAAGCGCGACACCTTTGGAGGAAGGAAAATACATTGGCAAAAACGCATGAGTGCGAAAAGATTTAGCTGCTAGCACCAGCAATAACGAGCACCAACTTTATCAATAAATTAAGCAACAGACAGAAGGTTTGAAGCCCTGGGCAAACTCCTGTTAAACAAAAATGGCGGCCTGGTAATCGATGTCAAGAGAATGCCAAGATAATGGATCAAACACTAATCTAAGCCCTTAAATAGGTAGAACAATAACACGCCAGGGAAGATGAGCGATCCGAGCCCGTAATCGATGATGGTGGAATAAATATGCCACCATCCGACTATGATGAAATAAAAATAGCGATAACTAGATTAAAAAATACCAAGGCCGCGATCGCTGATGGAATACCTGCGGATCTATTCAATTAATAAGGCAGTGAGGAGTTGGTAAGGCGCATGCATAAACTTCTATGCAAAATAGAGTCGGACGCGTCTGTTCCCGTACGATTACATTCTAAGTTTTCTTTGCCCATTCCACACGAAGGACGATCTTGCAAACTGCGTTAACTATCGCAACATCAGTCTTCTTAGTATCGCATATAAGGTCCTGTCAAACATACTATTCGAAAGATTGACGCCCACCGTGAATCGTTTGATTGGACCATATCAGTATGCTTCAGACCTGATAAATCAATCTGCGATCAGATTTTAACTAAACAACAAATCTCGGAAAAAACCCCGTAAAAATCAATTGACACATATCACCTCTTCGTCGATTTTGAAGCCGCCTTCGTGACAGCGTGAAAAATAGCAGCTAAGTATATCTGAATTTGGTTTTCCTACAAAACTTGTATGGCTATGCAAAATGACATTAAGCAACAACATCAGCTGAGTCAGAATAGGGAAGGACCTCCTCGAGCCGTTCAAGACTAATCGAGGTTTATTCCAAACTGGTAAAAGAGCCGGAAAAGTTAACTTCGGTGGTGAATTAGGACAAAACAAATTGCCTGTTGTCATCAACACAAGCAACAACATCAGCTTTGAGAACCAGCGCAAAATCACACTTGCCAATGAATGCTACTTCCGGCTGAGTACGGAATTAAAAAGTAAAGCGCTTTTCGGGCAAACGAAAACCAGGCCATGTAGACCACTTATCGTACCCGTCCGGCTATATAGTGCAAAAGCATGGACTATGACAACATCAGGTGAGGTGGCAATGGAAGTGTTCGAGAGAAAAGTTCTTCGAAAGATTTACGGACCTCTATGCTTTGGCAATGGCGAGTAGGCAAGAAGATTTAATGATGTGCTGTAAAAGCTGCTAATGAAAGATAATGCAGCGGCTTAGAAAGTATTTTTTTTTTATAAAAACACGCCTATGGAAACAAAGAAAAAAGGCGGCCTCCACTCCGATGAAAGGTCCAGCTGGAAAACTATTTAAATTCCTTTGCTGTTACCAACTGGCGCCAGCTGGCACAGCGAGGAAGCGACTGGCTCGCCTTGTTGGACAGCCATAACATTTTAAACGGTTGAGCGCCAAGCCCCAAATAAGTTAGTTTAAAGACTCGACACAAATTACCTTAAATATATCAATCTAAATAATTTTCAAACGCCTTGGGATTTGCAGAAAAGTGAAGTTTAACAAAAATTTAATTTATTGAATTAATACGAATTGAGTTATGAATGTTTGAAATTTGCGAATGAGAACCACTTGTTTAAAGAAAACTTTCATTTGGGATGAGGCTGCTCCGAATTAGAATCCTCTGAAATAAAAATATGCCTCAAAAAACAAATGTCAAATGTGCCCCATTTTTCTTTAACGTTTTGGTTTAACGCGCCATAAAAACAGCTGACCTTCATAAATATAAACTCACTGCATTTATTTTTGTGTTGTATTCCATATTTGTTTTTTTGTACAACTTATTCTTGTTTCAAATTTGTGTTGATGTTTTATATATTCGGCCTTAGAAAAGTCGCACAATTTTGTGTTGATTTATGCATTAGCTTGTGTGTGTGCGTATCTGTTTGCTTAGAAGCAACATTTGTATTTTTACATTTTTGTTAATCAACGTTTCCTTTTCTCTAAAATGATGTTATCTACTTTCTGCGGTCGCGCTTTCCGTTCTCCAACGAGCATTAATTGCGTACTTTTGTCCCAAGTTTACTTCTTTGAAATTTATGTTTTTTTTTGGTTTAATCCATCGCTTTTGTTTTCGCCATTTCGCCTTCACTTCTAAACATTGCTCTTCCCTTTTTGGCATTTTTTATTTATGCGTTTTAATAGCCCACTTTTTTCAAAGCTTTAAGATCTACATCACCATAGTAATCCTGGCTGTAAAAATTTGTAAAGAAAAGAAAAGAAATAAACAAAAAAGAAAAAGCGGGAGAAGTGTCTTAAGTATTCGTATATACTATGTATTTTATTTTAAGCATAGTTGTTGTTGTGTTTTCCATTTTTGACCATTTCTTTCTTGTTGGTCACTAATTAGTTTAATTTAATTTTTTTATTCACTGATATACAATTTCAACTAATTTCATTTAGCTGAGATTTAATTGCAATTTTCCTGCGTTCGTTGAATTAGTCGCGTTACTTTAATTTTGTTTTTGGCGTTGCTTACAATTTCTGTGGAAATCTTTTACCCACACATTTATTGTTCATATGAAAGTTGTATATACAATCTCAATAACCGAATATTTTGTTAGTAATACAATACATATAAATGTTTCTTAGTTACATTAAAGTTAATAAGGAAAAGTAAATTGTTAGATAAAGTGAAAAAGTTGTTACTTGTAGTTAGTGCTTGATAGAAAAATTAAATCAAATCAGAACATCGGCGCACAAAACGTTTTGTACATTCCAACTTATAAATATATGTACTAAAGTACCTTGTAAACTATGTTCTGTCCAAAACTTGGATTGCTTACATTTCGTCAATTTTATCTTCTAATTTTCTTCTTATTATTGTCTATCCCTTAAACCATTTATCTTCCATCCATTCTCGAACCAATACCCACTCCAACTACCGCTCCTATTCCCATTCCCACTCCTACACCGGCTCACACACCCACTCACTAGTACTTCCACTCTCACTATCATTTTTCTCCCACGCCAACTATACTCTATTACCACTTGCACTTCTAGTCCCACTCACGCACTCAGCTCTACTCCCACTCCAGCTACCGATCCTTCTCCCATTCCCACTACCACTACCACACATACTCCCACTCTCACTACTATAACAACTCTGATTCCCATTCTTCTCCCACGCCTACTTTACTCCTATCAATACTTAAATTCCTAGTCCCTTTCACACTCTCAGTTCTACTCCCACTCCCTCTACCTCTCTTCTTTATATATGGAATCTGTACGCTAAATTTTAAGTACTTGCTTTACCTAACTGGCCGATTTCAATATCTTTATTTCTATAAATAACTAACAAAGAAGTAACTAAGGCGGCCGCAGTGGTGTGGTGGTAGCGTGCTCCGCCTACCACACCGAAGATCCTGCGTTCACGCCCCAAGCAAAGCAACATCAGAATTTAAGAAACACGTTTTTTTAATTAGAAGAACGTTTTTCTAACCGGGGTCTCCCCTCGGAAGTGGTTTGGCAAACACTCCGAGTGTATTTCTGCCATGAAAATCTTTTCAGTGAAAACTCCTCTGCACTGCAGATTCGGTTCGGAGTCGGCATAAAACATGTTGGCCCAATCCTGCCAATTTATAGGAAAATTTAAAAGGATGACGGCATAAATTAGAAGAGAAGCTCGGCCTAAAATCTCTTCGGAGGTTATCGCGCTTTACATTTTTTTAAATTATTTAACTAAGAAACTATACGAAACTAATACAGTAACAATTTTCAAAATCACTTTTTTCTTTACACATCGTCGATGCCTTCGCAAAACTGGGTATCGACCAATTGAAAAAATGTCTATCTGACTGCATTTGAACTTTACAGGAGTGCAGAAAAACTTATTTTAAACTCTTTTTCTTTAGAAATTTGGTCCATGTAATAAAATTAATTTCTTTTT